>NW_018127982.1:621273-637185 GCF_001952655.1 Monopterus albus
CTGTCTAAATTCCTACACTCACTTCTTTCTGTGTTACTAACGAACCACACTATATGTGACATGGCTTCCCGTTTGGCTAATTAAACTGTCTTGCCTGTGTGTGTCTGTATATGGTCCTGCCTTTGAAGTTGTCTCCTCTTCCTGACTTTTAGATCTAATCTCTTGTTTATTACCCTTGGTGTCCCAGTGTCCCCAAATTCCCTGGCCTCTTCAGCCAGGTGGTGATAATAAAGTATCTGTGGACCCTCCTTGTCAAAGCTATAAACCTAATGAAATTCAGTGTTTTAGTAAACCCTTTGATGTCAAACAGTGTTCCAGTTGACTGACACAGTAAATACTGACCAGTGATTCAGTGAACACATAAGGTGACATGTAACTACATAAACATAACTGTAAGATTAAAGTAGGTAAACTTATGTGTGCTATAAACTAAATCTTAACTATGATAGAATAATCATACGCAAACAAAGTAAACACACAGACATAATGTTAATCATCTACTAATTAAGTTCTTAATTCATCAAATGTTAGAATCAACCTTAAAGTATGACTGTTAATAATTTTACCTAACAACACATACATGATATGTGCTGGGCATAGTGGTACATTCATTACCACTGTCAACTCACAGCAAGAAAGCTGGGCCCTTCCTGAGTAGAGTTTTAGAAATTGTCCTCTTGCCTGCATGGTTTCCACTGTGTGCTCTGGTTTCCAGTTCAAAGACATACAAGTTAGGTTAACCGGGACGAGGTGTGAATATGTGGGTGAGTGGTTGACTAACACTCTATATCTCCATGGACAGACTTGTGACCTGGCATCTATCTAGGCTGTAGGAGTTTCCCAGAAAATGCATTTAGATAATGGATTTAAAGAAATTTCTACTGAAGTTGTAACCAATGCCAAATGTTAATCATTAATGTGTGCAACGTATATCCATTCATCTGCAGCTTGTCCAGGTCTGAGTAACAGTGGCAGCAGACTAAGCCCAGATGCCTTTCTGTTTTGCTACTACTTTAACCTCCAGGGAATCCTGAAGCACTATCAGGTCAGATGGCCTATGCGATCTCTCAAACATTTTCAACTCTCCTTCTTTGGTAGGCATGCATGGAAAACATCCAGACAGTGTTCTGTCAGATGCCCAAAGTAGCTGGCTCCTATCAGTGAAAAGGATTAGCAGTTGTACGGCAAGATCTCTTTGGATTTCTAAGCTCCTGCCCTGTTCCAAACCGTGAATCTAGACACCTGGCGAAGGAAACTGCTTGGTAGCTTGCATTAGTAACCTCGTTCTTTCAGAGCCGTGAGGATATGAACCTAACCAACTCATACATCGTACACAAAATGAGTGACACAGAAACCGAGTAAGAACCCAGCAAGATTTACACACACTCATAGAAAGTGATTGCTTTTTGCAGAATAATTTTTAACCAGGGTAAATAAACACCTATAACAAACTATTTAACTTTACTAAATTGCATCTGCATGAGCTCCATTTTGAGTGGCTTGATACTGAAATATTAATGTAATAACAGTCTCTTTTTGTAAAGTATCAGTTTTGAGAGAACAAGTGGCAAAAACCCACCAAAAACCTGCTCTTTTTTTTTCCTTGCCTGTTAGTCAAAGTATTTCCAACTGTGATATTTACAGGAATGTTGTCCACCACAGCATTGTTTGAGTAGAGCTTGTGAGTTAATCAGGAGACAGAACATACAGAGCTACAACCAAAAAGGGAGGAGGAGGGAGAACCCCTAGTGACCAAAACAAATTTCACTGATGGATGCCTTTGAGTGAGGCAGAGGGTGCACAGGCAGGCTACATATAGTGTTTGTTGGAAAGCTAATGCAGTTGCTACCAGCGTTTGGACAGCCAATTTTCCATTTGTTATGATGATGATGATTTGCAAACTAAAACATGAGCCCTTTTCCCAAATGTTACAGTTTAAAATTCTACAAACATTTTCTCTCTGTCATGACAATACTGAACATGCAAAGGTCCATTTATACAAAAGCATTAGTACCAACAACAACAGTTGTGGTATTACTACTTGGATTGGACTGTCCCGCACTCTTATTTATTTATTTTTTTTGATTGCTTGTCTTTGCTCTTCTAGATCATTAAAGTGTTTTTTATTCTTTACTTAAGAAACATTCATTTCTTGCAGCTCAGTTAATTTGTTTCCAACTAAAAAATAGTTTATTTCTTGTATGTACTGTACTTTTATACCAATTTCTACAAACCTCACATTTTAAAATAAGATGAAAAACCTTTACCCCCCCCAGGCACTTCTGTGATATATGATGACATTCCCAGTTGTAGCCATTCCTTCCAGGTATTGCCAATAATGACAATGATCACTTCCTGTTGTTCAGATTCTGTCAACTATATTCATTGTAACGCATGTCATATAAAGAGGTTGGCTCTGGGTTTGACTGTATCCTAATGCCATGTACTGGGTCCTCATGCTTCTGATTCATGCACACCGTTAATTATATTCAAATGCATAGACCTTTTTTCACAGCAGACATTTGGATATGTCAAATTAGGAAAAGCACAGGCACAATTGATAACACTCGTGATGGCTGCATTTCATTTATGTGAGCCATTCTCAGGATTGTGGTATTGTGCATGTTCGCTGGGTGGTATTGTGTAGTGGGAACTCAGTCATCATTGTTGCTGTTAGCTATGCCTGTGCTTTTTCTACTGTGACAACTCAAAATGTCTACTGTGAAAAAGATCTATTGTTTGCTCTTTAATACATCAGCATTATAGTCATTATAGTTGTAAATTGTTATGTAAAACAACCAGACCTCTGCTTTGCCCCAGATTCACTTACCATTAGTCCAATCATAATTATGCTTGAATTATGTATGTTTATTGACATTTGAGGAATGTAAAATTTGTTGGACTGAGCTCAGTCTGCACTGCTGAGAATAAATCAATGAGAAGGCTGGTCTGTTTATATAAGCATTTCCTGATTTCCACCCATCAATATTTTTGTCTAGTGTAGTGTAAAGTGTTATAATTGGCCTGTAGAATAAGCGTCGCTCCTACCTGCTGTGGTCTAACAGTGACTTCCAGTGTTGTAGCGGGAGGGACAATGCTGGTCCTGTGGTTCCCACTGAAAAGCCACTGGATGGCTCCTGCAGTAGAGTAGAAGTAGACGAAGTGGGAGAAACAATGTGCAAGACAAGAGCAGAGAAAGAAAATGAGTCATATAATTTCTATTTAGGAAAATGATTGTTGTAAGAAGGCCCCCCATGGGTTTCGGTCATAAAAATGCAATTGACTAGATTGACTTAAATTAGTGGTGTTCAGAAGTACAGGCATAGAGAAATGAAGCCTTCAGAAACATAATATCCACCACTGAGGGGATAGTCAGATCATTGTTTTGTGCCACACTAGAGGGGAAATGCTGCAGTAGAGAATAATGTACAGCCCTGTGCATAATTGCAGGATAGTCTGACACTGGTTAACAGAACATAGTCAGCAAAGTACAGTACATAAAATGAGCTGTTAAGCTGTTCTGTGTCCCACGTTGCTTCATTGACTCTTTTCTACAGTGCATTTTAAACTCTTTCCTGACACATAGTGCCAGGTTTCCCTATAAGATATTGATCCATGCTGCAACTCAGCTATGTTTTTGTGCTGTAATGTGTTGGTAATACTGGAAAAGTGAAGTTCCCAGCCCTCCCTGCCTTGCATATCCATCACTGTACCTGTGGTCATGAATATGACTGAATGTGATTTCTGAAGCCACTATGATCACAGAATAACAATGTCATTAATCTTGGTGATAAGGGGATATCATTTAGATATTCTGCGTGAATCTCTCTTAAGATAATATCAGCTAACATGATGTTTATTTTCAAGCCTAGCATGATTGATGATATATTTTGAGCATAGCGTGATTTTGACTATCATTTTAGATTGTTGTTTGCTGTGGATTATAACTTTTGTATTTTACAAAGTATACCCTATAAAGTATTAATTTTACAATGCTTGTGTGAACAACATTACAGGGAACGTTTACTCTGCCAATATTCACTCTAGAGTATATGATTTGAGTGAGCAGAGGTTGTGACTTGCTGTTTATTAATATTAATCTTTAATCACCATTTATTTTAATGTGTTTATGGTGTGATGATATTAGATTGGAGTGTTTTGAGGTATATTCTGTTTACTACAGATATGAAATATGAATTGCACGTTTGAAAGTGTTTGACTTTAATGTGCAGTGTGATCCTCTTGGACTCTATGATCTGACACTCCCAGTGTGTAGTGAGTACATTAGGATGGACTATTATAAACTAAGAGTCTCATCAAAAGAGTTGCGTTACTCCTGGTGTATTTCACTCACGTGAATGATAGCATATTGTTTATCAATAGGACCAAACGTAATCCTCAAATAGTTCTTGTCATTTTTTTTTTTCTAAAGCCTGGTTTTATTTTTAGGTAGAATGAAAATAATTTTACCAACAGCTGCAGCATCACCTACATTTATAAAGGCTTAATGTAAAGATATAGAGTAGTCAGTAGTTTGGAGGTCAGAACAGTGGGCACTGTCCTCTAAGGAAAACATACTGTATTTTAACTTTAAAGTGAGGAAAGGAAGTGTGGTTCCTATCTACTGGGTTTAAAGAAGGAAAAGGTTGACATTGTTGCTAATAGTGATAGTTTCTTTTAGCCTGGATCATTTTCATTCCCTAACCTTAATCAAATAATTATTAGTCATGTGCAATACCACTTATTCTCTTTCCGATCCGATACCAAGTAAAATCCAGGCTGGTATGGATACTTTGTGAAACAAAATGAGAGAAAAGTGATGGGTCCAGACCAGTGTTGGGGAGTAACTGGTTGCTGTAATTCACTTACAAAATAAATGCAATTGTAATCGATTCTAGAAAAGAAAACATTAGGATTGGAAGTATTATTGTAACGCAACTACGATCTTTATTTTGTTTTGTTTCTCTGCCTGCCTCTGGAGATTACTTAGGGTTGCACAGGGTGGGAACTAATTCGTCTTTCCATTGTGTACTTTTCACTAAAGCTCTGTTTGTCTCAGTGACCCAAGAAGCATATGCTCTTTCGTCATTTAACACGTATTCCCTTGCTTCCTTTGTGACCTAGTTTACTAACATTTCTTTTCATTTGAGTTTTATCATACTCCTTTTGGTTTCAGGCTCTGCATCACCTCTTTTATCTCTATTACGTGTCCAGCCGCCTCCATTTTTCCATTGGGAATAGCAGCATGAGTTTCCCCCACATGCACGCTCACATACATACACCTCATACACCTCCATAAAGTATTGCACAATCAGGGGCAAAGTCCCACTTCTGTAACATTAGAAATAGGCTGGGAAGGCAGTTACAGCGGAGGCACTTGGTGGAACAGATTAAAGCAGAGCCTCTTATAAAAGCTAGGCTATATCAGACCCTGTGGTTTCTTTTCCCCTTACTGTGCTTACAACCCTGCAAACATCGTGAACCAAGTGGGAGAACTGAAAATGTAAATGTAAGATGTGAAATGCAAGAAAGAAAAAAAAAAGCATTATAGCTGAAAAATGTGGAGATAAGTATGATAAATCACAAGCTTCTCTCTGCTTTTTCCTTATTTGTATTCTTTGTCTGGAGGCTTTACTGTCCACCACATTAAGAATGAGTTTTTATGATTGTATTATGAGCTAATAAAAGCCTACTAGAGAGCAGAAAAAAAAAGAAAACAGAAAAATCCACATTCCTGTTTTACATTAGAGTTTTATGATTCTTCTTTGTAACTCACTCTATCATTCTTTCTCTTCTGCTCACTTTTTGAGGTGTAATAAAGTGGAACAAAACTCATAAATGGCACAAGGAATCAATAGGCGTGTGTAGCCCTTTAATTAGTTGATTCATTTCTAAGTGCAGACAGAAGATTTTAAGATTTAGAGTGTTCTTTTGACTTTCTTCTCTGACCTAAATGGGTAAAATTGGACCGGGATTAGTTCTCACCGTAACACTCGGCATGTGAATGGTAAGAAAAAATGATTCTTCCCACAGGACATTATAGAAGCCAAGATATAAAAAGGGAAATGAGCTGTTCTAGGATAGCAACTTTTATTTGTTCTGAATGAGTCCAAAATAATATCATTTTAGATCTAATAGCGGTCATTGGCTGGTTTTTAGGTATTGTTGTCACTGTCATCTTGAGTTTAACATCTCTGTGCTTTCATTCATGTATAATTTTAAACATAGTCGAAATACTGTATAAGACATTTCCACCTCCACAGCTGTTGACTTCTTTTTGTTCATAATACACTGAGTAACATAACTACCTAAATACAATGTACTTAAAATGACCAAAATTTCCATCTCCAGTTAGTCACCAAAAAGACAGCGATGTCATTAAAGTGCAAATAGCAATGCAAATATGTGTGTTTCTCCTGTGAAAGAATGGATCAGAGGAGCCATATAAAAAAGGAGCAGGATTTATATATGCTGTGGTGATTGGTTCCTTTTCTTATGTGTTTCTTATGTGTGTGTTGTTGTCTTGTAGTGTAGTAATTAAATTTTTCTTTTCTCCCTCAGTTTCTAAAGTTTCCAGCTTTCTTATGTTATCATTGCTGTGCCTTTTTAAATTATGACTGGTATATAAGAGCCCTGCCTCAGATGTATTTTTTTGATATGATGTGATCATTCACTATACTAATACCTATAACATAGCACAACAATGGCTGGGTAAGATTAGCATCGCCATACCTGTTTCAAGCTTCATCTCCTGAATGGGATGTAAAAGGAGTGTGCTTTGATCAAAGACTAGATATTTTTGCTCACAGCAGTTCAGTCCAGAGTCATACAGGTTAGAGTACTGAGGAAGATTAAAGTCGGTGTAAATAATGCAAAATCAAACACAAAGCAGATTCTGTTTCTCACCCAAGACTGGATTGCTGCTTTGTAGTAGCATGCACAGAGCTGCCACCAGCGGCTGAAAGATATATTTATGTATCAGTAGAACTTTCAGTACAGCTTTGAGTGTTCTCATCTGCAGGTTTTCAGATGACTCTGCAGTTATGAGGTGGGTCAGTGGTGGCATGGTGTAGGAATAGTCACCTGCTCTTGAATCTGGTCAAGGCCAAGGAGATTGGTAGTGGACTTCAGGAGGACCAGGACCAGTTTAAACACCATTTCCATTCTTTTAGAGGAGCTGGAGGTGGCGGAGGGTCGCAGATACCTTAGCGTCCACCTCGACAAAAGGTTGCACTAGAAGGGACAGAGCAGACTATACTTCTTGAGGAAACTCAGGTCCTTTAATGTTTGCTGTAAGATGTTTCTAATCTTTCATCAGTCTGTTAGGGGCAGTGCAGTATGCTTCACTGCTCTGCTGGGATGGAGAGGAGGATGCTGCATAAACTGTTAACCGTTTTGGAGAACACCTCACATCTCCTCCTAAACTTACTGGTCAAACAGCAAAGCACTACCATTAAAAGACTTCTTCAGCTCCACTGTGACAAAGAGCACTAGAGGAAGCCATTCCTGCCAGCTGCTGTCGCCCTCCTTCAGGAGAGAGGACTCCTCTGACAGAATATTTTTACTTTGTAACATTATGTATCACATGCTGTACAACATAGCCAGCTATCTGGTTTCTGCGTGCTTCTGGTAGCCAATTTTAGCAGCCAGTGAGTAACTGAAATATCTAGGCAGGAATTTGGTATGATGGCTCTGGGTTAATGTATAGGTGAAAAGTAAACTGCACAAATGAAATGCATTCATCTAGATTTATTTGTTGCAGAACACCTTGTCATACAGCATACAGTAGATCTATCCCACACTCTTCTTGTCCTGCAGTGAAAAAACTAAATGCCATTTTAACAACAGTGAAAAGCTGAATCTGATATGGCTGGAGTGGAACTGAAAGAGAACCTTAGCATGATCAGTGTTGCTGAAAGAACTGGATGGAGAGGATAAGCCTCTCATCTTAGAACCGTCCCTCCTTCTAGATCCAGCAACTATCAGCCTTTTGAAGGTCACCACATGGATGTATATTGAAAAGATTACAAAGAAAAGGACAAGTGTTGGATTTGTCAAACTAATCATCTGAGCTAGACCGGGTATAATAATCTATAATCTGTTTGTATATGTTTAATTATATGTATGTGTGTGTGTGTGTGTATCAGGCCTGTGTGATTGTGTGCCCCTAGGCATGTGTACCTACTGCTGAGTTTCATGTGGCTTGTTCCTGCTGTACAGCTGACATGTGGCACCTTGTTTCCTAGTATTTCCTGTAGTGCAGCTGTGATGTGAGCAGTGCTGTTGTATAATTGACTGTCATCTCTGCCATGCTCTGGTACAGACTGCAAGACCCAGTCCTTTGGGAAGAATGTCATCTCTGCACAGGCAGCTTTACACCAAGGGCTCAAGGCTTTAGCAGCCTGCTTTAACATCTTGACACAACTCAGCCAGCTAATGAACAGCATTAGAGACCCATGGGCCTACACATATAAACTCATGTACAAACACACACAAACTGTATACACCCAAGGAAGGTTTATCTCCTTTCAGTATGCTATTCCTGATTCTTATTTTTTTTCTTTTCATCTCTGATTTCTTGTTTTTTCTCTACACTTTTCTTTTTGTCTCTGGATACAAGGTTTCTGTGACTTTATTACATATCAAAGACCCAGGGCTACCTTGATAGGTAACTACATGCCAACTACAAAAAGGAGATGATCTGAATTCATCAAGCAACAAAGACAGGATCAGTTTTTTTTTCATGTCCATTAAAAAGCTCAACAATCTCCTGTTCTTATCTCTTCCATTTTGCTTCCTCATGTCCTCCATTGGAATTCCACCAAAGTTAGTTTGGCTATTATTCAATTACACACATGGATGGTCAATTTTTTTTTCACTTTTTCAGGTGGGCAGGGTCATAAGTGACCCCAGACAGCTTGCTGTGTTGAGTCTAGGACTTTTTTGTAGTGGATTAATTTGCACACACAAGGAGGAATAAACACATTCAGTCACAAACCAAAACACCTTCCCTATGCACCTTTCACCAGCTCCTGTCACTGACAGGTCTATTAATCCACATCACCCTAACGTAAGTATCAGTGATCTTAAACGATCCATGATCTCAAAGGTACTGTGGAAGTTGCCACCTGACTCCATCCATACACTTGAAGAAACCGTAGTGTTGAATATGCTTTGCAACTTTGACCAACTTCTTTCTTTAATAATAGGTCATTACTTGAGAGTGGCATACTGCTAAACAGCCCCCACACCGATGCTGCTGACACTTGCTTAGAGCCATCTCAGTCTTTTTTACCTTGTGGTAGTTTGGAACAAATATGATGAAACCTATAATATATTAATGTATTCAAGGTCCCAGAAAGCAGTCTGTCTGTCAGTACAAAACATTTCCACCTCCACAAATGCATGTTCAGTGGGCTGTTTTGTAAGATGCTTGACATATTGTAAATCACGTATTTACACACAGATATTAGAAATTCATATAGATGTATATCAAACTGGTGACATAGCATGACATCAAACTGTATGGTCATATCTGAAAGTTTATGACACATGGCAAATTGTCTTGCATGTCATTGAAATGCAGTGATCATTAATGGTGCTAATAAACTGTAAATATTGATTTCAGACAAAACAGATTAAAACATTTCCCCTCATATTTGAATGTTGTTACAGTAACTGGCCCCACTGCATCTGCAAGCAGACAGAAAATTGCACCCATATACTAAAATATAACACATAAATTATTATCAGTACGATAGTAAAACAGAAACATTATGCCATCTTGACTGGTTAGAGGATCAGTCGATAAACCTTAGATGCAAGTCGTTTTGTTGCTGCATATTAACGGAAACTGTCAGACCCATTTAATTAACTCCTATAATGCAGATGACAGTGCTTGGCAGGACATTACCCATTCTGGTCCCCGTGGATCTTTCTGCCGTTGGCAGGGATTGTATTCATGTTTGGGAGAGAATGACAACATGCTGAATATCTTAATAGAGACAGATCTTGTATGTGTATATTTACAGTATGTTCATGACAAGTACAAAATGAACACACAGTTTAGTTTTTTTTAGGTGGTCTGGTTTTCATATAAATGTTCCTTTTGTATTGTTGTTATTAGAAGTAGTGGTAGTAATACAAGTTAAAGATGAAATTCGTGGTGTTTAGAGCCAGACTGACACTTCATCTCAAGTGTGCCTAAACTCACAAACCCAAGACTGACGGTAATTAAATCGCATGCTTGTTTTTCCCCCCTGCTACATACATTTGCATACATGTATGTAAATCACATACCCAGTGTTCTCCTCTAAGAAAAAATAATGAGAACCCAAAAGTTAGACTTTTATATTTAACATTTTCGTTTTCACAGTTGTGCCAATTAATAACTGCAGCAAAATCATCTTCTTTATAGGGATTCAGTGTGAGTTTGTTTACTTTGCCCGTTCCCCTGCCAGGCCTCTTTAAATACATGTACAAATGCCTTTGCCATTACAACTTTTAGATATTTGTGACATAATATTTGACTGTAAAATTGGGTGATTGGTTATGGTTTCAGTTGAGCCTCAACAGGACGTTGCTTGAACATGACTTCTCTGACACCCGACTTACCTCGGACTAGACTACCTAAACAAAAGACCTGAGTCTTGAGTCAAATTTTCAGTTTTGACCCAGTAAAATCCCAGAGCAATTAATATGAAATAGCATGACAGAGACAAGCAGGCATTGCATGGCTACTTAAGTTGAATGCTTTATTTTTAGAGAAATTCACTGAAAAATGTTGTCGTTATAATACACAGAGACGTGAAAGCAATTTGCAATTTGCTAACACCCTAAGACTTAGCTTTGAATTACTTAGAGGTTTGAGAATTAATTTTAGACTTGCCGGTTTACATGAAACCTGATTTGGATATAACCCAGAACAAAAGCTCTGTCAGTGTATCTTGAAGTGACAGTACTTTTCTGTGAAGATTTACATTAGGAAAATGTATAAAATAATTTTAGAAAAATAATGTCTGTTTCTGGATGATGCTAGTTGTGCAGCAGAAGAGAGCAGCATCAGGTGAACAGCAGTTAGGAGTTACTAGGGAACACAGCCATCTTCATGCTGAATAAGGTGACCTGTGGCAGAGTATTTGTGAACAATGAGATGTGGATTGTTAGCTTTGCCTCATTATTTCTCCTTTTTTTCTATCAATCATGATGAAGTCTTTGCTGCTGTGCATCCTTATCATTCCCTGCTCTTCATACCTGACACCCAGACTGGCTGATGATCCACCCCTCCCTCTCTATTGCTATGAATCTGTCTCATCTTACCTCTTTTTCAGAGAGCCACTTGTCTTGTATTGTTATCTCCTCTGAACTCTGCTCTTTCTCTAATGATTTTGTTCCCCTTTTATAGATTTGGTCTTCAGACTTTCAACCCTTTCTATCTTGACAAAACAGGTTTCAGAGACAGAATAGATCTCTGTCCAGTTTGGGGCCAAAATTTAGAAGAGATGGCAGAGAAAAAGATGACAGTCCTAAGTTAGAACTAGACCCTCACTCCTTATTGCTGCATTATCTCTCACTCAGCCTCAACATTCAGATAGTACAAAAACAGAAAGGCAGCATCGTCCCCTTATCCCTTAGGTTTCCCTGAATTTTTTTCTGGACACTTCATCTTTCGCTGCTCTTGTGCTGCTTCATTTTTATTTCTCTGCTCTTTGCTGTGCACTATGTCTGTTCTGCTTCTTTCCTTTTCAATAAGACACTTTTCCTCACATCTCCTATTACTTTTCCAGTCTCAGACCCTCTCTCTTCTCTCCTTCCATTGCTCTGACCTATCTTGATCCTGGGTCTTTGCTGAAAAAGAGAATTGTGATGAGGACAGAAAGTGGAAAGTGAAGAGGTAAATATAGAGATAACCCTTTCTCTAAGATGGGACAGAGATAGTTTTAAGCATACAATGAGAATGTATCCTTCTTAAATCACAAACACACTGTATGTAGCTCATTTTATTCCTTGTTTAAAGATGTGTTAGTGTGTAAATAGGTACTAAGCATTGATAGTGAAAGGAAATGTTCTACTTTACATTCTTTCACCTCTGGAGGGGTTTCCCTGTTCTCAGAAAGCCTCTTCACCAGAAAAGGTGAAGTCATTTCTAAGGAATTTATCTTCTGATTCATGATTTTGATTCATTTTTTTTCCTACTTCAATTTCAGAAGTATCTATAAAGCACATTTAATCCAAGGGAGTACATGTCAAACAAAAAAAGACCGACTTTCAACATGGTACCAAGATTTTAAAAACCTATATATATAATACTATATAAAATTACACAATGAATATTGCTGAAACTGAATTGTGTGAGTATAAAAAACCCCAAAAGGTAATATTTATAGATATGTGACAAACACCTACTGTAGATGCTTGGCCCCTTCAGTGAGGGGATTGTTCTGGGAGTATTTTGCTGGCATAGTTTGGCTCCACCTGTCCCCACAGAGGGAAGGATAACTGCAAATCAATACAGAGCTGTTCTGAGTGATCCTCTTTATCCTGTGATGAAATATTCCTATGCTGATGTGAGTAGTCTATTCCAAGATGACAGTGCCCGCATCTTTAGGGAACAGGGGGTTATTGAAAGGTTTAATGACTAATCAATATGATGTGAATCATATGCTATGACCTTCACAGTCACCAGATCTTCGCTGAAGAAGGATCTCATGTTTACAGTATGTCTCCAGATGGATCACACTTGTTCATGGAGTTAGGAATCACAAACTTGTCAAATACTGTATCTTCAGTCTTGTCAAAAAAAAAAGTGTGTAAGAAGGTTTCACAAACAAGAGATGCAACATTCTTTTAGCTGATTATTTAGTCTAGGGGAACCTTTGTTAGAACTAATTGTCTTGAATTTATAGGGAACAGTAATATCAAACGAAGAGAAGCAGATTCACGTAGTAGTCTAGCAGTACTGCCTTACAGATATTACCTCATATAGTTTGAGTTAGCAATTTCAAGGTCTTGTCTTCATAAGCACTAAATACATTTTTCCTTTGGGTTGAATGTTTTATGGCCTAATTAGAACAGATAAATAGAGAAATTACAAGAACAAGGCAGGGAGGGAAGTTCCCAACTGACAGCTTTGTTCCCCAACTGGTTACTTTAACACATATTTTGGTAAAAGGTGCTTAATAATTTTACTTTATATCTCACCTAATCTTAGTTTAAAAGTAGTGTAAAAGTTACTACCATAAAAAGTAATATTGTAACTTATTACTTTTATTAAACAGTAATATGAAATATGTAATGTAACTTTTATAAGTAACTACCCCAACACTGCTATCTGCCCTCAAATGAGAAACAGAGCAGTTTATGGATAGCGTTTTATTGCCTAAAACAAGGTGCTGCCCAAATGCTTTGTGGTCTTTGGAGTAGAAACTTGCAAATGCTTATATGTATGTACATATGTGACTACCAGCCTGTATCCTTGTGCAACAGCACAAGAATGGACATGATCCCAACCAGCACAAAGGTGAAATTTCATTCTAAATTCACTATTACTTTTGACCTTGAATTCTTGAATTTGCTAAGTCAGGTTGCTAATACATCATTTAGCACCTTATCTTTGAATTAACTAGCTTTCTACTATCAGTATAAATGTTCTCTTATATTTCGTTTTTCAGCTTTTTGAGATAAGTAGTGGAAACCCAAACTGTGTAAGAGTTTTGAACTGGTTGATTCCAGATACTTTGTGAATTTCTAATATGAGCTTAATGACTCAAGTGGGAATATGCACACATGGAAGCACTTTAACAGCTTCATTTTAATTCTGCCATCTGTGGGTTATCTCACTTGCTGTATGCACATTCCCCTCTCACATTCATCTCCTCTTGGAAATTCAAGCCAATTTGTCATTATCAGTTGACTGTAATTATACCTACTTTACGGTGCCATTCTCATGATCCTTTGAATAAATTGTACAGATGGATTCATTTAAGTACTGGGATTTAAAACACTTACAGTATGTGAAGTAGCCGGAAATGAAACAGATATAAGGGGGAGGCTTTTTATGTCTCCTTAGTCAGTCCGTCTTTACTCATTGAAGCTTTAACGTGTTCTCTTTCTGCCCTTAATGTTTCTTTCATCCACTCTTCTCTATTCATTGGTTACTTTCTGCCTGCCCTTTCTTGTCTCTCCTTATTAGTAAAGGTTAAACGATCATTCTACCTCCTGCTCTGTCTGTTTGTTTCTTTTGTCACTTTGAAGTTTCCCAACAACTGCATACACTAAATGAAAAATTAACCCAGTGACTCCAAAGAGATCTATATAGGAACTATATGGCAACTAACAAACTGTCTGTTGGCAGTTGTTGAGTCTGCTCACTTTGAATGGATTTGTATTACCCTGAAGTGCAGTCACAGCTGTGGGATTTCAGACAGTATAAGGATATGGATTCTATGTTTGATTTCATTTATATGTGCTATTTTATTTTATTTTTTTGCTCTTTCCCAGGCTCTTTGCTTCCCTACCTGTCCAACAAATGTCTTGCCACATGCCAGTGTCTTCCTGCACACTTCAGCAGCTATGTCTAATTAGTTCCTATGTGTCTCATTGTGGCTTTTTCAACTGCTGGGACTCTGACAAAGTTGGTCTAACTTTTCTGGTTGCAAACCCAATATTTAATCACATCACTCAAACTTTTCACAGGCTGCTGTGTTTTGTCCCTTCCTCCATACAATATGTATGTTTTCCCCCATTTATCTTGTAATAATAAGTATTGTTGCAATATGAGTGGAGCAGGATCCAGACTATCCAGGTACTATCTAGCTGGAACTGGCACTGTGCTTTTGTTTATACACACCTGTTGGAGCAAAGTTAAAAAATCCAATTTAAAAATATGACTGCTGTCATATGGTTTACAGTCAATACATAAGTGTAGAGAAAGACTATGCATAAACAAAGACAGTCTGTGTCCATTCATCCATTAGCTATATAGCTGATCTTATTGAGGGTCACAGAGGGCTGGAGCCAATCCCAGCTGTCACTGGGCAAGAGGCAGGGTAAACCCTGGACAGGTCAACAGTTTATCAGCATGCTGACATGTCGAGGTAGGCAACCATTCACACTCACAACTACAGGCATTTTAAAGTCACCAGTTAACCTCGCTTTCATGAATTTGAGCTGTGGGAGGAAGCCAGAGTACCTGGAGGACATGGAGAAACTCCACACAAAAAGGCCCTGGTCAGCCACAGATTCAAACCCAGAACATTCTTGATGTGAGGCAACAGTGCTGCTAACCGCTGGACCATGCAGTGACAAATGTTGTTTGTTGTACTGTATTCCAGTACTTCTAGTCCAGATATATTATAAACCAATATCCAATCTCCCATTTATTTCCAAAATCCTTGAAAAAGCTGTTGCAAAGCAGTTATGTGACCACTTGCACAAGAATGATTTGTTTGAGGATTTTCAGTCAGGATTTAGAGTCCATCATAGTACAGAAACCGCATTGGTGAAAGTCACCAATGATCTTCTCCTAGCCTCAGAGTGTTCCATCAGGGGTTGGTTCGCACAAGTATATAAAGACAAACACACACGCACACACCACATGTCAGGAATCGGCGCGTTATGCTGCCAAAAATGTTGAGGGTGAACTCAATTAAAAGGCCAGACAAGGAAATGTAAAACAAAACCGTCTCTTTAATAAGAGAACTAACGCTAAACAAAACCATACAAGACACGGTGAAACACAAAAATCACAGGTCGGTATAAACAGTCCGAGATCAGAGCCAGCAAACACATACAGCAGAGGAATCCAAATACGTAGTCCAAAGGGAAGTCCGATAATTATACACAGTGACAGTCTGAAGCAAGAGGGCAAGGCAGAACAGAATAGTCAGAGGAACAAGCCGAGTCAAAAACACA
>NW_018127982.1:637986-642186 GCF_001952655.1 Monopterus albus
GTCTCTGACGAGCAGTCACCAGCCACATCGACCTGATCAGTGTTTGATTGTTGTGTCTTGTTGCTTTTCTTCTTTTGTCTCTCCTCTATCCACTCACCCCAACCGGTCGAGGCAGAAGGCCGCCCACCAAGAGCCGGGGTCTGTCGGAGGTTTCTTCCTTTAAAGGGAGTTTTTCCTCCCCACTGTCGCCAAGTGCTTGCTCAAGGGGGATTTGTTGGGTTTTCCCTATGTAATAATATTGATAACAGTAAGGTCTAGACCTTACTTTGTAAAGTGTCCTGAGATGACTTTTGTTGTGATTTGGCGCTATACAAATAAAATTTGATTTGATTTGATATATCACAGAATTTAATGGCAAATTATCATTTATTATCAAGATGGTTGTAATGGCTCACCAGGGTCCTACTCCATCCTACTAATAGGCTTAGCAGGTTGTCATCACACCACAGACCTATGTTGACATGGTTACAATAAATATAAAAAAAGACTACTTTGAATTTTATAAATGTAATATAATGATAAATGTAAATTAGCATTTAATTTTGCTTACACTTAACTTGATGAGGTATTTATGTAAAGTGTTCTAATTTTTGAGACACTTATCTAACGTCTTTTCATTGGATATATATTTTTCCTTTTTTGAATTTCTCTCAGAAAGTTTGACTGTAGTGTGCTACAGTATCTCTGCTTGGGGAGCATAGATTAGCTGGATTCACATCATCTTGGTTTCAAAAGCTCCTGCGATATAGTGTGACCAGAAAATTCACTAAGCTTTTTGGGACCTTGGGGGGAAAATTATAAAGAAATGAAGGTGTTATTTGATCCTACTCTTGTTATACATTTGCTCAGGATTAGAGGAAGATGGAATTGATGGAAAAAATAAGAGCCACAATTTTGAGGTAAAGAAAGAAAAAATATATAATGAAATCTAGTGAAGCCTAGACTGTTTTGTGTGTGCCATTCATTTGTCAAAGTGAAAAGTATCGACCATAAAGCTTTGTACTGCTATCTTTGAGTGGGCACAAGTGGGCCTTTCTTTCTCGCCTTTGTTCCTGAATAGAAGGGGTGCTTTCTTTTTCTAACCCTCGTATATATTATTCTGAAAATGAACTCTGGGTAAGTAGGGACAAATGCATTTGTCCCTACTTCTCATTTAAAAAAGATCTGAACAATAAATTTGTATCATCTTAATGTCATCCAACCGTTATCTCTGTACCATTTATCTTGTGAAAAGCGGACTACCATTCATAACAAAATATCATACATAAGCCATTTTGTGTTTGTCTGGTTAATAGTTAGACAACAGATTTGTTTGACATTGACTAATTAGCTCCAGCTTAACATTTATTTCAGAATCCAGTCAGAGATATGCATCAACACCCAACTTGCCTTTTCATGTCTATGTGGGAAAGAGGAAAGAAAAAGAAAACAAAAACATTTACATCAGTATTGGTGCTAGAAAATTAGATGTAACTATAAAAAATGTATAACTAAGTTATATCTCAGTCTCAATCTCAGTGCTAGTGTGTATTTTTCAGGTGAGATGATTTCAATAGTTTGTTGATCTTCATCACAGAGTTCTTTTTCAGGCATATTAGTGCTTCCTCTCACGCTCGCTGACAGCCCACTTGCCACGACTGTGGCATTATATCTGGAATAAATTTTGAAAATTCATTTGCCCGACCAGATTGAATCTTGGATTGAATCAGACTGAATCTCGCTGTAGCATTGTAAATCAGCTCAATATTATGTGTTCTGGCATGTTCTGCATGTCAAGTTTGAAAATTAATTTCTGAGGCTTTAAGTTAGTTAAGGCTTTTCAATTTTTCCTACTTTTGCAGGAGTTTGGTTTTCTTTTGAAATGAGCAGTTAGATAGCAACATATAGTGACAAACTGAGCCAAGGTCATTTGGCTCACTCATGCAAATCACATTTTCGTGTTCTGTTATGATTGTTCAAACAATGCAAGAAATATATAACTATAAAAACACATATAATGTTTTGACGCATAAATACTGACATGAAAAAGTAGCTTGAAAAAAGTGAACACTGAACAGATAGAAATTCACATTTGGTGTGCTGAGGTGACAGAAAGGCCGTTCACCGTTCACCTTCAAGACACAGCTTTGCCCCAGCGCTGCATGAAGCTATTACTTTTCTCACACATATCATTGTTGTGAAATTAGTTTTGACAGTCCTGATGCATTCACTGCAGAAATCTGCCTGTTCAGTTACCTAATAATCTTGGCGATAGGAAGGAAGTCACATTTTAGTGTATATTCCCACTAATGAGGATGTTTTGGAGCTACTGTATTGTATGTCTTTTTGAAGCATCCTTACTGTTACCGTATGTGTTTTTGGCTGACCAGAGCGAGAACAAAGCATGGGCTAGCCCTGCTGGGCCATAATGGGCTCTGCAAGGATAATTGCAAAAGGTAACAGAAATAGGATTAAGCTAAGAAAAATCTAAAATAATATAATACATCATCACTGCCACAAACACCTGCAACTGGCGCTCATAATTTCCAGCCTTTATTGAGACTGAAAGGAAGGTCTGAGATTTAAGTAATTATAGTCATTTTTTATGCTGTTTTGTTTTGTTGTTGCAGGGGGTTGTGATAGAAGGTGTTTCCTGGCAAGAAGAATAATGCAGATGCCTCTATCCATGATCACAGACAGATTGATTTGTTGATTGTCCAGAGTGGTGCCTTCCAGCTTAGTGGCCCTTTAACCACAACATTACAGCACAACACCAGCATTAGGGCTGATCCCACACTAATCTGCATCACTCCAGATATAGGGTTTCTCTGTACTGGAGGAGTCTCCAGCTGCCTGCCTGGTGGCCCACTTGATTCTTCCCAGCCCGTCTACTTACATGCAGCTTGTTTCTTATATTCACCACCTCTGGTTATATCCCTGTTGTTTTTGTGGTCTTTGCCAGGTTGTCTAGTGTGTGTTTTAGCTGTATCCCTCCAGTCATTCACTCTCTTATATTACCTGTGTACCAGTTTAGCCTGCCTTTTGATTCACCCTCTGTCTGACCTACCTGTACCAGTTTTCTCCTGTTCTGACCTCTGCCTGAAGACCTGAGTTTGCCTGCTCCCTGAAGTGTTTTCTGTCAATAAATAAGAGACACCGTTGACATTCTCATGAGTCATGCTTTTAATTCCTATCTCATGCTCTATTTTACCTCTCCCCCATCTTATCAAGAGTGAAATTGCTATAATTCATTAGCAGCTCAGTCAGAGAATTGCATCACTGTTTAAAAATTTCATCATACAAATCTCAGCTAGCAAACCCCACAACTGCATATGAAAATTTATTGTTTTCGATCATCTCATTGCATCACAAAATTAAATCTCATACATGCACCATTTGCAATTCAATCCATTTTCATAAGAATGAGAACACCTTCAACACCAGGGCTACTGTTGGCCACATTTGGGTGCCCTAAGCACAAATGCTTTGTGGTGCCATACACCAAACCATACACTCTTCCACCAGTTATTACTATTGTTAGCATTATTTACTGAAAAATATGACTAATAACAATGTGACTAAAAAGTCACACAAAACTAAAGTACATTTATATATACTATACTATAATTACTAGGCTATATACCAGCATTTTTTAGCCATAGGCAGCTGCAGCCTAAACTTTTCAGAAGCACACGTCCACATGAGATGATCAAAAACAATACATTTTCATATGCAGTTGTGGGCTTTGATAGTACTGCAGCCTTCCTGCGTAATACACTTGATACCATTGCCCCTCTGAAAAAGAAGGTAGTGAAACAGAGGAGGCTAGCCCCGTGGTACAGCTTGCAGCTCCGCTCCCTAAAGCAGGCATCACAAAAAATGGAAAGGAGGTGGCGCTTCACTAAGTCAGAAGAGTTTTTCATAGCCTGGAAAGATAGTTTAATAACATATAAGAAAGCCCTTCATAGTGCCAGAACCGCATTTTATTCATCACTGACTGAGGAAAATAAGAACAACCCCAGGTTTCTTTTCAGCACTGTAGCCAGGCTGACAAAGAGCCACAGTGCTGTTGAGCTTAACATTCCCTTAGATCTCAGCAGCAATGACTTCATGAGCTTCTTTACAAATAAAATCACAACTATTAGAGAAAAAATTAATCAGATCCTTCCCACAACTCTCACAGATATATCATCAAGTACAACGGCTTTAGACACATCTGTA
>NW_018127982.1:643340-671493 GCF_001952655.1 Monopterus albus
GGTTGTACAGGGAGGAATTTTGAACACAGCATCAGTTCCAGGAAGTAAAGGTGACAGACTTACAGAACAGACTTATCTGAATGAGTTAAAATCTGGCTGTTCAGACCAGGTCATAACTCCAGTTGTCTGCGCATGCACCTCTGCCACTAGCTTGCCACTATTACACATTACTAACTTTGTGTCTCCTTTCTCCCGTAGTGTGTCCTCTCTCTCTCTCCCTGTACCTTTCTGCAGGTTGCCCTGGCCCTGGAGCTCTACATCTCTGATGAGCAGTCACCAGCCACATCGACCTGATCAGTGTTTGATTGTTGTGTCTTGTTGCTTTTCTTCTTTTGTCTCTCCTCTATCCACTCACCCCAACCGGTCGAGGCAGAAGGCCACCCACCAAGAGCCGGGGTCTGTTGGAGGTTTCTTCCGTTAAAGGGAGTTTTTCCTCCCCACTGTCACCAAGTGCTTGCTCAAGGGGGATTTGTTGGGTTTTCCCTATGTAATAATATTGATAACAGTAAGGTCTAGACCTTACTTTGTAAAGTGTCCTGAGATGACTTTTGTTGTGATTTGGCGCTATACAAATAAAATTTGATTTGATTTGATTTGATTTCTTTGCTGCAAAATCAGCAAGCAGGTCTTTATATATGACAGCTTCTGAGTGAGGTCTGCAGTGATGCTGCTGACAGGAAGCCACGTCACTCAGTGTAGTAAGTGTTCTTTTTCTGTGTACTGAGAGAATTTACCTTATGAGTATAAGTATGTACCATGGACTGCAGGAGTTAAATGGGATTTGCAAGGAGGAGAAGGGATTGTCCACTGAAGTTGAGGAGGTGGGTGTAGGTGGGGTGGGTTTCACTGTTTTCGCAGTTCTTCACCAGAAAGTAGTTCTAATGAAACTGTAGACTCTGCAATCTGTGGATGTGGATTATTCAGTGTAACAATAGAAAAAGAGATACTGCAATCTTCTAAATGTCTTTCCCCCCCAAATAACCCTTCACCCAAATGCAGAAATACTTCCAGTGGATTTACGTGTGTGTAGGTGTGTGTGGGTGTGTGTGTTGAATTTATGCTTTGCTACTACCTGTCATTTTAATATTTATTTAAGTGATAGTGTTCCATACTTGCAGTAATGCCAGTGCAAATGTATTTGAGCACCAAAAGTAAAAACTCCAACAATTCATTTGACACACCAGAACAAATGTTGTTATTGTCCAGAGGAAATCTGATCTTATTCTGAAAATAAAAATTAAGCAGCAGCTCTGATGCTGCTGGACTCATCCTGAGCCCAGCTGCTTGTTCCCAGTGATTTCACTGTAGAAACTGTTCATCTGTAGCAGCTCACTTGTTTGATGTGCAGAATAAATAAAAACACATCGGTTAATAAGGCCACTGTAATATCACAGTGTCACACACAATGTAATGACTTAAATAATGAAGTTACTGTAGCGAGGCCACATGCGTAAAATGTGCACCAACCTGAATGTGGAGGGATCCTGCTGCTGTGACAGTAAAATCTGGTCAGTGTAATGTAGAGCCTGAAGCAAAAATTTCAAGACTGTCAAGGTTAACACCTCTGCTGAAGAAAACAGAGCTGAGTTCAGCCTCCTGAAGCTCAGACTGGCTTTGACCCAGTTTTAAACCCTGATTGTGTGGGATCTTAACGTTTTCAAACAGACCTGCAAGCGATGTGCGAGAATCATCCTTCATTTTCTTCCTTTTTCTTCTTGCTGTGTGGACTCTTAAGTTTTTAGATTAACTATTATTTACAATTTTTTATAAATAATAAATGAATTTTTCGGTGCCCCTGTTAAGCACTGGGTGCCGTGTACACAGTGTGTGTATGTAGCAGCGGGCCAGTTCAACACAGTGAAAGTGCACCTGGTCTAAAACAGTATTGCAGCTCTGAATACTGAAAGTCTGCAGTGTAGATCAGAGTTCAAAAAGTGTTCGAGCTCCAGCTACTGGGCCACAGAAGTGTGACTGGAGAGTCTGCAGTCTGCAGCACCAGTCACTCAGAAAAACAGGATCAAGTTTCACTGCGCCAGATGGAACTTGGAGTTTATTCTTTTCTTGCAATGGCCCATAGCATTAGCGTATACAGTATATCTGTGTTTTCACTATGGCCTTTCACTCAACTCTGATTACATTGCCAGTGTCCATACCAAAGCTGCTTTCAGTTCCCCGTCACTCTGAATTACACCAAATTACACTGTGTGATCATGTTTTGTACCTGTATAATCTTTATAAACTTTTCGCCCTCCCTCTAAGAGACAGATTGATCGGCCCACACTTCTCTTCACATACCTGATTATATCCCTCCTCTGCCAATCTGATTTGGTCTTTATTTCATTTTACTCCTTTTCTGTGCTTTTTTTTTTTGTTTTTTGAAAATGAATAAACATTTCGCAGCAGCATTTCCTCCGGTTGCCATGTTAAATTTGAAGCCATGACCAGCAAAGACATGTCCAAACCAAATATTGTAGTTCCTGCTGTTTGTCTCATTATCTCTACAAGTTGTACCCTGCTTATGTATTCAATCTTTGTCTTTCAGCAAAAAGAAGGTTACCTTGAAAATACCTTTCACAAAAACTAGAACAGAAGAGAAGAGAGTTGTTGATTTGCAGACCCAATTAATGTCTAGGTGGTTATAATGAAATGTGTACAAGTACATTACAGATCATGAATGTGGTAGACTCACATATGGTAGAACTGTCTGAATATGGCTAAAAACAGTAACCTAAGCCAATGTGCCATTCTCATGCTTCTTTCCTATATATTTTTCCTAGATGCTTCCTTATTTTATGGAGCCTCGGCAGCTTCATTATGGATTGGGCAGCATTGCGAGCCAGAACAAAAGAAGTTCACCTTTAAGCAGAAACATCTGGTTTCATACCTGACTGCAAAAACAAAAACAGCTCTTCAGCTGTGAGGCTGACACGTGTTTCAGTGCAGAAAATTCTAAGTAGAGTAAATAATTCATATCCTACAGAGTCTTGCATCCTGTTTAAAAACAAAAATTCTCTTTTTCTCCCAAGTGATAATGACATTCCTTGCAATGTAGCCTAATTGTGAAGCTGCCGGAGGGCTGCGTTGCATACCTCCATTAAGGGATGTTCTTTTCTGTTAGTTTCATTTCTCTCTGCCATTGTTTTTTCTCTCATTCTCTCTTGGCTCTTTCTCTTCAGTGCCTCACCACTTTTACACATGATTTTTTTATTTGTCCCTGTGCATCTCAATGGTTTGTAGCAAACTTATTGTGGACCACGCCGTTGTGGAAACTCTCCATAAAGTTTCTAATATGAGAAAATGGCAGTCATTGCTTTTTACTGTGGGTTCCATTTGAAAGGGGGGAAAGATTGGTTTAATCAATTTCATCTAATTAAATTTATGACTGATTTATTGTTCACAGGCTCTTGTAGATATTGCAATATGAAGATATGGATCGAAAGGAAATTGCTACTTGTTGTCTCTCGACTGAGACCTTTTATGCCGCCCATTGTGTTTAGCATGGAATACATTCTAGATAGGTATTGTTCACTGTCTCAAATGAAATGCAGGTCATGACAGAAAACAAACAAGGAAACTGTGTGTACCATAGAAAGGAGGTAGTCTAGAAAAAAAGGATTCTAATCACCACTGTTACTTTTGCTGCACTTCATCTCTACATCTGCTAATACATTCAAGATCAAAATTCAAACTTTAAACTCTTTTACATTTAAAAGAGATATAGAAATGATACCTAAACATCCTGTAGGTGTTTTCAGAAGATAAACACTCAAAGAAGACCTTTGGCCTCTCACATTGCACTGAGAAATATTTAAAAGTTGTTTGTTTGTATTTCTTCAGTAGAAAGTAGTTCCACTGAAAATAGCTGAGCAAAAAGTCCATGGAAATGGACAGTGTTTCCAAAAACTCAATTCTCAAAACCTCGGTAAATAAAACCAAAACTACTGTGACTTAATGACAAAATAACAGCACATGTAAATGAGAAGCAATGTTGAGTGAAAGTCAATGCTTGTACACTTCACGAGGCTTTAGATTATGGAGTAAGTAATCCATCTGTGTTTGTAGTTGGATGTGGATATACTGCAAACAAAGAAAAAAATTGATTTGTTTTTGTGTCCCAACAACCTTTAAGACTTTTTTGTCTTCTACAGCTTTGTCCCCAAGGCAAGATGTTGTTCAAGTCCAGAAAACTGGCTCTATTTGCCAGTTCATATTTTCTGTCTACGTGCAGTGGCTGTGGGGTATTTTACAGTGACACAAAAACGACAGAGGAGGCATTTCTCCAAACCATTTACAACTAGTCAGTGAAAATCAAAGCCTGTTTCATAAAGGATGTCTATCTGAATGTTTTAGGGCTGAAATCTTTCAATAACCCCAAAGGGTATGAGAGCAGAAAAGGTCCCAGGTTTTTTTTTTTTTTTGGCACTCCTTACTTCCATCTGTGAATGTTGTGCCTTGATGCAGTATGACACATGGGTCAGAAATTCTGTTGTTCTGCTGGCCAATCCTGTGTGTGTGTGTGAAAAGAGTTTTGATTATTAATGTCTTTTATCTCTCTCTACAGCTGTGCTGGCTTTGATAAAGTAGGGAAGTGAGGCTTTTCCAATGCGTGATTGTCCGCTCCTACTAAGAAACAGATACTTTTGAATCAAATCAAGTGGAGTGAGAAAACTTTCTCACAATGAGCCCAATATCCTTTTATTACTGAAGAGACTGTCTTATATACCTTTAAAGAATATTTGAAGATGACTCTGAGACTCAGCTCTATTGGGCACCATTCCAGATGTTAAAAGGAGAAGAGGGCAAATGACTGTTTTGTTAAGTACTTCAGGATATCTGCACCAGGTTATCTAGATTTGGTCATACTGCAAGTTACAATCTGTAATAAAGCTGTACATTTATTTATATAGGCCTTCACCATACTTCCCTCTAACACTAGTGTGCTCTTCACAGCCTTTCGCCTGGTTTTAATAAAATGTGGTGACAGAGTTAGCTGTGTACGCCCATGCAACCAAACCGACATGGGAGCCGGGAACTCTCTTGTGCACTTTTGAATAATATCTGAAAGCATGTTTGCCTACATTTCTTCTTTAAAATATCAATCTAACCTGTGCAGATTAGTTACACGTTGTATGATAATGAATACCACTAATAAAGTACTAAATGTTACACACTATTACAAATGACCTCATAGTAATTAGAATGGAAAACATTCATAGCCCCCTTTTCTGCAGTATAACACTATATCATGTTGCGTTTTTAAAGGAATGTTAATGATTGATCATGTTTAAATTTTAATTCTTTCTTTCTTTATTTTTTCAAATCACCATTTTTAATGTACTTGACTGAAGAAATTTATTATAAACTGCTGACTGGCATTTCGCAGCTTTATATGTATTTTTGTATATTTTTGGCTAATTCCACTGTTGTGACCGCTACCTGCTTAAACAGTAACATTATGTGGGCTCACCAGCTATTATGGGAGAAGAAAGTTCCTCATGAGGTCGACCCCTGACTTAAGGTTAAGGTTTGGATGACTCTGGGATTGATGTTGACAGGCCTTGACACTCTGATTTGACTCTTGTGTGCTCTAGCCCTTAAAGGTTTGAGCATAATCTACCATCAAAGGGTTGTAGTGAACATCATCTCCGTCCAGGCACCCTAGTTGTGTTGTACATTGGATGAGACTGCCTGGGCAGAATGATACCTGGCCTGGTACTTTTGAGTTCAATGCCATTTTAGTTTCAGAGGCAAAGAAAATAAATTACTGAAGCAAACGGAGAGGAAGGGACACACACAAGAATATATTGTTGTGCTCACTGGTTAATTTTAAATATTTTCTAACATTTTTTTCCATAGTAGGTTTGTCTGTTGTGGTCATTCTCTTATGGATTACTAGTAACTGGATTACTTAGCAATCAATTTCAGTGCTTCACATTTATATTAGTTTTTGTCTGCATCACACTTATCGACTCATCTTATGTTCAGTCTTTGCCTGCCATCTCTGTCTCTCTCCCTTTCTGTCTTCCCATATCTTTGTTTCTGTGTCAAACTGTTCCCTGGCACTTCTTTTTTTCACTGGTGGTTGTTTGTCATAACAAGTATTTCCCTTTAGAGAGTGAAACATAACAGATAGGAAAAGACAGAGTGTAGTGAAAGTAGGGAGACCGGAAAAATAGAAAACCAGAGAGTGCACAGAGGAACTTTGTCATAGATAGAGAAAGAATAATTGTTTCAGTCTAACTGGTTATTGTACCGTACGTATGTGCACTGGCTGTCATGTTTACTTAGAACTGAATTTTCCCTTGAGGTTTCATGGTGCATGGAGGAATGCCAGCTGGCCAGTCGGACTGTGACAGGACACAGGGGAACACCGGAGCTTTTGCCTGAGCCAGTGGACAGCAGCGGCGGCGGCAATGGTGGTGGCAGTGTCTCATTTTTAAACCTTGTCTATCCTCTCTTGTTTCTCCTGGTGTGTGTTACCATCTCTTGATTTGTTCTCACAGACAAACAGATCTGCATTTCTGGATCCAATGTGGAGTGAAGCAGACATTGCTCCTGTAAAACACAGACTCCTTCATAGCCATTCTCTCAGTCTCCACACTCTGAAACACGGGCAGCTCTTTCTAAACAATGGCCCCTGATTGAGCATGAAAGTATATGTGTTCCGTTATGTTCAGAATAAATGTTCCATTAAAAATGCAGGCAGTCCCACTGTAATTGGAAATACCTCTAGTGAGTGAAGCTGGATGACTGACCATGGGCCGCCAAGCCTGAAGCCTGGGAGTTTGTAATGTTTTTGCGTTTGGATGGATAGCCACAGTAACAAGAAAATGAAGATCAGTGTCAGACAAATGTGGATGCTTTCCTCCACGGGTTCAGTTTTGCTGTTGGAGTGCCGGGAGATGAATGGATCTTAATTGTTGGCATTGTTACTTTTATCTTACTGTACATAATTTCACTACCTCTTTCTTTGCTGTCACACACCATCAGCCATATTTTTAAAATCAGTGTAAAAGAATTTCCTCCTCTTTACGGTCACCTTTCTTTTTCTGCCAGCAACAGCACAGCAGTAGCAGGCTCCTGCTTGCTCATGCCAACCTCTCCACATTTAACAAAGGAGGAGGTCATAACCTGTCTGAGCATCATTGAGACTGGCAGGCATGAGGTCCCTGCTGGGTTTCCTTTGGCAGAAGGAGCCTGCATTTAATCTGGCTTTGAGAAAGCAGAGCTGGCAATACACAGTTTCCGACCGAAATAAGACACAAGTGGCAAAAGATAACAAGGGTGTAGATTTGGTCTCAACATTGGTAGGGTCTCAACAGCCTCACCCACCCCCACTCTTCTCTTTTTGGTGGCTTGTCTACAAAGAACAAAATGTGGCATGGATAAAATGATGTTATGTGTGCTGTGGAGTGCAGGCAACAAAGGGAAGGGAATAAGTTGTCTGAAAGACTCAGTTTTTGTCCATGTTTGATCTTTGGACTGACAGACTGGAGAACATACTATTGTCAGGACACTGACTGCCAGCTATGTGGAAAGATCTAAAATGAATTCACTCCAAAGATAATGGACACGAGTTTTCTCAAATATTGGTAGGAACATGTCCATACCCTGTGTGTGCAAAACTACACCCTGGAAAGAGGCAATTATGGAAGTGTGACACTAAACCCTAGGTTTTCTAGTCTTTTTCAGTGTTTTAACAGTTGCACTGACCTGTTGACAGCAGTGCACGCTCTAGTAATGTAATTATTATATAAATATATACCCAATTGTTTTCAGTTAAAATTGTTCTAATAATTCCTCTTGACAGTCTCTCGGGTCAGTGACAGAGAGAAGAAAAATAAAATTACTGCTTCATTTAAAAGGAAGTTTAAATGAGAAAATGGCCTCATGCAGACTATTGCTGGGGACTGAAGAGTCTGATTTGTGTTTAACAAGTCGGCTCCACCGAATATAATGAACCTAAATATTTCAGAGATATATACAAATCAAAGTATCTGATCATGAGGCCAGGAAAGGGTGCTCAACTGCAAAATCAGCCTATGAAAAAAAAGAAGCATTTTAATAAATAGATGGGTAAACAAGATATTGGATTTTTAAATGGGAGCCCACTGCTTCTTGTTTCCTACTGACATGGATTTCTTTTACCATGACCCTAGTCGTCTTAACGCTGTGTTCTTGTTTTGTTTTGTTTTTTTGTAACCATGATGACGATGGTCACCTTGCGTCTAAACCAAAGCTTAACTATATTGTAGCTTAAGGACACTGAATCTGCAAACACTTGTATGTGTTCCAAATGTGCAGTTATAAACAGCATATTTTGCTGTTCAGTTTAGAGGACTTAATTAATTAATTTTAGGTTCAAAACCGGATGCAAATTTCCCATATCTCAATTTCCTTATCTCTCACTTAAAGCTAAACAACATACTCTAACTAATTTAGGACACTTCATAAATCATGTTGTAAATCACAAATTATTCGGTAAAAATCTCATTCCAGTTGGCTGATTATTTTTATTGAACAAATTAGGCAGTGGTAGCGGTTTTAAGTGGCAGCAGTGTGTGCAAACTGAAAATTGTTTCAACATAAGAACATCTGTGAATGTGTGAAAACGTGTTTGTCCTGCTCCAAATTACATTTATTTGGGCAAGAAGTAGTTAGTAAATGTGGAGATGATTCTTATTATTATTATTATAAATATTAATTACAGTGGCAATTAGAACAGTTTGTCCAAGTAATTTTTCTTTCCCCACTTTATTTGTGTCCTATTTGGGGTCCTACTATGTTTCAGTATAGCGAAAACTCCTAGCATTTGTCTGTACTGACATCAGTGAGACACGCTCCTGCACGTTAATCCGAATCCATTGCATTTCATTCTAGTGATGTCCTACACCAAGGGTGGTAAAAGCAAAAGATCTCCTTGCCTGCTCTCATGTAGTGAGTGATATAAAAATGTCACTAGTAATCAGACACACTTCTGAATCATAGTAATATTTTAGGACAGAGCTGTGTAAAAACATTCATGAGAGCGATAATTTATTACAGCCTTGCTTATAAATACACACACAGCCAGAAGCTCAGATAGAAACAAACCAAATATTACTACCTCTACAGCATAATGATCGGGTGCAGACTCAGAGCCTTCAGTGACCATAAAACACCCCCGTTTTCATTAACCCTGAACTGAACCTGGAGAACAAGGGAGAGGGGACTTCCCTATGACAGCTGGGTGGACAGGAGAGTTATAGCTGCACCTTCTAGATGTTTTATGGCTCTACATTTCCCTCAGCCATCCAATCGAGGGATTCATTACTCACAACTTCTAGAGCAACGGTCAGTTTTTCTATGTGGGATGGCACAATGGTACCCACACAGATACATGCACATGCAGGCATTAGAGAAAAGCATGAACAGCTAATACAAAGTATACAATAATGCTGTGCTCATCTCCCAGTGACACTCCATCTAACTGTTCCATTAAACACAAGTAGGCCTGCGAAATCCACTGATTTATTCATAACAGTGCATCACTGAAGAGCTGTTAAAAACCTGCTCTCAGCAGTTTTCCACCAAACTACATCATGAACATACTTAGTCAACATCTCCATGGCAGAAAACGGTATTTCAACATTGCAGCACTGAGCACGTTATTATCCCTACTTAGTGCTAATCATATAAACTATCTGGCTTCATGAAGGTAAGAAAGGATTCATAAGAGTATGAACAGGGATCCATAGACATTAATTTTTTTCAATTTAACTGGATTACCATCGTCTTCTTCATCTTTGTGAAATTCCCTAAGTGGCACAGACTGATACACATTTGCCCCTAAGTGAGCAATAGACAAGATGAGCTACTACTCTCCCCACCACAATCCCACAAAGTCCCATCAGTGTCTGATCCCTCTATTTTTATTCCTCCTCCATGTTTTTCTCCTTCTGTCCCTTGATTATCATACATTTCTTCTCCTTCATGATTCCCCTTCCACCATCACCCATCCCTTTGTCTTCATCTATTTTCCCAAATTAATCTGGTTAATGGACCTAGCCCTAGTGCAGCTGAGCAGAATAAGGCCCACTAAGATGCCCAGCAGAAACAGGAACACACTGAAGTGCAATATTCATGTCCATGCATGCACACAGAAGACATTCTCAAAATAAATATACACACACAGTGAAGCACATAGTGCAATGCACAAACACACACTTTAAGGCAAGAAAGCACACACAGATCTGAGAGCATTTACTTGATTGCAGAGCAGTTGCTCTGATTATTCTGCAGCTAGAAAAAAAATGTGATTTATGTGCCCTGTGGATGAACTGAGCAACCCAGTCATAGCACTTCCTTAATTAGACTAGCAGCTAGAGCAGAATGAGTGGCAGGGCAATGTGGGATTGACTAGTCCCCTCTATTATTCATCTGCTAACACCTGTATCAGGGGAAGATGCAAAGGAAACTGGGGCGGTGAAGTTCACATCTTTCTCCCGCTCTAGAATTCACGTAGCTTCACCATGGTACATATCTTCTGCACATCTGTTCTTCAACAGTGCTGCCTCTGCTTCTGCAAGAAAATTTTTTTTTTATCACTGTTTGTGGACTTGTAAAGCTTTTAATCCAACATCTTAATGCTTGAATTTGCTATAAACAAATGCTTTTTTCAGACATTTCCATAAAACTAAATCGCATCAGTTGTCTACTCCTACAGCAGAACGTGGCTACATCATACATTGTACTTGCTTTTAATTTTAATTGTTCATTTTCTGCCTGTTATATCCTGCAAAGCTATTGCATACTGCCATGATCCTCACAGAGAGCATATGGGTGAGATCATCAGTCTCAACTTGATCTGTCTAATTAGCCTGGAAACAGACACTCACACTATTTGGCCTCTTATACTTTGACACCTAGTTTTTAGCTTTGTTTCACTTGGATTGTACTGTCCTGTTGAAGCTTTTGATGCTACCCCTCTGGTCAGGTCTCCCTTGTAAAAGACACTGCTCACCTTAGTGAGATTTTACCTGGCTGAATAAATGTTAAAAAAATAATAAATCTGATGGGCTGGTGCTTCACCCACTCATCATCTTGTAGGTTTTGTCAGCCCTCAGATTAAATCAGTAGGAGAGAAGAACAAAAGAGCTCTTGTTCAATAAATTCAATGTCTGAAATGGATCTACAGTGTTTAGCCTGGGTTAGAAAAATACCAGCTGCACCAAAAGCTGCTCCAGTGTTGCTCCTAGTTTTTAAAAAATTCTTATTTGATCCAGCCTGTTTCAAATACTGCTGGACATCTATCCAAACCCCCGTGTCGTCTGTCTGCCCAGATTGTTAAGTACCAGTTAATATTTTTGCTACACTGCTGGCCTCAGGGCAGAAGTGCTTCTGTCTAACATGAGTAGGTGAGATGATTAGTCACATGATGATCCAATGGTGGACTGAATAAAAATTTGTAATAAATATAAACATTTTTGTTTTGTCACTCTATACTAAATTCCTGGAAGAAGCAGAAATCAGTGAAATCTACACCCATACACAGGAACATGTAGTCCTCAGGGATCACAGGCCTTAAATAAACTACATATGGTTCAAGTAACATCTATCATACATGCTTCATGTCAGACATGATATATTTGTGGACCATCTTTGGATACTATCCTTTTAAAAAGACATGTTCCCACATTCCTATAAGATGTTTAGCCCCCAGGATCTGAGGAATTGTGCAGCCTTTATCCTTTTCTCCAGCCTTGGTTCTGCTGGTGCTACTCTCACTCACCCTGCTTGCTGTTACTATGATCACTGAGGTCTGATCGCATCCATTTATCCGCTCTTATCCACTGACTTCAAAACTGGATGGTTAATTTTCTTACAAACGACAACATAAAGATGTTTGTGAGGTTGAGTAGATATACAGCTATGTTGATCTGTTGTAGTAACTCTGTGTGTGTGTGTGTGTGTGTGTGTGTGTGTGTGTGCGTGCGTGTATGTACTGATGAATTCAGAAAACTTTACTCTGTAGCTTCCATTAGTCGTATGCATTGGCAATTTTAGCATCTTTCAGCTCCCTATTTTGGTTTTATGGGCCAAGATTACTACTGAGTTCAGGGCCATGAAAGACTCACTACAGGAAGATTGCCACACACATCTGCACATTTCAGGCATGACAGCAGTGTAGCAAAAGCCAGTTGAGATTGAGAAGCATATCCAAGCTGGAATGAAGAGCTATCTGTTTTTCCAGGTTGTAAAACTTAGTTTAAAACCAAAAAACTCTAAAACTTAAAGTTTAAAACTTTGTTTTGACTCATGATAAAAGCACATTTACATTCAGTTTTATGAGTGCATATATTTGCAGATTTTTATTTACAGATCTGCATCCACATTCACAGATCAAAAGAGCACACATACAGACTGAGATAGATTCACAACACTCCACATATTTGTAAATAATATTCTAATGCTTACATAAATTTTGGTCTGTCTGCTGAAGGTGTAAATAAACAGGTTTGCTATAGCAACTTTATGTGATATGTTGATCTATCTATCTATCTATCTATCTATCTATCTATCTATCTATCTATCTATCTATCTATCTATCTATCTATCTAGCTATCTATCTATCTATCTATATCTGCAATGGTAACGGCACCCTTCTTTTCCTACATTTGTGCCTTTTGTACACAGAAAATGACTGTTTTGCAGGGAGGCTTTCTGCATTTATTTGAATTAGGATACATTTACAAAATGAGCCCGCATAGTATTACTCTAAATAGCGCAGCCCAGCCCAGACGCACTCTCACTAAATAAAGGCACTCTGTTGAATTGACAGCAGCTGGTGATTTGTGTTATGTCTATAGCAGCATCCTTCAGGGGCTGTTACTGTGGAAGGAGGTTCTTATTCAAACACCCTCCTGGCTAGCGTGGATGAATTGTGCATCTCAATCAGCATTTGCACAGTTTCAGCTAACAGCAGCTCACCCCCATTTCTCTCAGAAGCTGAGCATCCATTTGTTATTGCCTAAGCATGAGAGAATGCCATCTAGTTTCATGGCAACATAAGCTGCACACCCCAGCACACAAATATCCTCAGTCTTCTCAGCATCTTTGTGATGTTTGCTCATTAGTTTGTCTAAAACTCAAGTGGAGTCAATATTAAAACAGTGTGTGTTTCAGTTAATCTCTAGTAAACATAAGGACACTTGCTCTCTTATTTTATTCCCTGTAATTCTTTGATCCTTCCCGGTGCAGATGAGCAGTCAAGTTAGTGAAATAATTCTGCCAAACTAACAAATTTTTAATGTTTATAGCAACATAACAAGACCCAAGGGAGCAGATGGGAAATGTGCCATCCCCCAAGGATTGAGAGTTTGAGGATTATAACTCTTGAAAACTAATTGTGCACATTGCACTTTAGTCTGTCTGTTGTAAATTATAAACAAGTTTTCTTTGTGTTGGGAGAGGTTTTATACTTTAATCATACTTGACAACATCCACAGTGATACAGTATAATAACCACAGAAGCTAGATAAACAGAGCACATTCTGCTCTTTTAAACAACAGCTAAATGGTATTTAAATGAGCTTCTGATCAACCAAACCCATATTATAATCCATTTTCTTTCTATTCTAAGTAGCTGAAGCGGTTTAGTAAAAGTATGATACAATAACGTATCCATTACAATATCAAAAGGTAGGGAACACAAGTGTGTATACATCAGCTAAGGTATCGGGGAGTAAGAGAGGGGGAAATGTTTCAAATAAATGTTGTGCTATAAATTATGAAGCCTCTGAAAGGCCAAGAAGAAAATCTTTTTCTGGGCCACATTTCGATTCTCTTGCAATACTTTAAGATTCTCCTTGTATTCCATCACTTCACTGTCAGTGTTGACTCCTTTCTTTATTTACCGGTATTACTGTTTGATTGAATTGATTTCCATTATGTCAGCATAGTTTCAGCCAGAGTAATGAGTAAATTCCACAAGTTGTTCTATTATTATGACTTTGCTGTTGGGTGCCGTAAGTGAATGTAATTGAAGCATGAATCTGAGGGAATACAAAAAGTAGCATACTCTTGATAAAATGATAAAAAGAGAATTGCCGTCACATGTTAGAAAGATTTTTATCCCTGCAAGTCAATTCTATTTAAATTACAATTGTTGTTACAGAACACAGAAAAAAGACTTCCTGAATAACAGCTCTTTATAAAACACCACAGAGATTCTGGGGGTGAGGACTTAGAGCTCTGAATGCTATCAATAACAAAATGAGGAACTGCAGAAAAGTTACTGAAGGGCTAAATCCACAGAGACAGTTCTTCTGGCTGAATTTAAAATATTTCTTCTTGTGCCCAAGACAGCAGCCCTAAGGACAGATTCTGATTGCAAAAGGTTGAAAAGTCCTCCAGCAGGCCAGCCAGCCTCCCGGTCAGTAAGTTTACACATTATTCTGTCCTGGCCTGAGGCAACCAAGGGAAATGATCTAAACTCCTCTGTACCATCCTCCGAGTGAGAGGTCCCTACACTTTGTCCTTTGCTTTGAGTAAATACTTTCACTTATTCCACCACAGTGCTTCCAGTTTTCACTTCTCCCTGGGGACGTTTTCAATCCTTAATGCCTCTGGGTAATAACTACAGTACATCCTACAGTTGGTAGAACCCAGCAAAATAGCACTGAAAGTTTGCACACTTATGTGAAGCCTCCAACATTATTTCATAAAATAGAAGTGTAGCTTCCTTTTCCAAATACATTTTGGAGGAAATGAAACTGGTGCCTGGATTAGTCTGAGTTCAGTGGCAATATTTCGTTTTTAAACCAGGAATTGTGCCATCCTTACAATGAAAGCAAGTAAAGCGAGGGACACCAGGATGGACGGTTAAGTTTAAAATGCCGATGACACTGCTGGGTTGTGTCTTTTGTTGCACAGATTTAGGCACTAAAACGCCTGGTAAGGATGTATTACACCAGCCCTTGCATTCATCTTACCATCATGATGGTTATAATGTTCAGCGTTGGTGGAACTGATTGCAGAGTTGTTTTGGTGGGTGTTATTTCTGGTACCGTAAAATAAAATTGTGGTGTGATGGCAAATCACAAACTGTAAGATCTGCAGTGTATTCATTTTAAATGGAGTGCCGCTTGAATTAATTCAGTAGCAGGTTCTGCACAGATCAACACCACCATGGAAGAAAGCTTGAAACTTTATTAACAAGATAATAAGTCTCCTGACTGTGGTTCAGTGGGTAGAGCAGTCGGAGCCTGCAGTCCACGTGTCAAAGTGTCCTTGGGCAAGACACTGAACCCAAAAGTTGCCCCCGATGGTTAGAGCCATCGGTTGTGTTGGCAGCCGCAGATGGCTGCCTCGGTTCTGTACCGAAAACAAATTCCTTGTGTGTAACATACCTGGCCAAATAAAGGTGATTATCCACGCTGCAAGCGCTAAGGGTGCAAGTTTGGTGTGAAAAGTGTTGGGGACATGGGTTTGGCAGGGAGTCCTGGGGGGGTCCGGCAATTATTCCATCAGAAGGACATACTTAGTGATTGGCATTAAAGCACAAAAGTGTTTCTCCTTCTCTTTGACAACCACTAAGTGAGACACCTTAAATGAACAAAAGGCCACTGTTCATGCACTTGAAATGAGCAATCAGAAGGTTGTAACATTACAGCTGGTGGTGCAATTTCTTTCCCTGCCTGGCTTTTTCTCTGCCTTTTTTCCCATCTCTCTCTCTCTCTCTGATGTCTATATTAACAACAATGTTAAATGAGAATGAATAGAACTAATTTGCTCTACAAGTTATGAAAATGACTGGAACTTCTGATTTGCAATACAGCTCTAGTCTGCCTCCTCCACAGTCTGAGTGAAGCACCTACCTGGACATTTTGTTTTGACCGTTATGGCTGTTACCCCACTAACTGTACTTGATGTTGTTTTCTTTCCCTTTAGTTCTACTTGCTACTGAAATGAAGACATTTATTTTGGGGGTGGGTAAGTACTGCAAGGCAGTAAGCAGAAAAATAAGGCAGTATGAAATTTGTTCTGTGACATTGTGGTTCTATGTTGTTAACTGTAGAAAAACAGGAAGTGGAAAAACATAGAAGAAGAGTGTGCGGTGGCTAGCAGTTGATATCATGTAATGCAGAGCTGAATGTTTTCCCTCAAAGTTCATAATCACTTGTAGTCTGTATTGGTAATTAACAGAAGAGGGGGGATATCTGAACTAAGGAACAGTGGGGCAATTATCAAGAGGTGACAATGAACTAGACACTGTGTTAGAACAAGAACAATTCTAAACTAATTTCTGTTCAAATTGGATCAGTGCCCTTGTGGTTTTGTAGGAGAATCTTTTGCATGCAAAACAATATCTTGCTATGATTGATGGAAATCTCAGATTAATTGCAATTTTGTACTAAAAAATATGCACAAAACATACCAGAGAAACAAACAATATTTATAATGAAGAGAAGACCACTTGAGTACAGAAGGAAGTTTTTTTTTTCTTTTTTACAAATTGGATGCTAAAATGAGTTGGCTAGTCAGTGATGACTGTTTCTAAAAACTTCATAAATTCTTTCCCAAGCAAAGGAAGTTATTCAGCAATAATCTGGACTCCGATGGATAAAAAGAAGAAAAAAGGATATTTATTTGTGCCCAGTCCTCTCGAGCAACAGAGAAATGCTGTGAAGTTTATTTACTTGCACTCTGATGATTCCATTAATGTTAACGGAGAAATCAAAGCGGGGAAATGGAATCTTTTGAAAGCTGAATGCAGAGACATTCTTCTGAACTATGTTCCTATGAATAAGTAATCAGGGACGAGGTTGAGCACATTATTAATAAAATCATGGGATGACATGCTTATTCTGCTTTTATGGTGCCAAAGAAAGCAAGGCTGAGAAAATCAACCACATTGTTGTTAAAAATACATACCTGTGTTTTAAAAATTATTTAATGGATGCCAGTGATTAAGCAAGTAATAAGGCTCAGGGTCTTTAGGGTCATACTATGAATCTTGTATGTGAGATGTGATATACAGTAAAGGTGGGAAAAAATAACATTTTTGCTTCAGCTTTTACATTGCCACAGAAGCTACACCTGCAATAATCATTTTGATGCCTCTTCCTGTTCCAGTTCCTGGTGTTCACACCTACATAATCTCTGTTCAGCTCTGGCAGGTGGATGTTACTCCAAGTGTGCAGGCATGAGTTCTTCTTACATTCTCTTGGGCCTGTCATCATCTCTAATACCTTGTTATGTTAGTAAGCCAAGAGCCAGCTGAAACTGTCATCATATAATTACCATAAATTGAGTCGATAATGTAGCTGCCTGTCATTTGTCATTGTTGTCCATGCAGGTGCAGGTTTGCACATGCTTACACCTGGAAACTGTGCTGTGTTGTTGTCTGGGTTGCATATTTTGTACAGAATTTAAGTGTTTTAAGTGTTTTTTTTTGTGTTGAGTTATGATAGATCATTTTCTTTGCTAGTTCTTCTTATGTTGGGACTTGTGTCAGTGATGTCCTGTGATTGGCCTGTCAGTCCTTGATTGATGATATGGATATTCATTGTCCTCACCCGATGAGGCCTAATTGTTGTGTTGACATTGTCACCTTGTCTTTTCAGTCAGCTTCAAGTCAAAGATGTCACCTGTCCTTTCCAGTGAGATGTAAGGACTGCCACACAAAGATGCTATGTTTGTAGCTCATCTCATAATACTGGAATAGGTTGCTAATTTAGACATTCTTTGGTGCAGCATAAAGCTGGCACAATAAACTACATGTCCCACTGAATTCTGGCAAGTCTACATACTTACAGTATTGGAAATAGCTGGTTGAAACAAATCTAGTTGGATGATGGTTTCATCATTATACTACAATATAATGTGCATGCTCCCAGAAACAATGACTTAATTGTGGTGCTGGTTTCAAAACATCACCTGGTAACCATTCCCCTACCAGTCAACATGAGCCTAACTTACTGCTGAAGGACTTCCAAGAGGCTATGTCACCCTCAGGGGACTCTGGAGCCATACTGGGGATTTGGGAAATGTGTGCGATGTGCACAGATGCACCGGTGACCAAAAGATTGTTCTGGGTGCAGCCTGCACTGCTTCAGTTGAAGACCACAGAGAGCCACTGGTTTGCCAGGGCTCAAACATACTGTGGTCTGAGCAATGTCACTGTATCGGCTATTAGTATCAGGCTTTGTCAGATAATTATCCACATACAATAGTTCACCGCTTCAGCAAGCTAATCCTTGACTGGCTGCATAATGTGATTTGTGAAAACAAATGATCAAGGTTAAGCTGGCAGTTTTGACAGTGGGTGCCACAAGATCATTGTCCATTTCTAGTTTTTTTTAATTGAATTACTGCTAAAATCTCCCCAACTTTTATATTAACTACATTTAAACTTGTTGTGACAGAACAAAAATCTGTGAATGAGAAACTATCTGCAGTAAAACAGGACAACTCATTGTCATAGTAACATGTTTTCCAGATTTACAGTTTTTCAGGATCTAAGCAGTCTGAAAATAGTGAGTGTCAAAGCAAGTGATGGAAAGATTTTAGAACATAAGTAGTGCTCAAAAAATGCTGATATGTGTCAGCCCCCAAGACAATCTAAGATGATTGAATGTGAGCCCACCGACAAAACCGAACTCAGGCCCATCATTACAGTTTAAATAACATATTGGCTGCTTGTAGAAAACAGCTATATAGCAATATCTGATAGCACATTAAATGTGGTCCTGTGCATTTCCAACAGGAGTGTGAGAGTGTGTGTGTGTGTGTGTGTGTGTGTGTGTGTGTGTGTGTGTGTGTGTGTGTGTGTGTGTGTGCCTTGTGAAATGGATAATGAATGGATGGATGGATGTACTGTATACTGTCTTTATATTCTTATTCAGCCACTGTTGTTGTGTAGAGGGGCCTGAAATATCTGTGGCCAAAACTTTGAGTGAGCGAGCTCTTTATCTCCAGGGAGTAGCTTAACTGCACCAGACCTTCACTAAGTTAAAGGAACTGTAAGTCTGTTGTGTTTGCTTCTAGACACTGAGTAAAAAAAGAAAGTTGTTTTGAAAACTGTAATTACTTGGTCAGCATCTTAAACAATAACACGGACTGAATGGCCACAGTGGATTTTAAGGAAGATTAATGCACTGAAATCCCATGTCACAAAGACTAATCCTCAGAAAAAGGATGCTCTGTTTAGCTAAGCATCTTGCTTCAATTCTGATCGTCGTGTTTAGTTTTATTTTACTGTGAGGTCAAACTGCAATGCTAAAAATACAGCATGTTTTTAAGCATGACACAGAGACAAATACACAAAAATACAAAAAATTCACAGCAAATAAATGAAACAAAACAAGAATCATGCACACAGAAAAAAAGGCAGAGGCAGAGCCTGATTCTTAAACTTGGTAAAACTTTCAGGTCTTAAAAATGCCTTCCAGTAGTCCCACTGCAAAATATATATTGACTACATTGGTCCAATTGTGACATTGTAATGTTTTCTGGGCCAAAAATTGTGACATGGCAAAGTCTTTCTCGCAGCAAAAATGAAAGAAAATGATTAGGTTTAGGCACAGTAACTACATGGTTAGTTATAGTTCAGAAGTGTTTGACTTCAGTGGACACTAAATGTTAACTCCCGATCAATGCTCCAGTCTAGTTGGTTGCAGTAATACACCATTTCATTGTTTGCCAACTGCCATAACACACCATGAAGATAATACAATAACAATACAAAAAAACTTGTATGCCACAATTTTTATGCTGTTGACCAACATAGCAGAGAGACTGGGCTGTCTAATATTAACACCAGTGTGCAAATCAGGGTGCATATGCTGCATATTATTAATGGCAGGGCACATAATCATATTTCTGATTCGATTTACGTCTGTGTCCTGTAAGGTTTAGGATTATTTAATTCAGCAGGTCAGGGCTTGTTCTTTAAAACTGGGATCTGATTAAGCTGAGCTCAGACCCATATGTTGTTAGAGACCCTGTCAATGCATCGCTTATGGCACAGCTGAGATGTTAGTCTGAGAAGATTTTAAATGTGTTTTCTTAGTTGTTGAATATTGTTTTATATTACAATCCACCTCACTCTGTCTAGAGACAGATGAAATAATCTAGGACGGAACAGAAACCCTGCGAGAGATTATGTTATTACTTGGCTGAATCTCAGGTCTTTCAGCACACTGTTGCACACCCTGAGCTCTGACTGTATCAAATGCTTCACAGGAAGCTGAGATCTGATGGTTAGCTGAGGAAGCTGTTTGTTGCATGTACTGCCAGTCCTTTTAATTGTACTACTTAGCATGCTTCCATGGCCTAATATTGCAGCACCGCCATTTTTCAATTTAGCAGCATATTTACCAAGACTGATGATACAAACGAGCACAGCCACAGCTGTGTTGATTTGAATACACTTCAGCTGGTATAAGAACGTGCCTGTATTGTGCATAGAGGGACAGAAATGGAGCACAGAGGAACATATATACTGGCACTGAAACCAACAAACATATTTTGGAACTGCAATCAAGTTTTATGCCAGACAGTTCTTCTTCTCTGGTTAGAGATGCAATATACAAACATCCTCTCCCTCCTCAAGTATGTTCTTAACTCAGATGAGGTCTGGCACACTGACAGCAGAGCACCTGCTTTCTTCTGATGTTAAATTTCAGCCACGGTTCTCTCTGTCACAGTGGTGGTAAAGGCGCTGAGGGTAGTTGCATGAGTTTCAGTTCTCTTTTCCCATTAAAGGTGTGTTAGGCTGTGGCTCATAGACCTGCATGAACTGTGCAAATGTATGATTCCTGCGCTGTTTATGTCTGCTCCTACTCAGCGTAGCAAAATTATATGTTCTTAAAAAATATTTGTGGAGGAGTTTGAACATGTCTTCAATGTAAAAATGAAAAGTTCTTCATATGTTTAATGCCTTTGCCCATTAGGTGATTGTGGTTTAGCCTTAAAAGACATATACAAAGATAAACAGCTGTTTCTGTGTGAAATCGCAAAATCCTTTTCCTGTTTAACAGCATTAATTATCCTTTAAGTTTCAACAAACGCCTGTACCTTATACCATAATGCATTAGTTTCAGGGTTATTAAATGAAAACCTGCAAAATCATAATGTATGGCTTTTACATATTAGTGACAAATAAAAATCTATAAAAGATCAAAAACAAAAAATCCAGTTGAAAATAAATCATGTCTTGGGTTTAAATTAATAACTGAAAGGAGTCTGGTGCATAATCAGCATCTCATCTGTTTTCACACACAAAAATTATAAGCAGTGATAGTGATATGAAGAACTTGTTCAGTGAAAAACATCGTGTGTGCATACCCCACTTTCAGCAGAAGACAGCACAAATTTTGCAAGAATAAAGAAAAAATATCTGAGTCACATTGTTAAAACTTGTTCTGTGTTTTTCTTTTGTTTTAAATAAAATATGTAAAGGCTGTGGATATATTATCTAACGAATATAGATGTCTTTTTGTATGTAATAATAGCTGTAGAGTATAATTTGACATGTTTTCTGGTTGTCAGATGCAGCTACCTTCATTCAAAGGCTACTTAGTGAGATAACAAATATAGATCCACAACCTGACAGGTGATGTCCTGGCAGGATGTGTGAGAAGCACATGAACAGTGGACTGACAGGGAAAAAGGAGGGCAACACAATGACTAGAACATCGCTTCCAGGATGCATCACTTGGCTGCAATCCAATAGTACAGCTTTTTATTGTCTGTCAGGGTCACAGCTCCCTAGAACTGCAGGAGAGCAAGCCAAACTAGCCGGTCCTTTCTGGGCTGACACATGTTAACACAGAAGAAAAGAATCCAAGTCGCACACCCTGTGTAATCATGTTTTGTATACAGAACAGAGGAAAGCAATGCTAAACCCATGTGATACAGCTATATCAGTCTGGAGTAGCCCTTCTTTTGCAAGTAAACATACAAACCAGAACTATGAGAACCATGAGACAAAAACAATTTGTAGCAAGGTATCAACTAGTTGTTGGGTTTTTCATGCTGTGTGTACTGCAGTTGTGTGCATCTGGAGGGGCGTGAAGGCTGAGGAAAAAGTTGATTACCTCTTGGCAGGTGTAGATGAGCCCCAGGCACAGTTTCAGAGAATCACTTTCAATTTAGGACACACCTCTCACAGAGCCTCTGGGCAGGACAAACCATTGGGATTACTCTCCAGTCCATGAACTCCATGAAGAGAAGAAAAGTGCATATCTATTGCATACACAACCTCTTGGCCTCTCTCATTTCACTATTCAGTATTTGTTGGGTTTTTCTGCTCTTGAAGAAACAAAGAAGGCGACAGTAGCTGTTGTGCCCCCTGACATGTTTTGTTGGTTTGTTTTTTACAGCTTGTCGGCATGCAGCCCTCTTTCAGAAAAGCTATCGGGATTGATTATGCATTGCTGCAGCTAGGCTGTTACAGATGTAATCAAGGGTCTAATTGTACTATTTCCACTAACCACAAATACACATCTTGAGATGAATATAGATTTCACATGCAGAACCTCTTAGCAGAAAGCGCTGAGCCACGTGTTTTGCATTTAGTATGAAAACGAGCAATTGGAGGGTGCATGAATTAATCATGTCTATTATAGCAGTACAAATGAAACCTACTGTATTCTTTTACATCAGCTGTGACATGTAATTAATCCTTTATTTTAATGATATAAATTCACTCTTGAGCTCTAATTCGATACATTTGGTCCTTATTTAAAGGGAAGATGATTGAATTAGCACACTGATCGCTAATGGAAACCTTTATTGTAGTATGTATAGCACTACCACATGAGGTCAGGCCACTCGTAAATCTTCACATCCTATTTGGGTACAAGGTACACATCTCTCAGGTTTATGCATGCCCTTGGTTTTATGTCTTGTCTGCCTTTTAATGTCTGAATAGAGCAAATTTTATGAGTGCTGACAAGAGCTGTATAATAGGATTTGAGCACATCTTGAACTTGAAGAGGATGTGGGCTTTGTATATACACATGTTGGTGTCTTTCTCAGAACCAAATCGAGGTCACCAAGTGACAGAAACTGTCCAGGCCCAGCTTTTTTCCACTGTCCTTACTCTGCCACACCTCATTAATCATCTTTCAAACCCCAGAGCGAAACAGAATCCTATAACAGGCTACAAAAAAGCTCTTACTCATAAGTTCAGTACAAACACAAGAACTATAGAAGCATGTCATAAAAATATTCTTTATTAATAATTAAATTGAAACTATACAGTTGTACTAATTCTCGTTCACAAATCTACAGCAGTGCTCCTTGGTCAGAATATTTGGATGTATTCTGTGCTGTCACATGTTGATTATTTGCTGAGGTCCACTCATCATCATAGAGTCTTAAAATCCATCTTATCATATTGCCAGCTATTGTGTTGGTCAGGTGCACTGAAGCTAAAATGTAAACATAAATAATACAATTAAAGCTAAATTCACTTTATTATACTGTATGGCTGACTATTTCCAGTGAGTGCCTCTCACAACTGCAGGTGTAACTGTGGTGAAGTGACTGTGAACAGGGATCAGTTTAAAAGGTGTGCACATGATATTACTCTAAGTTAATCAAATACAATGATAACCTTTATAATATGTATTAATAATGAGGCCAATATTTCATATGTAACATCATTAAATTTGGCTATGGTCCCTTTTGTTTACAAAGAAGAGTATAACTATGTTGAATTAGATGAAAATATACTGTAAATGTAACAAGACTAAGAGTCTATGCTATAAACATGCTAATATTTTCTATTTAGCACTAATCACAAAGTAAAGCTGAAGCAGCTGGGCAGTATTTCATGAACCACACTATTGGGCAAAATGAAAATTTGTGGCTGTAGAATAAATGTCAGGAGAACACCAGTGTTTTCTCCACCGCTGCACAAAATATTATGGCAATTTACCCATTACTGTAGGTGCTGAGTTATTTCACTAAACCTCAGTTGGCAGTGGCCCTTGATGGAAAAAGTCAAGAGATCATCAGAGTCAGCTGGCTTCATTCTCCAAGGTGCATGAATGACATTTCAGTCTTGACCAAAAGTGGTGGACAAACGGATTAACTGACATCTCTAGAGACATGGTGCTAGTGTGGCTGAACAACTAACCACTGGCAAATGACCCACAAATACAATATGTTTACACAGTTTGCTTGTAGACACTTCTGGATTACTTCTGCCCTTCCCATTTTAAAATACACAATCTTGTGAATTGTGGATCATGTCCTCAAGCAAAATCTACCCAGAAAAAGCGTACAAAAAGGCCTGACAAACATCTGTAGGAAAGTCCTCGTGTGTTTCTACTGCAGAGTTTACACCAAAGTCAGTGAGACTGAGAAAGTAAGATTTGGGCAAGAGAGGCTTTGAGGGGAAGAAGAGAGAGATGTGGAAGTGGAAAGATGCATTTGAGACACGCATACACAATGTTAGATTGATTCATTTAATCTCATCATCATCCATTACTATGATTGATTTTACCGTTCAGAATGATATTAAGTCCTTCAAACTAAATAAATGTTACTTGAAACATTATTTACTGCAAAGTTCCAGGCACACTAAATGGACTTTATTAAGTTCAAGCCTCCAAAGGGTGAGTATTTGCATTTAACCAGCTTAAGTTTGTTTATTATTTAATTCATGGTAGTGCATCCTGAGGGGGACTAAAACTGCATCTTAGATTCCACAAACAGATTTTTAAGAGTCAGGAAAAGGGCAGTATCTTTCACACATCGCTGCTGCCCCAGTGTTCACTGGATGTGAACAGAGCCCCAGAACCTGAAGGCCGAGAACAGAAATGTGACAAATGGACACCATTTAGAGGATTTTAAGATTTCACAGAATGTATTGTTTTTGGGGGCTTTAACTGGTGTAGGAGTTCTTTTACATGTCATGTGTGTACATATCTGTAACAAAGAAGGTAGACAGGTGCCAATTTTTGAGTGATCTGATTGGTCAAACAGCATAAGGTGGATTTTTTAGTTCGATTCAATTTATTGATATAGCGCTAACTCACAACAAAAGTCATCTCAGGACACTTTACAAAGTAAGGTCTAGACTTATTATTGTTATTATTATAGAGAAAAACCCAACAAATCCCCCTTGAGCAAGCATTTGGTGACAGCGAAGGAAAAACTCACTTCAACGGAAGAAACCTCCGACAGACCCCGGCTCTTATAGTTGTGTAATGGGAATTGCCATCTTGTTTTGTTGTTGTTGTGGCTAATATACTATACACTGGTTTTGTGTTGTTGTGCAAATACTTTTCTAGAAGTTGTGTAAAAACTACAGCACCAGAGTATCTTATCTCACTAAGCCACACAAAAACATCCAGATCACTTCCCATTGACACTACATGATATGATTCAGTGGTAGAAAGATATTTTACAACATTTGTCTGTCCTCAGAAACTCAGCCTCTGCAGCCAGTTTGGCATCTTGTGCTACAACTAATATAATTAAAAAGCATGTGTTACAATAGCAACCAACAAAATTAATTCAGTCTACCTCTACACTGGGAAATATTTTTTTCCTATAATTATTCAGCTGGACTAACAAAATTAGTTAAATTTTGTTGGTCAATTATCTGAGGATGTTGAAACATTTTAGGTTCAATGTGCATGGTGCTGCAATTATCATAATGTTGTGGTTATACTGGTGTTACTGGGACTGGACTAAAGTTGAAAAGTTGCACGTCTTCAGCACAAAGACAATAAAGCCTAATACTGTGAGCAAAAAAAAAAAAAAAAAAAAAATTTAATCTTTTTTTCTCCGAATGGCTGCTCTAAATGGATCTGAATAAGAAATGGAGTTTGTGTACTTGTGCACGTGTATTTGTTCATAACAAGAAGAAGAGCATAAAAAATTCAAAACAAGCAGCATCATGCGGTTCAGTTATTATTCAAATGCTTTGATTTATTAATACGCTACAGGGACATGTAGCACCCATATTGCTTGTCATTATTACCTGGTGGATTCTAATACTACACAACAAAAAGTAACTATTAGTCTTTTCCCAGAAGAAGAAAGGAGTGGGATGATACCAGTGTTTCATGTAATAATTATCTCTGCGGCTCAGCAAATTGTTCTGTGCTCTCTTCTAATGTTTTCTCAAATATGGTGAAAATAGAAGTGTAATGAGGGGTACAAAATCAAACATCTTTGCATTTCAGAGACATGTGGAGTTTCTCTACTTCAGTGACCTAGCTTCTGTATATGAGTGTAATTTACCTGAATATTCATTATCCACATTTTAAGAGGACATTTTCGTATTATTATTATTATTATTATTACACCCTCATTAGTAGCAGCATTATATATGTCCCTCAGAAATGGATCACACTGACATCTTTACATGACCTTAAAAGGCGCAGAGATGATTAAGAATGTATGTATGATATTGATTAACTGAAGTTTGGATGGAAAATAATGGGATGACCTTTTGTTGTGGTTTAATTTGAGATTTCTCACTGGTGATGCAGTGAAAGAGCAACCAAGACTGTCATTTGTCTGGAGGCTGCATTCGTAATTTCAAGACTAAAAAAATTACCAAAATTTAAAAGCCTAAAGGCCTTAGCTTGGACCAGGCAAATTTAAAGTTAATTATCTGACAAATAATAAGAACTAATGATATACACATTTGTAGCTGTGATGCTCTACAATGTAAAAATGATGACTGACCACCAAGAGATGCAACATGGCTGCAAAGTCATGTGAAATAACTACAAAGTATGACAAAATAATTATAAAAACATTGAAAAATAACCACAAACAGATGCACTATGACTATAAAATGATAACAAAGACACACAAAACAAGTACGAGACACAAAATGCCAATGAGGAGACACAAATTGGTGACAAAGAGACACAAAACAAACAGAGATGCAAAATGACCACAAACATATATAAATTATTATATTTCATCCTTTGGAGCTCACATGTATGCTCCAAATTTGATAGTATCATCCCTTTGTAGTAGAGGCATTTCACTCAAAAACCACGCGTGTCAAGTTGCTACAGGAAAAGTGGAGGCTCACCTATGTCCATGAGATTTGTCCCCAGAGGACGATGTTGTTGAGATAGTTCAGTGCTGACTGAAGTGAGGGACCGGCTGACCAACAGACTGATGTTTTCATAAAAATTTGTCTTAATACCTTCATTTATATTGTGCTTGCAAGATGCATATTCCAGAATTTATTTCATTACTTGAAGGCCAGAGACTACATGCAGGCAGTGCAGGGAGGCGTTGGTGGTTTGGGGATATGAATATGAGCGACAAGGCTTTTTTTTTTTTTGGCTCCAGGGCCCCTGAAAGCTGTGAATAACCCACTGGCATCAGAACCAAAACATAAAAAGTGGAATTTATGAAGATGATTATGATGCACCAGAATCAGGGTCATGCTCAGGTTAACTTGTAGATTTTGGTCAATGTTAGACAGAAGCACACAACTAGCCTGCAGCAAGTGAGTAAGTAAAAGTCATAAAAACTTCTTGTAACTCCTGTTTGTGTTATCTCAACAGCTTACAATGAAATCCAGGCTATTAGTTCAAATCTGGATTCACTCCGAGGCATGTCATAAAGCTGACATATTAATAGAGCACCGCAAACAAATTGTGCATCATGGCTGGTCTTAACCCTTGAGACTCAAATTATGCACGACGCGCGTCATGAATTCAGTAGCATCCAACTAGACAGAAAAGGGCACTGAACTCCCCTCCTCTCTCCCTTCCTCGGTCCTCTCTCCCCTCCTCGCTCCTCCCTCCTCTCCGTGAATCCTCCGGGCCCTCCCGGTGTGTGCGTCAGCGAGCAGTCGCTGCTGCTGCACACAGCTGCTTTCATTTTCCAGTGCCCGAGCTTGCACGATCAGGAGGGGAGCTCACGCTTCTTGCTGCGGGGATCTCACCTCTGATGGACATGATATAACAGGACGCAAATCAACATGCAGTTTCTTCCAATTATGACCATGTAGATTGCAGTTACACGTGCTCTGTTGTGGGAAAACAAAGTTGGAGCTCCGTCTTTTCCGCCACCGGTTTTAATGTGTTTTATGTGTTTGCGCTCAACAGTGAGGTAGACAACTCGGGCAGGTTTTACACGAGTGTCGACGTGTGATTTAACCCGTGGATGCGGCTCC
>NW_018127982.1:671670-672731 GCF_001952655.1 Monopterus albus
AAGTTTCCTTCCATTTCAACACACGGAAGAAGTTTTGCTACTTAATTTCACTTTTGGACATGGTGGGTGGGATGTTTTTCAACATGATGTCACCGCCGGACACAGTAGTGTGTTTTTCTGCCTTAGCCCTCGCTACTTTTGGATGTCGGATGCGAACGCTTTCCTTTTTCATTACTTGATCTGAATTTTAACACCTCTCAACAGTTCGATGCACAGGGGGAGATTGGCAATGCAGCCTGTATGTGATGGGAGATAAAATTGGTGCCTGTTCTCCAAAGCGGGAATCATGATCCCTGTAATGGCTTGCAATAAATAAATGTAAATGTATTTGCCTTGGCAGAATATCGACCCCTTCCACAGCATGCTGACATAGTATATACCCTGACTAGTGACAAACGATTCAGTTCCAGCACAGTGACAAGCCATAAGATGTTCCTTGCTCTTTCCTTTTCTCAGTCATGCCTCTAAAAGACTGCTCTTATATGTCTGATACCAAGTTTAAACAGTAATGGGTGTTTAAAGTGGTTTTTTTAGGTGCCCCTGTACCAGATCTTTGAAGAAGCATTTACATAAAACAGACCATTTTGACTAGAGTGAAGCCACATTAACATTCATAGAGTATGAGCTGTGAATTTAGTGGTTTAATTCAGTAGTAAAGGACAAATGTCAACATTTTGGCCAAAGCAGTAAGTCTGGTATGAATTTTCATCTCATGTCCTTTGGGTATGGATGCTTTGTGATAGTTTTAAACAAATTACAATCACCATAACCTTTCCAGTGACTTGTATCTGAACAAGTTAAAGCTACTGTATCATTTCTAAAGTCAGTACACATGCAGTTGGAGTTTAATTAGCATAGCACTTGCAGATCTGATACCTGTTTGCTAATTAGTAACTCCTGAGACAACATACTAATTAATTGTATGCATTAATGGCTATGGTATCAACACAAACTCCTCTTTTGTTTGCTGTTTTTCTCTACATTTACTACTGAGGTGTCAAATTCGTTCCTCAAAGCAGTGATGGATTCATGTGACACTGCTGCTCATTCAGCTTCTGATA
>NW_018127982.1:672904-686876 GCF_001952655.1 Monopterus albus
TTGTTTCTCTTGTGTTTTTGGTACAGAGACTTGAGGATGAACTCTGTTATCAAAGACACTGATGAGGCATTTCTATTGCTGACTCCAATGACTCCCTGTAGATGCGTGCTGCCTGGGGACAACTACTCACTTCCTTTGTATTGGATACAATTAGCCGCAAGCATGAATTGTCACTCAGTTTGTTGAGGAAAGTCACATGTTGTTGTCTAGGTATTTTTGAGAGAGGGGCACAGGGGTGGCAATGAGTTATCTGCAAATGTCATCAGGTTGTCAATAGGGTGTGCAGATGTGTGAGAATAGAGGACAACAGGGTGAAAAGAGGCATCTCTGGGGGAGCTGGTGGAATGTGCAGCAGATTATTTGTCATAAAAAATGATTACATGTTATTGGTCACATACAAGCTTGTCATTGTTTTAATCTAACACAGATCCACAGGTGTAGGTCTGTCAGGCAATCCTTATCCTGTTATCAAGGCAGCTTCATCAAGCTGTTTGAGTGTGTGAGCTTCTGCAACATCCAGCAGAAACAGAGCAGTGCAGGCAACACTGGCGATCTGTTTCTCACCACAGTCTAATTCCAGAATTCACTGCTGTTTTATTTCTGGTTTGGTTCAACTATTGAGAAAACCGTCTGGGATTATTGCTCACTAGATGTTTCACTCTCCTAGTCAGCCATGTGTTTACTTCAGTTCTCCACTATTTCACAGGGTACAACTGATTTGTGTGAGCTCCTGTGCTGGAAGCAGCAGCCCACAGTTTTTATTTTTTTGTTTTTGTTTTTTTAATAAACCTACAAACCAAAACAAAGGCCTGAAAGCAGCTTAAAACTGAAAAAAAAAAAATGCAGGAGTGCATTTAGAGGATTTGTTTTTTTTTTTTTTTGAAAAAGGACCTTTTAAGTGCTATCTGTGGTTATTCCATAGTTTTCTATTTTCAACTAAAATTGGGTGGTTGGTTTAGGTTTTAACTTTGCTGGGTAGATATATTTTGACCTACACATCTGGGTTTGTCATCTCTGTTTTGCAGTTAAGAAGAGTGGAATTATTAACTATTTCCTCAATTTCTCAACTAGTTGTTTTGGCTATATAATATCAGAAATTAGTGAATTAATGCCTGTCACAGTTTCCCAGAATTCAAGGTGCCTTGTTTTTTCAAATCAACATTCTAAAATCCCCAAATATTCTATTTACAGTGCTATAAAACAGTGGAAATAAGGACATTTTCACACTACAGACTGGAAGTAGCAAATGTTTGGCCTTTTTGCTTGAGAAATGACTCACTCAGCAATGCGTTTTCTCTACAGACTAGAACTGACAAATGTTTGGCCTGTTTGCTTGGGAAATGACTCACTCAGCAATGCGTTTTCACCATAATCTTTGTACAGTAACTTGTTTTCATCCTTGGAACAAATGAGATCGTGTGATAATTGGTGTTCCTCACAAAGGCAGGCACAGATTGTCTCAGGTTATCAGTTTGGCGTGAAAAGGGTATACAATAGGGTGACCGAGGGAGCTGGACAGGCAGACAGATGAGCACCATCCTCCCCTGTGACTGGCTGATTGACTTTTAAATAAGACTTCTCCTGCATCGGTGAAATGGCCCTCAGCTGCTGAGAGCAGGTGGATAATTGGTTGTTGAGGGTTTTAGTGGTTTCTCCCATCTCAGCCCAGTTGTGTTCCTAACTACTATCCATTTGGGACATGATGCACAAAAAACAACCATCTACCCATAGAAACCTGTCCTGATCTCCTGCTGCTCCCCAGCCCCATTACACATGAGCGGCTACACAGCTGCAACACTTGGCCTTTAGTCAAGGTTGAGCTCTGAGTGTATCTGTCTCCCTTTGTAGCTGCTGTACACTGTGACTGTAATTAACTGAACCACAAACTTAAGCACTGCTCTGGGGTATCCAGTTTTCAGCTTTGCTGTTATCTCGCCCAATACATCACTGCAGAGTACCACTTTGCAGTGTCAGCATTTGAGGGAACTACTTCACAACAGTTGCAATGTAATCTGCACAATGTTTTATACTCACTGTACCGTTTTACTCCTGAATACTGTGTGCTGCATTATATATGTCCTTAAGGGACTATCTGCCTTTGGGAGCAGTACCCTCCTTGCTTGAACAGTTGTCGTCAGATAGAGTGAGGTGACTAAATCAACGGCTGATAAAAGCACCTCAGTTACTATTTAATCTTGTAGAAAGTGACTTTGAAAATTGTCACTTTCCTCTGTTTAGCATTTCTTGATGAGGGAAATTTAATTTCTATAGTTTTTTTTTTTTTTTTTTATGAAACCAGACTTGTCTGTGGTGTATGAAACCACACCCTGCCAGTCTGCTTCTGATTCTCGTTTGGCTTTCTAAAGTTTCTTCAATGAGAATACCATCTGCTCTCATGTCCACTGAGTAGAACTCACAAAGAAGCTACCATTCCACCACTGCGCCCGCTTATTCACCCTCCCTGCTAGACCTCATAATATCAAGTTCTCATGCAACCAGCCTGTCCGGCTCCATACCACCACCCCTCATTAGATCTCTTTGCCTCTCATGAGTGTGCATTTCACTCTCTGTTTTTCACTTTCCTTCTTCCAATCCAGGAGGCTTTCTTCTACCAGCACATTGTGGTTTTTCTGATTACACCCAAAAGCCCAGGGATAGCGGGGGGTTCAAAGAGATTCAGAGACAATAAAGGGAATGTAAAGTGGAGGGGTTTCTGCAATAAAATAATTGGTAATCAACCAGACAGGGTCAAGAACAGGAAGCTGAAACTTTAAGGCAGTTCTTTTCAAACATATCACCATAATAAATGAAGAGATTGCACTTTTAAATGATATAGCTGTAAGTTATTTTTGCTTAATAGTCCACAGCAGCTGGAAAAGTACAGTGGAGAAGCACCAAAAATAATAGGTGACTCGTATTTCTCCTCATTGCAGTGTCATGCTGGACAATTCAGATACTTTTAGCACCACTGTCCCAGTTCTGTCAAGCTGTGTGACTTTTCTGTCTGAGGCACTGTACCATGGGGCTTATATCCAGCACAATGCCTTTTATTGGGGGATGACTACACAGTAGGATCAGATACTGTATATCACTGTGCAGTGATTGACACAGAGCACAAGCAACAGTCCAACATGTAATATATACTGTAACACGTTCTCAGCTTCTCAGGAATATGAAACTAACCAGTCCTTCAGTTTGCTCCTATCCAATCTGTCATCACAGCTTGGCTAAGTGTAAAAGTTCTCCAGGGACTTGCAAGTTTCTGAGGAGATTGTGAGAGTTTACAGAATCCTTATAGGTCGATGCAACAAGGGTCTCAAGGGCTCTGACATTTGTAGTACAGTGGTATGGGACTGATGTGTGACAGCTGCGGCAGTCAGTGACAACACCAGATAAATTTGAATGGATTTATGGTTTAAACTTGATATTGTGGATGGGAAAGCTTCCTGCTTTAACAGAACAAGTAGCAGGTCCTAGATTTACAACATGTGTTTCTGCTCATCTCGATCAAGTCTGGAGAGCTGAATCTGGACGTGGCCTGGTGGTCTGGGGAGATGTACTGCATGTGCATTTAACAAACTGAGTAATTCTGTGGGGCTTTATTTAATTGTACAATGACTGATCCGATTTGTGGAACAGTGCTGTTGTGGTTCAAGAAATCTTGGATGCGTACTTATCAGTTTAATTGCTCTTCATTTTAAGTGAAATGTCTGGATATCTACTACTGTATGTCCCAATAGTCACAACCGAGTACTTCTGCCCTGCCTATATTTGTGTGATTTTTGCAGTAGTGATGGATTTAATATTGTGGGTAAGTCGGGTGCTTTCTTCCAGAGCAGTCGCACGCAATAGTCTTTTTTCCACTGGCTTGGAATGACTTCATTGCTAGTGTGGACCCACTTCAGAGCTCCCCATATAGAAAACCTCAAATCAACTCCATGTGGACAGTTCTATTTTAACTATAGGAGCCCCACTCCTCCCTCTTGTCTTTAACCAGAACAAGGTTTTGGTTGCCACTGCTGTTCAAACAACGGCCTAGATCTTGTAATTACAGTGGTTTCTGGTGTTGTGCTGAGTTGTACGCTGAAACCTAAAATAATCTATAGCCCTGCCAGTTGAACTGCCAATAAACGGCTTTAATAGCACGATCAAGAAAACCCAAAAGCTACAACAAAGTACTCTGAAACAGCTTGCAGAAACTGGCAGAATTATAATCAATGTGGTTTCCTTGTATGTGTGTCTCCAAGTCAGTTTGTGTGTCCCTATAAAATGTGTGTATGCATTATTGTGTGTGTGTGTGTGTGTGTGTGTGTGTCACTGCCACACTGCTGACCTCATAGTTTGTCTCTCATTAGCTACAGGTGACCAGATGATGGAAAAAAGTGAAATGAAGAACATTAGACAGGAAGGGGAGGTGGATCAAGAGAGATAGAGTGGGTGGCAGAGATGAGTTATACGTCTCCATCCAACTGACATCACTGGCAATTAGGCCCACTTTCTTTTATTCAAGTGTTGATACTCAGCTTCCTAACAAATTAATATAATGAGCCACAAACAGTCTGCCGAAGTGCAACCCATGACGGTGTGAGTTGCAGTCTAGACCAGACTTAATGTTGCAGTTGGGTTAATGATAAGAATATGGCCATGTCCCTTTAGGATCTAGCTGAATATAGTCAAACAGTATAGAGGCACAACAAGTGTGCACATACATGTGCATTCTTACTGTAGACATGCCAGTTGTCAACATTCCTCAGCTAACACCAGCGAGACATCCGCTTTGTGTGGATCACTATAGTAACATGAGTTTTTACAAACTGCATACAAGGTCAGTCTATAAATACTATACATGCATGTACAGTATGTGTTCCCACCCACTGGTTTGAACTTTGAAATGCAGTTTCAAAGTGGATATCATCGCTAATACCTTCACTTGACTGTAAAGTAGGACTTAGCTTCTGATTATTATTATTATGGCAAAATACAACTGGTAGAATAACTGAGTAAAAATGATCTATATTTGATTTTGATTAAATGAGTTATATGTAATTGCAAATGACCTTTCATTATGGTTCAGGTTGAGAATTCTCAAAGGTGATGCAATGCAAAAAGCAAACTTGCATTCAGAGTTTCAGACCAGCACATTTCCAACTCACCTTCACTGTATTGCAAAAAAAAAAAAAACTTCAGCTCTGACTGGAGCTGGTATAATCATTCTTCTTAATTAACATGGACACTTTTGTTCGCATAAAAATGATTAGTTTTATAGTAGATAAGATATTGACTGATGTACAAAAAGGCACAAACAGACTGCAGACTAACAAATTAAAGATTTACTTTGTGATAGTTAAGAGCAATACATTGGGTTTTATTTGCCTTCTTCCTCATTCTTATTGTCAAAGGACACTGGGCAAACTTTATTCAGTCCTTGTGTCTTTGGATTTTTGCTGGTACCACACCAGATTACTGCCCACAGAGAGAAGAACTTCAAAGAAGGTTTGGCATTTCCCCCTAAGCTCTAGTTACAGGAGGCTGTTCTAACCAACTCCATCAGTTTGTCTTTAATCTCTTACTGACATTTTAAGCTCTCTTTTGCATTTAGTTACAAAAATTACAGTCCATCTGTTCAACCCATTTAGGTGTTGTGATACAGCAGTACTGATGATAACTGATATTTAAAAACATAAAATACTGATATAATGTTAATTGGGTGTCCCTGATGGACCAGTGGCTAGGATTCAGTGCTCTCGCCGTTGCGGGCCGGGTTCGATTCAGGGTTGCGTCAGGAAGGGCATCTGGCGTAAAACGTGCCAAATTTCAACATGCGAATCGTCAGTGTGGCAATTTGCTGTGGCGACCCCCAACAGGAACAGCCGAAAGTAACACATTGATATAATGTTAATACACATATGATAATGGTGTAAATAATCTAGAACCAGTAGCTATCTATGCTTTTGGTTACACATAGTTTCTCCTCCACATTAAGATCGTGTTGATATTGTGCATTTGATGTGTGCCGGCTTGCGCTGTGAGCAGTTCTATTCACTGAAATGTTTACCCTGCACTTTTTTGTTAGCTCCCTAGTCCACTTCAAATGGTTACATGTTGCAGAAACAGTCGGCAAATGGCTGTGCATTGCACTTTAATGGAGATGGGTGAACAAACCGGACTCAGGTGATATTACACTGGGCAAAACCAGCCACATCATCACGACAGTCTTTTCTCTTATAAAAATAGATCACGATGTTTGAAAACACTTCTAATACAGTACAGATCTCACCTTTATGTGGCTTGTCCTTGTGGATCTTGTGGTCCTTTTTCTCCTCGTTCTGCAATTTACTAAATACTGTATATCCGACCTTAATGTACATCCATGCATCAGACTGATGAATGTTTGGAAGTGGGAAGGGAAAAAAATTTGTTCTCACACAATTTACATGTGTTTGAGTATGTGAGCAGGGTGAATGACCCAGGACATACTGTATCTCCTTCAGTGATGCACAGGGTAACTTGCACACTGCATAGGTTTATATCATAATAATGTAGAACTGCCATTAATCTAATTTGTAACTGTAATGTACCCATGCCTATAAAGCACAGACCTGAAAGGAGTTGATTGTGCACAGGGGGTTCCATTTGTGTATCTTGTTGCCCTCTCAAACATGTACGTGAGTTTCATCTGGTGCAGAAGAAGCTTCCTTGTCTCTACACCTTCCCTGCTGCTTTCATTTCCACTTTGTATCATTTTCTGGCTCTCTACCCCTTTCTCTTAACATATCTGTCTCTCCACGTTTCTCCAGGACCAGACAGGAGTTGAGTATCGGCTCTTCGTACAGTCAGCTGATTCACTTACAGTCACATGTTAATCCTGGTTGTCACACTCAGACATGCAAATTAGGACAGATTTTCGTCCCAAGTGTCTAGGACATTCACACCTCAAACTGGAGACTGAGTGCCGGAGTAAGCATATCCATCAGAATGCACTGTACCCTTTCAGCAAGTCAGACTTGTGTCTCATTGTATGCACACTATATCTGCAGCAGAGCAAAATACTTCCTGAAGTGAAGTGATTGAATGTTTCAGCAGGGTAGCATATGTGCCATCTGCTTGCAAAGTAGTGGGCTGGAATCTAATGGATGGCTTTTACTGTATATAATCCTTTTCTCCATTGTCTGTCTGAAAATAGTTAAATTACAACCAATTTAAGGTCTCCTTTTAAAATACAACAGTGGAACAAAGCCAAATTCTGAGCATTTCTACATCTATTTCTCCTTGTGTCCTTGTCAGCCAAAGTAGCACTTAATTTCCTGTTAGAATTGGGACCATAAAGATAAACATCTCTTTTTATATATGTAGTGCTAAAGATATAAAGAAATAATATCAAAACTATGTGATATTTTGCAGCAAGACTTTTGCTAAGAAAAACACTGAAGCTAACTGACACCATACTAACTAGCTGACCCTCATTTACTCATTGAAAAGAGCCATCTTTGCAATAATTGAAAAGAACCCAAACCCTTTTGGTCATTTAAGAGCATAAAAAGGGTCCATTCCTTCTGTTCTGTTATATGTTCCTTGGTAAAGGGATGAAAGAGCTTTACTGTAGTCTTTTTGACGCCCACTTCATATGGAGGCTTTGTAACATATCGTTAAAGCAGAAGCAGTGCCATGTGCCAAGTCCGTTGTGGATCAGCTGAAAATAATTGTATTATATATGCACAAAATAACGCTAAATATATTAACTGGGCCACATAATTTGAGCTATACAAAGGAAGTCGTGTTGTGGATGTACTGTTGGTCCATTCAGTAACACAAGTCTGATTGTTTTGGGGTTTTATGATATTCAGTGAATAATACCCAGAAAAGAAGTGAGTGCTTTAAACCAGACTCAGCTGGATTTTATGCTTCCATGCATCCAAACGTTTTGTTTCCTGCTGCATTAAGACACCGAGCAGTGCTCGTTGCAGATAAAGAAGCTCTTTTGCAAAATGTGAAGAGAAATGTGGAGAGCTTGTTCATGAGATAAACTCCATCCATTCTACATAACGCTCTGATAAAATACAGTTTTGTCTGATTGCCAGTTAAATATCTATAACACACAAATGTCAGTAATAACTAGGTAGTAACTTTCTACGTCAGAAGGGTGTGAAACCTTTTTTTTTAAACAGAGAGATTAATGGAAGCTTAAGCATTGTCATTTGTCTTATGAAATAACTTGTCTGGAACATGTTTGGACAGATTCTTTATATTGAGGATTGTATTTCTCTAAAAAACAACAACAACAAAAATGTTAATTGCATGTTAATTGGATAAGTGATAATGGATCACTGTGGGGTGAGGATGAAGCCTAAGGGCTGAAATGCATTGTGCCACTGTTGCTGTGGAAATCGACGATCAATGAGAAATATCTGAGTTCAGGCTTTTCAATGTTACTTTTATTTATTTTTAGCCTGCACCAAATAATGTTGAAGTTATAGAGCTGAGTGTGCTCATTTTCCCTTTTTAAAGTGGGGTTTTGGTCATGGCCACCAAAACAAGACACAAACAGGCCATTGATCACTGACTGATTCTGTGGTACTGTTGACCTGAGTGTATCTTTTGATACATGAGATTCTCTGAAAAACTGTATATAGAGCTTCTGTGGTTTCCTGCTTTTTAAATGCATTTTATAAAGGTTTTGTTCTTGACTCCTGGAAAAAGCATTAACCGGCCACTATAGGAAACCTGATCCTTTGAGTTTGATGGCTTTTTAAAAACTGAGCCCCACTTGGGGGATTTCATACAAGCTGCAAACCAGCATACACTTGGATGGAAACATACAGACAAGGAAAAGGGGGGGGTCATGTTCAGTTTAAAGCAGTCAAAGGAAAGGTGATGGAAATGCATCAGAGCCCACAAATGATTTCTAGGCATTAATTCTCACGCTTTTACTGCGGGCATGGCAGTCCAGCCTCAATTTTCTGTTCGATTAAACGTGTCATTCAGCTACATGCCACCCCCAATTTCCCTCTCTTTCTGTCTCCCTGTGTTCTCCTGCTTTGATCTTATCTGTTTGCACAAATGAGACTAAATCCTTCATTTCTTCACTAAATTGTGTTTACGCTCAGGATATGCCACTGGAATGGTTTCAGGAGCTTCTCAGTCAAACACACTTTTGCTAGCTTTCACTCCTTGGATCCCCAGATCATCCCAGTGTAATACTGGAAGTCAACAATCTCTTTATAAATGAGCAGGTGATATAAATTGGGTTTTCTGCTACAAACGATAGCACCTTTGTCAACAGCAAACACCCATGGATGTTCTGATAAAACTGAGTGGAGAGTAATCTCTTCTGTTGAGAGCAGCATAAGAAGCAGAGGATCACTTGATGCGAGATATTTCCACATCTAAAATTCATGTTTATTGGCTTATGTGTCATTTTATATGATAAAAGATTTAACAACTGAAATGAATAAGATCTTTGTTCTCTAAACGTGTAGTCAAAGCAGGCATTCCTTTTGTTTGATTTTTGTCTGATCTTTATTTGCATTTGGAGATCTTACCAGATTATGATGCATCTAGGATTCTCACTAGTAAAGCTGGAAATGTTTGTGTTGTCTAGTAAACAAGGAAACAGAGAGCCAAAGACATGATCATAAGAATATGGACTGGAACTTTTAGGTAAGGTTTTGTGGCTCTATAGCAATCAAAGCTTCCTGGTGCCTATCAAAAACCAAATTGAAGTACTGTATTGGCCCGAATTTAAGACGACCCTGATGTAATGATACCAAAAACTTACGGTATGATATTACCACAATAAAAGGTCCACGATATGATATTTATCATAATATCACTCAATGCTGCTAAAATATAATATGCCTGTGTATGTGAGAGGTCTGTTGTTTATTTTGTTTTAATAGTGGTTAAGTTTTTTTTATATGATCTTATTTCATATGTGATGTCTTTTTCTATTACTGTACCGACTGGAGGTCACTCTAAAATTTCATTGTATGTGTTACAATGACAATAAGGGATTATCTTATCTTATTTAAAAATGAAAACTATGAAAAATACCCCTTACTAAATAATAAATCAATGTTTCATTTAATATAATGTATATAAATGTATATACAAGATAATTTAGCGGTCTTTTAATGAAATAAAATAAAACAGTATATTATTGCAGCACTCTAAACTGCCCGTAGGAGTGAGTGTGGGTGTGTGAGGTTGTCTGTCTCTAAGTGTCAGCCCTGTGATAGACTGGCAATGTGTCCAGGTTGTACCACGCCTCTCGCCTAATGTCAGCTGGGATTGGCTCCGGCCCCCACGACCCTCGTTAGGATAAGCAGTATAGATAATGGATGGATGGATGGATATTATTACAGCAGCTGCATCTTGTAAACTAGTAGCCCCTAGGGAGCTATAACTTTCTCTGTTTGGCGGCCATGCTGACCGCTGGTCGGGTTTTCAGTACTGCGCCAGTTGAAGTGGGTATCCCCATTAATCACTGGTAGTAAGCAAACTGCTACTTGGTCCACCAGATTTGAGGGGAAGAGGACACAAGCAACATAAAGGTGAGATCTGTGCTTTACTGGGGGTGTTTTTCAAACATTGTGGTCTACATTTTCAAGAGACAAGACTTTAACAGTGATTACTATGTGACTGGTTTTGCGTGTGTGCATCCAGGTAGATACCGTCACAGTCCTACGGCAGTATTGAGAAATTCTTCTATCACTAAATTACAAATATTGTTGCATCCTTATTATATTCATGTGGATGTCCAACATCGGCGCCATCATCAAGAAGGCATAGCAGAGGATATACTTCCTGTGCCAGCTCAGGAAGTTCAACCTACCCCAGGAGCTGCTCCTACAGTTCTTATAGTGGAATCACTGATTCTGTGCTCAGCCACCACTGGCTGGTTTGGTTCAGCAACCAGTCAGGACAGGAACAAACTCCAGCAGACAGTCAGAACGGCAGAAGGAATCATCAGTGCCAGCCTGCCCTCCATGGAGGACCTGTACACCTCACAGGTCCAAAGGAGGACAGGGAAGATTTCTGCAGACCCCTCACATCCTGGACATGAACTGGTTGAACTCCTCTGCTTTGGATTGTGCTACAGGTCACAAGTCAAAAGAACCAGTCACAAGGACAGTTACTTCCCCTGGGCCATCACTCTGATGAGCACTTAATCCATGGCTGTATGAATGGATGCTAAAATCACCACAATGCAATAAACTGTAAATGCAATAAACTTTAAATATAACCATTGTATATATTAGGCTGAAAGCTCTTCTGTCGTAATCTAGATACTTGTACATATATTAATAAAAACTATCTCTCTTCTCCTCTCATTCCTTTCCTATTTTTGATTGCACACATTTCCTATTTGAATGCACACACCATTTATTCTCATTTTTATTACTCTACTTTTTATTTTTATTCTTGTTGTTTTCTGTTGCCTTACAATACATTGACTCCGGTACAGAGGCTATCAATTTCCTGTATGTTCAAACATACTTGGTCATTAAAGAGTGTTTTAATATGGTAGTCGACTGCTTTGTAGTTTTTTTTTTTTCTGATGGCTTTAGGGTTTTGTCTGTCAGAACTTGCACTTCACTTTTGTCCAAAGCAGTCCATGCTGAAACTCACTGCTGCAAATTAAGCACTCAAGCAGTGAGGGAGAGGTTCATCCTTAATTGGCATTATTTAATAAATGCATGATAGTATCTCAAAACATTTTGTTATACAACACTCACTTTTTACTCTTCAAACCTTTACGTCAGTTCTTGTGCGGCTTTACATCCTTTTAAGAGGTTGGCCATAGATGAACCTCATTCTCAAGGTAGTGAGGAACAATGTAAACTCTACAGCAGAGTACGTTAGTTCCTGACCCTCTGAGGGTCACTGATGCCGCAGGGTTAAATTTCTCCCACTGACTCATTTCCTGTTGGAGATGCCAGAGATGAAGGGACTCAGCAGTTGTTCATCGGGGTGAAACAGGGAGGTATTGTGGGACACTGGAGGTCACATGCATGGGGGCATAACTGATTCTGCTTTTGAGAGATGTTGCTGTGGTGATGCCATAGTCACAGAACTCATTATGTGTGAATGTGAGTGTGGCAGCTGACAGCCTTACATCAAAGGAACAAAACAGGAGGATATTGTTCTCTAGTGGAGTAATTATATGTGATTAACTCTCTAAGATACTGTATAGTATAGAGTAATATAATTGCAACATTGGTTGTGTACATTTGTATATGCAAGATTGTGTTCGGAGTGTTGTTTCCTGAATTATCACTGTCACAAGGGTACAGAACGTCTTTATATGTCACATTTAACATTTTCCAAGCTGCCTCACAAGTCTGCTGTTTGCTCGAAGAACCTTCACTTTTATGGGTGGACATTATTTATTCAGGACAAGTGGGAGCCAGAAAACATGGAGTGCAGGCAGAATGTGTGAATAACATACTGAAAATGTGCATTATATGCATGTGTTGTTTGCACTGTAGTGCATGCAATGTATTTTTTTCTTAACTCAGGGAGGGCAAAGGGAGGACTGTTGTCTTCTGTCATTATGTCTCATATAGTTTGTTAATGAAACTTTTGGTCTGTTATGAAGCACTAGACATGTATAAAAGAATAGTTTGTCTTAGGAGCAATGATTTAAATATTTAACTGTTCCCCTGACAAGTGTTAGAGTGCCAGGGTAATTTGAGTTTGCAACCAATTGTATTGTGATATAGTATATTTTTTACTTTTGGACAGACCCTGGCAGTTTCAACTTTTTGTTCTAAGTTAACTGGCTGGTAGCTGTGGCTTCATGTTTGTGATACAGAGACAAGAGGTAAGGTAGCGGTATCAATCTTCTCATCTAACTCTTGCCAAAAAGATGTGTATATTCCAAAATATTCATTGTGTCCTTCAAAATGAAACTTTTTGCTTGGAATTATGCAGAATATCTTTGAATTTTACATATATCAGTCAAAGGTTTTGACCACTGCCTGTATATATAATATATGTCCTGATGATCCTGATGATGTTATATTGGATTTAGTTTTCAGACACAATGACACATTACTTTTATAGGAACATTTTTAATATCTTCATTTGGGAAGGCTTAAATCCACCAGTGAATACTGAATCATAACATACCAGGAATGTGCAGGTTGTGTGACCAGCAGGCAGGCTAAGTGATAAGGGTCCCCTAGGCCTGAGCTGGGACATGGGGTCAAGCCTACATGTCAGCAAGCATTTGCTCTGCTGCTGAGCCAAGGCCCTAATTTCACTCAAGGAAGAAAACAGAGAAAGGGAGGAAAGTTTTGTTGACTTTTTTTTTTTGTGGAACTCGATGTGGTTCTTTTCATTAAGTGCTGTCAGTAGTCGAAGTACCCTAGGTGTGTCATACCCTGCACGTTATTCATCATACTGTCACATCTGCATCCATATTCAGTGAGGTGTGCCTTTCTCCTTTGTTTCTGTTTTTTAAGAAGGATTGCACAAATAATTTGATGATAAATGAACCACATATCTGACCTTTTTTGTATTTTCAAACTGAGTGCTCAATAAACCTCAACTTTATTAGCATTAACTGATCTTTATTGCAGTCCTTCTCTATTTTTATTTTCATAAGTTCATTTGATTAGTGAGTCCAATTGCATTAGTTGAACAAATTATTCAGGTTTCATGGGAAATGGATGCCAAATAACATTTCCTAAGTTCAGCTTTGCTATGTGAGGATTCCTGTTTCAGGGTCATGGCATTTTGATTTCTTCTATTTATTTTCTGAGCTTGCTAATCCTTTGTAAATCCCAGCACTGAACCGAGCTCTTCTTCACCTGCAGAATACAGTGATAAGGCAGTCCTGTTCTTGCTGATCATGTAGGCTAATAGGTTGTAGATTTATCACATCGGATTCTGATTAGACATAGATTTGAAGTGCAAACTGAATGTAGGGCACAGCACAGATTTGCCCTCTATGATTGATTGATTGATT
>NW_018127982.1:689804-699578 GCF_001952655.1 Monopterus albus
TTTCCAGATGTGTTCAGCTCCAAATCCAATTCGTCAAAAGCTTTTAACTTATGAGACAAATCACTTGCCTCGTTCAGTACATGTGTCATGCTTGGTATTGTAGACTTGACACTTATCTGCCATCGCAGATATCAATACACCTGCGTATTTCTTCAGATTTCACTCTCTCCTATACAGCTGAGGGTCCAGCAACCCCTCCTCCCCCTCCTTGTCTCAGCAAGCTGGTATTCGGAGTGCTGGACTTAGGATCCTGGTTCTGACGGGTCACTAGTCACCTGCACTTGCATTTGTAAAAATATTGTCCAAAATGTTTTCTCTCAACCAGTTTGAAGCATTATTCTTCAGACCTATCTCCCCATTAAAGGAAGTAAAAGACTTTAAATAAAACAAAGAAGACATTTCAAGTTCTTCATAATATTTTTTAGATGACCTTAAGGTCTTGATTAGGTTTTTGACTGGAAACTTTGTTCATCTGCTCTCCTTTTTCTTTACACACTCTGTTCTTCCTGAATAAATGGCATTAAATTACAGAAAGATAAAAAGAACTTTACATAGTGTTTTCTTGTTGCTTAAAAATAGTGGTTGAACTACAAAATGTTCTTTAGCTTTGCTTTACTATGTCAGCACAAGTGAAGTAGTCCACACTCTTAGTTTATGCAGAACCCAGCACAGCAATCAAAACACTGCTGCAAATGACCACTGTAGTATTAGAAGCTTTAAAAACACCCCATTTGAGATGCAGAGCAGTTATACACAGGCATCAGACATCATCTTTTGTTGATTCTGTGTGTGTATGTACAGTATTTGTGTATATTCTTGTGCCTGTGCTTAACTGTTTATGTTAATGAGTGATTAAAGAAGTCAGCCATTTGTGTCTGTCCTGTTGTTGTTAATCAGTGATTTGAAGAAACTGAATGTGTTCAGGCCAGAGTCTGTTTTCCCCCCCTCAATGCACTCATTTATTTCTGTTATTTCTCTTATCCCTTATTTCAAGTGTGCAGACTCCAGGAGTAAAGCCTCATCTTATGTTGGCTTATTAAATTTGAGATACCTGTAAACTGTTTAACCTTCTGTTTTCCCCTCCTTTGTTCTTGCAATTGCCAATTTGTCTTTGAGCTGTCAGTCTACTGAGAGTGAAATGTTGCTCTTTTGCAGTAAGTGCGTTTGAATTTATTGTTTACCTTATCCAGCAATCTTTGATTTATTTCTTTGTTTGAACTCAGACAACTTGCGTGAAGCCTTTTAACAGTGCAACCAATTTCACCTAAACACTGTCACATACCTGTATATACATAATTTAGCGGTTTAGTAGCATGTTACTGAGTTGTTAGGTTTTACAGCTTGTGAGCTCCAATGTCAGGGTTTGAATTCATTGCCAGCTCCAAGTTTGTGAGCAGTGTGTGGAAAAACAGGGAGTTGCAGTTTTGTCGACAGCACAGGTGCAATCCATCATTTCCACACCTTAAAGAGAAGAACTTAAAAACTCCTCTGCTTAGTATGGAAATGATGCACTGGTTTCCAAACATTTAATCACACTGCATTAGGATGTGTATATGAATGATTGTAATGACTGAGAAAGGGTACATTTGCTTCTTACCAGAGGTTATTTATGATTAACTCTTTAACCATGTAGTATACACACAGAGGAGTAAACACTCACACATGCAAAGACTATGAAATAACGCCTTGGCTACCGTAACTAACCATAGGAAACATGAAACTTGAATGTACATAGACACTCAGCAATCATGGACAGGTGTCAGACCCTCTCAGCAGCTCCATGGTACTTGGGGGGCCTCTGAATACCTGGCATGCGTCTTGAACTCTGTGCTTTGCTGTTTCCCCTCCAGGACTGGTTGAGCAAGTTTGGCTACCTCCCACCCCCTGACCCAGTGACTGGTCAGCTTCAGACCAAGGAGGCTTTGACCAAGGCCATCAAAGCCATGCAGAAGTTTGGAGGGCTGAAGGAAACCGGAGTCTTCGGTATGTGACTGTATTTGTTTGAGGGGAGCGTGTTGGTTCTTTGGATGGATGGAGGAAAATGTATGGAAAGAACTAATAACACAACGCACTCATGAAAACTACCAACTATAACCTTCCACAGAGTTGAATCAGAACCTTTCTGACATCATCAGCCCCTCTTCTTTTCTCCTCTCCTCTTTAGACCAAGCCACACTGGGTCTAATGAAAACACCCAGATGTTCTCTGCCAGATGTGTCTGAGACCGAGGCCACAATGAGCCGCAGGAAACGAAGCCTCACTCCTCAGAACAAATGGAATAAGAGGCATCTATCCTGGAGGTACAGTAGGCTACACTATTATCTATAATGGAAGGATATAGTGAAAATACACATCAACAGGAAACAGATGAAGAAGAATCATCCAGTTGACTTGACAGTTTCTTTAGTTGAATCTCTGTTTGAGCTTTCAGATCAGTTCATCTGAGCCTAATGCAGTTCTTTCTGTGCAGTCAGGCTCACTCCTAAACATCACATCAGCACAATGCATTTTGCTGTAAGTCAGAAATCCCACCATTTTCCATTTGTCTGTGCATCCTTTGATAGATTAGATTAGAGGACTTTTTCTCCAGCTGGAAATCTTTTGCACTCGGATCAATTGTGGCCCAAAGGAAAGGCATTTTGTAAAAGTGGCAAGCTGATTAGAGAGACCGTTAATAAACAACAAAAAACATCTGTCCTCTCAGAGGATCTACAGAGATTCCTCGGGACATACATTCTAATTTATAAAATAAAATGTTGCTTCAAGTGATTAAAAGAAAGTTCATGAAAAGATTGTTATATATTATTTAGATCCATTAACAGGACATAAAGTGGTTTAATTCACTTTTATTTTATTTTAAACTTTCATTTGTGAGAGATTATGTACATTTTTAAACATAAATGTTGCCATTTGATGTACTGGACCAGAGGTGTCTTAAAGCTAATTTCCATTTTCCATCCCTTGGCCGTGTAGTCTACTGTTTACGTCTTATCTTAAGCTGATTTCTTACTTACAGTACAGTGGATTCTGAGGATGACCCAGATTCATTGTAGTACAAACCATAGAAACGTCTTAATGCATAATCCAGTTCTCTATTGGATATCCACATGCTTGTCAGCCACATACAGTATGGTAAATGCCAAGTGTTATAGATTTAATGGTTCATAAAGTCAATTACATGACTCCTGATGTGATCCTGATTGTTGCATCGAGGCTGTTTTGTTGTTTTCCTGTCATAAAATGATATGGTGATCACTGACATCTGAGAAACCTCAGCATTGTGTTAGATAGCAGTAGAGGATGCAGTGAAACATATGGTTCATCTGTGCTGATTTACAAACTCTGTGATTCTTGCCCCAGGCATGATTCAACACAAAGCTGCCATAAGCTAGCTGTGTGGGCCTGTGTGTGAATAGTGAATATGAACACATGGATGAACTGAGAAATCAGGAAAGCCAACAACACACACACACACACAACCAGGCATGCATGCAGTGCCTCCCCCCCGGTGGGCTTCAACTTTCTTTCTCTTCTTTGTACTGCTGCCAGTCATATACTGTGCTCCTGTCAGCTCACTCCACTCTGAAAAAAGACAGGCTTGTCTTCAGTCCAGTGAAACACCTTTGTATTCAGAGCACTCAGATTTGTAGAACAGTGCACAGGAACAGTCGTGGATTATGTGCTGCCTTGAGATCCAGAGAGATTTTCATATGGTACAGATTTTCAGTAAAGCACCATAACAAAGCACTGATATTCTGCATTGATTGGCCTCCCCTGTAATCCTTAGAGTGTGCTTTCTGCCTGGGTTTTCAGCTGCTGGTGCACCACTTGCATAGTGAAGTCCTTGCTGCTTGGTTTAGAAAATTATTTTTATCATCTAATACTTCACGGTATCATTGCTTCATTAGATTACATGGGCGAATAACAGGACTGACAGAAAGGAGATAATGTGCAAAACAGCTAATGAGTCGGATGGAATCTGACAGGCATATTAAATGTTAGCTTGCTGTCCTTGACATCAGTCGAGTATTTATATTGTTGAAACATACAAATGCATTAATATGGTTTGATTATTTTATTGTAGAGCCAGGAAGGCAATGTATAGCAACAAAATGACTTAGCATTTTATTGCTCTGATGTAGGGATTACCATTGCTTACCCACAGGATAAAATCCTGAACAGACATAAAACATTTACTTGGCTCTTTAAATTGAGTTCAAATCACAGTGGCTTTGCTGTGCATCTGATACTTTTGATGCTAAAGCCTTTCCACAAAGACTGGAATGCTGGCAAAACATCATACCTCTGATTGGTTTTCACACAGTACTAAACCTCCCACATCCCAAATTGATCTAGGATTTATGTTATAAGGGAAGGTGTTAATGATGTACAAAATTAGATTCATAATAAGGTAACTGTAATGTTAATATAACCAGGTGATCCTACTCACATAATCCTACTCCTACTCACAATGGCGACAGAGCTCAGTTATGTGTCACTCTTCTTCTTGTCATACAGTGCTGCATTGTTCTTTTAGTCTTTGGAATTTGTGTACATGCCAAAGACAAGTGGATAAAAGTTGATTTCAAGAGTGGCATCGCCGACTGTGGTGGGAAAACAGAGCATTAATGGGGTGACAGCAAAAAACTGTAACAAAAAAAACAAGGAATCAGAAAAATGTATAATATAGATGAGGTGACGTGGTGCACATAGATTAAAAAGAAATTAGAAAAGATAAGGTATGTAGAGCTGTGTAAGAAATAGCAAAGCGCTAACATGTGCAGGCATTCAAAATCCTTCACTACTCCATAAATCATTACTGTGGTAAACAATGAACTGGCACTTTCATTTCATTTGTGTACTATGATTCTCCAGGGGTTCACCTGAGGTCATACCCATCAGGGTTACTGCTTGAACAGAACAGAGACAGACTTATAATACCTGCAGTGTTTAAAATGTGACTCATTATGGGAGTCCCTGATCTAGCAAAGGTCAGCACCATTACTCTGTGTAGAGGTTCTTTGAATATCATATTGGCTTAGAGTAAGAAGGAAAGACTGGTTTAGATCACCTTGGCACAACTGACCGTGTCTGACTGACTGGCATTTTACACTCTCCTCTGCTTGTTCACACAGTCACATCATAATGTTCTGAAAATGTGCAGAGTGGGTGGTGAGTGTGTCTCTAACTTCATACGGGGATAAAAGATAAGGGGCTAGGCTGAGTAGCCTTCATCCTAGGACTTGAATTCAACTAATGTTTTGTTTCCACAACAGGAATATAAGTAAGTGATTGTTGTGACTATGTTTAGGAAAGCTGGGCTGAGCCCTTAATTCCATTGTAACATCTGCTTGCCCTTTTATTTTTGCCCTTTAATTTTTCTGCTGCACACATGCTGATACACTACACTGCACCAAGTATGTTACAGACACTAACAGCCGAGTTGTGTAACAGCCCACTGTTAGATCATTATCTCATATTGTTAGCCCATTATCACAGCAGACAGCCTGGCAGTCATTAGCGGCCTCGGCTGATAACTCAAACAGATAGATGTAGCGAGCTGAATGGAGGAGAGAGAAGTAAATGAACTGACTAGAAGCATGTAAGACGATCAACACAAACTAATTATCATAAAAATCTATCATGGATGTAGGTCTATGTGGCATCATGCTCTTTAAATTTTGGAGGATATTATTATTATATTAACATAGTCTAAGGCTTATTGTAAAGCCATTGTTTTATGAGGTGCAGTCACTCCAAACCCAATGAGTGTTATTTAGAAAGAGTAGAGCCACGTTCAAAGTCAAAGGTGGCTGGTAATGAGAGTATTAAGTGTAACCATAGCCATACCCCACAAGCAGGGATCCATCAAGGTGCTAATTTTAGCCATATCTCACAGTTGTTAGTAAGCGCTATAAAATATCAGCTGTATCCAAAGGTACCAATATGTTATAGTCATACAAGTAGCTGTGGGGCTATAAAAAGTAATAACATAAAACTGGGCATACCACACTGAAGTACTTTGATTTCTACATAATGTAACACACTGACCTTGATCTTGAAAGCTTTGACAGAAAGTCCCAAATGTCAGGGCTGAGCGTTTTACAATGAGATGTTCCTGTAGTGCCCCCGAGTGTGTAATCAGTTAAATTTAGTGAATTTTAAGTGACTGGTGGTGATTACCACCGAAAACGTGAAGCGTCCTTTTAGATATTTTGACTCATCTTTAACTCGCTGATAATATTTTGTTCTCATACAGATGCACTCATACAAAGCTTGGTCACTCATGGACGAGCTTTTAGCGCACAAATCTAAGTTTATTCTCACTGGGAAAAAAATCATACAGGATGCTAGAATTGCTGTTATTTATTGCTTCAGTATTTGATATCATTACATTTTCAAAATACACTCAGAATCTTGGGCAATAGATTTGTTTAAATCTTTCTAATCAGGGAAATGTACACACTGAGTTTCCCCTCATGTGTATGAGAGATGCCTCTATTATTGGTCATGCACAAATCCATCACAAAGAAATTCTCCCACACAGAAGAGGTTATTGACATTGTACTGCATAATTCCAGGCTACTGAGTCCTCAGCATTCATCTGTCTGCTACCATTTGAGGCCACCAACCTGTGAAATTGCTTGGTAGATCCTTAAGAATGGCTATAACGTTGTTATAGAGTGTTATCTTATTATGGACTCATCATATTTTTCTCCGGACTTTATATCACCATCTCAGAGTTGGCAACTGCAATAATCATGATAGACGGAATGAGGGAAGAAGGCAGAGACAGACACAGACTGAAAAGAGGAAAAAGAGACTTGTGAAAAGAGGCAAGAGTCATGCAAAGCTTTTGATTTAATGTCTTTCATCAACGGTTTAACAAGATGTGTGCGTGTGCGTGTGTGTAAGTGAAGTTTGAAGACTTTTTGGTGTCTCTGTCAGTAGAATATTTTCTTGCATGTGAGTATGTTTGTGCTGCTATGTGCACATCCACAAATGCATACAAGCATATCATTCACCATTGGCATATGAGCTTTCAATTTGCAGGGTAATCAGCTTATGGCTACGGAGGGTAGCAGAGCACAGGAGGTGATGGATGTGCGTGTATGTTTCTGCATCACTTTTGATGTCAAGTCATGAATCAGAATCACGGGAGGTGAGAGCCTGCTGAAAGGCTCAAGGCGAGGGGCAGCAAAAGAGTCTTAGACTTGTCTTAATCTGTTTCTCTCCCTCTCTCCCTTCCTCATTCATCTGAATCATCACTCTGACTCCACAGAGAAAAGGTCTGTAGAAAGTGCATGGAAATTAAAAGTCAAACAGGTGAAATGTAATAGGAGAGTATAGACAGCACGCATACAGTACATTTACCCCTAGTCTGCTCTTACTGATCAAATGAAGGTGAAAATTCAATAGATCAAGAAAATGAAGTCCACCTTAATCACCCTTGTGTCCATTCAACTAATTTAAAAGGTTATTAAATCCCTTTTTCCTAATCTTTGGCGCAGGGGGCAAGATGGGTTGCAGACCTGTTTCTTGCTCATCCCTACTCCCCATACTCGCTTTCATCATTTGAGCTAAATAGTGCCCTGTAGTTGACTTTGAGTGAAGACGGATTCAGAGCTGAAATCAGGAACCCTTCTTCATTACTTGAAATAATGTTTGACTACAGTAAATGTGTCAGAAGTTTGTTTGGAAACCTGCTGTTTATGAATCAGTAATCAGAAAATTTGGAAAACACCTCATTTGGCAAAGTTTGATACAGCTGACTTCATGGTAAATACAAACATGCTGATCAACATTTCTCAAAAGTGGAATGCATCTCCGGCTGTGGTAATAGAGTTGTCGCCCATCAGGACCTGCTTTGACTCTTATTTTTATTCACATTTCTAATGTATAAATTTACTATCCACAGGGGTGAAGACACCATAACATCAATTACAACAAACCCTGTTTCAAGTAGCTGGAATTTCAGAGGGGTATAGGCAGGCTCTGTCATTTTAATGTATGTGAAGCAGGCCACATGACCTGCTGGGGTCCTCTGTACCCTCACGTCTGCCTCCCTCCACAGCTAACTAGGGGTCTGCCTATACCTGCTTAGCCTTTAAGTGTTGGTAACACTTAGGTATGTCTGAAATGCTCAGAGAAGAGAAGCTCAAACCTGGAAGAATCCAAATACTTCAAATAGTGGTGCATCTAACAGCAGTAACCCTACTGACAACAGGGAGGTGCACCAGTGTGGGGTCAGGACCCACAGCTCCCAGTACAAACACAAGTTAAGTCTCATAGTGGTAAGAAGGAAGGAAGCTGGTCTGAGTTGTAGCAGGATAATGTTGTGGAGCTCTGTTTTCTGCTCTGGTTTCAAAGTAGGTAAAGTCTGCGATTAGTTTTTTTTTTTTTTATTTTATTTACAGTGAATGTGGTAATTTTGCAGATTTGTGACTTTCGTGAACCTCTTAATGCAAAGTTGTCATTTATCAGCCCAGTAGCAGAACAAATGGCATTCACATTGGACATCTGTGTGATTTCCAGTCAGTGCCAGCACAGGGAGCAGTGCCCTATATAGCAAGGCAGAATGTAAGGCTGTTAATGTTGTGATGGTGGAGGGCATGTAGCATGTTCAACTTTCATGAGATTCCATCATGGACCTGTAATTAATGTTTTATTACCTGTAACCAAAATCTTTCCATAACCTTAGCCATGTGTTTTTAGTTTCCTAACCCTAACCCACACCTTAATTGTAGAGTATTTGTGCCAACAGGAGCTTTCCCTAGATATGAATTTAGGATTTTAAACGGTGCCCATGAATATAATCTGGGATTTTCAGTATCAGCATTTTTGTTGTTTCTGCCAGTAGGTTAGAACTTTCTCTGTGGACCCACAGAGCATGCCTTCTTCACTTTTCAAATTGAGAGTTTTTTTCCTTTCCACTTTTACAGATTTATAGTTAGACTTTAAACCACTCACTAATATCTAACCATGATATTCCATATGTTAGTATGTGCTCACAGCAATAAACTTTAAGGAGATGTTTGCTGCCCAGGGTTTTGTCTCTCAGGCTATGTATGGCTTGTTCTGACTGTATGCAGTCTGACAGACACCACTAATGTGTAATTATCCATTTCATCTGAAGAAGACAGCTAAAGCTAACAGCATTCTTGGCAGCCTATATGAATAGATATTTGCTTAAAAGTAATATATATATTATATATTCATCATAATCTGCTCTCACTGTCTCTCACTCACAGCCCTGCCTGCAAGTTTATAACAGAAGCCATTTTTTGAAAGCTTTTGTAATGAGGAACTTTTTTAACGTGATTTGATTTGATATTTTGGTAAGGAAAAGGAGACATCCTATACTCTGTCAAGAAATGAAATATATCTGTGAGCATCGATCCCTCTGAGTGTATTCGCCTGGAGAAACACTGAAACTTAGTGAAGTTGTCATTCTCATGGAGAACACACACTGGAAAAAAAGATTTGTTGGATTTACTTGATTGTAATGTGTACATCGGTCCCACACAATGATAATGTGTAAAACCAACATAAATTTCTTTATGTTAACAGAGGAGATATGAATGAATTGCGTTGCATATACTAGCATAATTTGTGTGAATCCAAAGACCCGGTGTTTCTTTTTTTCAGTGCACTGTGTAATTCTGACTAAAACTGTGGAAGATGAAGCCACAAGGAGCTTTTAGAAATATCCAAGATATATAGAGACTGTCTGCATTTCTGCTTTTTAGCCCCTTTTTTCTCACTCTTTCTCAT
>NW_018127982.1:699603-720106 GCF_001952655.1 Monopterus albus
TTCCCTCTTTTTCATTATCTACAACACGTCTTCCATTTCATTCTCTCATTTTTCCTCTGCAGATTGGACATGTACAGTGAGTTATTCTGAAATTAAAAAAAAATAGTGGGCATCCTCTGATGAAATTAATTTTAAAAAACATATTAACAATGTAATCTTAAATTGTTTATCCAGAGTTTCCACACACACAAGCACACAATTGCAGAACACTGTCTCTCTCACACTCACTGCACATTGAAAAACACACAGCCATGCAGCCTTGCTCACCTGAATTACAACTTGAGCTCTTTCGGAGGCTATGTCAGGTTTGGCGTGTACAGATGCCAAACAGAGGTTGTGGTGAACTCAATTAGAAAACCAGACGAACCGAGGTAGCGACAAGTTCTTTACTTGTTGTAAGCAAAACAACTAACACAAAGTCCAGGATATCAATCAGGTCGATAAGACAGTCCAGGGTCGGCGCCGGTAAACAGGTACAGCCAGGGGATCCAAACTCGAGGTCAAGGGGGACAAAATCAGAAGGTCGGTACACTGCAGGCGAACAGAATCTGGGAGGGCATAGACAAAACACGGTGGTCAAAAAACGGTAATCCAACACAAAATACCAAAACCGAAGAAAATGCTGGGAAGTCAGAGCTGGGGTCTAAAACAATCTGGCAGCATCCTGGTGGGAGGACGCTGCCTAAATAGAAGTAAAAAACAGGTGCAAACAATAAGGAGCAGGTGAACTAATGATGATTAAATAAAAGGGCCAAAACTGAGGTGAAACAAAACAGGAAGTCATGTGAAAATAAAAGCATGACAGGAAGCAAGAGGGGCAGGAGCGTGACAGGCTAAGCAGTCACAGTTGGCACAAAATCACTTAGCCAGTCTCAGTCATCAAAGTACTGGACAAACAATCCTGCTGAGAACCCTTCAGATTCTTTTAGTGTGGCTGTTAACAAAAATAAGCACGTTAAGATTCCACTAGGAAATGCTTGAAATGGACAGCAGACATAGTCGTTGAAATCACATCAAGTACAACACTTATGTCCTATGTGCTGAGCAGACCAGTATATTATATTGGATGAATCTTTTTTTTGACAGTACCAGTTAACAATGATCTTGAAACCAGAACAAAGAACTCTGGAGGCCCTTGAGAAAGATAAAGAACCACAAAAGATAAATGAGCTTTTGAAACGATCGCTATGAGTCGCTGCTTTACCTTCACTGTGACCAGACATCCTTGGCTTAAAAAAAAAAAAAAAAGTCCTTAATCATAAAGAATTTAAGTGTGAATGGAAAGAAGATGTCAAACAAATCATTTGTTTGACAGAAACTTTGCTTTCAAGGTGGCAGATTTGAAAGAAGACATGAGAATGACAGAGTGCTTTTTATGAACAAGATTGCTTGCAGTGACAGCTTCAATCGTTGAACGTATCTGTGACCTAAATGTTAAACATGATTGGCACAATCTAAGTCCCATAGCTGGGGCACCTTGTCTAAACTAATCCAAAACAATAAGGCTTTTGTGGTATTATTGTAGTGGAATGAGGTTTGTATCTAGAATATGAAGGAGAGCAAGGGAAAAACATTACAGCTGGGTATTTTGACTTTGAAGATATCATTCATAAGATACCAATCCTGGTGACCCCTCTGGAGACTGATGGCAACAACTAATGCAGTTTAAATTTACAGCTCCCAGAAGTCTGTGAAAACCTTTCCACACATCACCAAGGCAATGGAGTTAGTTAAATTGCTGAGGATGTGGAAGTGTGCAGCTCGAGTCGCTCTCAAAAAACACCCAAACTGACCAAGTCTTGTGGTGCGGTATGGTGGCGCAGTGGTTAGCATTGTCCCCTCACAGGAAGAAAGCTGAGCCGGTGCCTTTCTGTGTGGTGTTTGCATGTTCTCCCTGTGCCTGTGTGGGTTCTCTCCAGGTGCTTCGGCTTCCTCCCACAGTCCAAAGACATGCAGCTTAGGTTGACTGGTGATTCTAAATTGCCCGTAGGAGTGAATGTGGGTCTGTGTGTGGTTGTCTGTCTCTGTCAACCTTGTGATAGACTGGCGACCTGTCCAGGGTGTACTTGGCCTCCCAGTGTCAGCTGGGATTAGCTCCAGCCCCACCTTGACCCACTTCAGGATAAGCGGTGTGGATAATGGATGGATGGACTGTGTCTTGTTTTGTATGGTTACTGTGATACTGCACTGGTGACAACACACTGTGCTACAGCTTCATAAAAAAAGCCACTCCATATTTCCATATTTTTGCAACTTATTACAGTTTAATTTAGAGCACGTCCTCCAACCTATACAAGCCATATGATCAGTTCTCCCCTTCATCTCAAAACGGCCACTATAAATAGTGCTCCTACAGTCATGGGAGAAATTGCAACAATCCCACCAAAAGTAATGACAAAGTGCGTCACACTACCAGGCTTTATGGACCTTTGTCTTCATGATAACAGCCATAAATAGCAGGCTAGCTATCAGCAAGCTACTGGAACAACTTCATTTTGGAAACTGTCATAAATACGATGCTACAGTTATGAAATGTCACAATTTCTTTACATTTTTCCACAAAACACTTGGTTTCTGACAGATGTGTAAAAGGAACAACGGAGCAGCATTTTGCCAGCTTTTTTTAACATCTGTATAAATGAGCTATGAAGGAGGGTCAAAATGCCATTGGTTTTCCATGATCATGGTGTAAAAGGGGCTATTGAAAGCTACCAGAGGTCATTATATATATAGGATGCAAATGCCTTCATTGGCTGTTGCTAGAAAAATGCAGACCAGCAATAATATTAAAAAAAACTTAAGGGTGTTGTTTCCTTATGAACCAGGTTCATTCAGTGTTTGGTGTGCTTCATATTTTCCTGAAATGACCTTTCCCTGTGCTTGAGAAACACTAGATTAGGACCAAGTTGGGCTGTTCTGGGGCATTCTCTGTTTAAAATTTGGAGATAAAATCATATTGTCAATGATATATTGTACAAGTATGTGGCCTACTTTAAAATAAAAAAAGGCGTCAAAACACCAGCCAGACAGAAAAATAGTATGGCATCCCTGAGAGAATTAATTTATAAGCCAGTTATCTAGGATTTACTAAAAAGTTGCGGCTCAGCTGAAGTTGTCTGTGCTCGACACACACACTCCTTTTCTGTCCCTACTGAGTTTACAGTATTTGTTGCCTATTTTCATTCACTATTCCAAACACTTGTACCTTTCTTTTCTCAGTGTTTTTACTGCCTCATCTGTGCAAGTTTCAGTCTTCCAATAATTTCTCCTTTTAGAGTCTGTGATCACTGTGTCCTTGAGGAAGTCATTCGATATGTGTCAAACATCAGAATCAGAATCAGAATTGCTGCCTGGGATAAGTTTGTGCGTGTTGTCAACAGCTTAGAAGCACCAAATTTTCAAATTTACTTACATGGATTCAAAAGGGGAGTTACAATAGCTCATGGATAGAACTAGAACAAAATCAGTACAAAAATACTTCAGTTGTAGACCTTGACTTTTTACCATATTCAATTAAGAAAACAAATTGTTGTAAATATATCACAATCTCTGCAACTGCAACCCCCTAATTTATTTGGTTTCATTTTATTTTTGTTCAATATGTACTGACTATCAGTCTGCATAGAGTTGGATACACCCACACTACACACTTTCATACACACAACTTAATTTAACAATCCCTTTGTTGCTTTTTATAATGTCTGTTGCTTCATCTTCTGTGGTATGTTCTTTGTCCTGTAAATGTGTCATTTTGTGTTGGAAAAAAAAATTGCAACTGCAAAAAAAAAAAAAAAAAGTAAAGTTTGTGTGCAAATCATGTATGTTTCCATAGATAAGTAAAATGGATGTAATGTCAGAATTCTGTCTAGTTTTTCATATGCTACATATTTGGATGTGTGTTAAAATAACAAATGGCTATGATCCACCATCTCATTCACAACATTTGGCTCATCAGAAACAAACTAGTATTAGCATGTAAATAACTCATCAGACACCTTTTATGGTTTACATGTGAAGGCCTGAAAGCCTCCTCATCCCCAGCTCCTCTGAGCCCAGTGGTTCCCATAGGGACAGGGGCAGCAGTGTGTTGACTCCCAGACACCCCGCTGCTGCTCGCTCTGCTGTGGTGCTTTTTCTAACATTAGTGTTAACATTAGTTGTAAGTATTTCGACTTCAGCATTTGCTGTGCTATTTTTGTCTGTGTTCACAGTACTGTTAGTAATGATAGCATTTATTTAGGTCTTCTTTGACATATTGACAAAAAATTGGAGCTCCGTCGCTTGCTGTTGCTTACCATTGGTGCTTGCTAACTGTGGACTGTGGAAGGCTTTACTGAGAAGGGGGAAGAAACTTCATCAGTGCACCACTTTGTTCATTTTAACTATTTTCATGCAGGCTGTAAGCTAGTTATAGTGGTAGATGAGGCAGCAATTTCTCTAGACTAAGAACCTTCCTCCTTACTAATGAACAATTTAAGACAATTTAACACTGATTGGATTTCCTATAGTGCCTGCAGTGGCCAACAAGTGCTCCTATAGGGTGAAAGAAAAGCAAGTGCATCATGCAACAGCAGAGGAGAAAAGAAGGGAGAACAAGAGAATGGAAAAGGAGAGAAAATTTGGAAGGTAGAGAGTTGGCAAACGTAGCATGACATCTGAGTGGTTTTGTGTTTATTCTTGTCTTGTTTCTACTGGAGCTGTCACAAAGAAATAGTTCAGAAATAGATGTTAAGATGATGCAAGTAAGGAAGAAAATGAAAGGAAGGAGTAAAATAGAAAAGACAGTGAAAAGCTGAGGAGCTGTTCCTGAAAGCTGATGCCATCATCTCTTCAAGTATGTATTATATTCTCAAGTTATCATCGGTATATGTGAGCAGCTGGAGCACCTAAACATAAAATACAAAAAGCAATAGAATCACATACAATATGCAAACAAGAATTTTTATGCATGTCTGCCCCAGTGGCAAACACAGTTGATCTTGATGCTTTTGTGCTTTTATGCAATCAGAGCTATTTCACCATCCTGCTCATCTCCTGCCAGTACCAGTCCCTGGTGTTTCCTTGAGTCGCTTCTTTCTGTCTCCTGTGCTCAGCACCTTCTGCCATTCTTGTTTTGCCTCCATTTTCATATTCTTCTCTGATGTGTCACACTTGGCTTACTCCTCCTCTTCTCTTGTTTCCTGCCATGGGCAACCTTTGCTTTTTTCTTTTCCTTCTTTTGTCCATTATTATTTTTCATCCTCTCATTTTATCCCTTGTGTCCTTTTCTCAAGTCTCCTGTCCACTTCCCTTATCAGTCGTCTTCTCACACATCTTTTCATGTAACCCCCCATCCCTTCTTTCTCCCCTTCCTGTATGTAATATATTCCCTCTTTGCCCTCCTCACAGAGTGAGGACGTTCCCTAAGGATTCAGCCTTACTGGGCAGGGACACTGTTCGAGCACTGATGTACTACGCCTTGAAGGTCTGGAGTGACATTGCGCCACTTAACTTCCACGAGGTGGCCGGAAGTGATGCAGACATTCAAATCGACTTCACAAAGGCCGACCACAATGATGGCTATCCTTTTGACGGACCGGGGGGCACTGTGGCGCACGCATTTTTCCCCGGAGAGAGGTTCACAGCTGGGGATACACACTTTGATGATGACGAGGCCTGGACCTTCAGATCACCAGGTGAGGAACGCTGCAAGGTTCTATAGTCAACCACAATGTCTCTGTGTATACACCGATCAGCCATAACATTATGACCATTGAAAGGTGACGTGAATAACACTGACTATCTGTTACAGTGGCACCTGTCAGTGTGTGGAGTATATTAGGCAGCAAGTGAACATTCAGTCCTCGAAGTTGTGTTGGAAGCAGGAAAAAAGTAAGAACCTGAGTGGTTTTGACGAGGGTGGTTAGTACCTACCAAAAGTGGTCAAAGGAAGGACAAAGGAATGAACCACAACAGGGTCATGGACGCCCAAGGCTCACTGATGATGAGGTCAACCTGCTCTCTACTCTCTGAGTTACATCACTGTAAAGTAAATGTCTTTGGGTTTTGGGCTGTTGGCTAGAAAAACAAGCACTTTCAAGACTTTATTATGGGCTTTTAAGCAGAAGTCTCAGTTATGAGGGTTTTTTTCTTTTAGGATTTTGGTGAACTGAGCCTTTATATTATGGATTCTTGACCAGAGTCAAATTAATTATTAAATGTTGTGCCGTATCATTTTTAGGTCTATCTTTATATATATAGTTATAGGAACACACGCTGAGTTTGGACCACTCCAGTAAAACATCATTCCAGTGTGTTTTGCTTTGAGCTGTGTGGGCTAATGTCGTATTATCCTGAATGATCTGGACAAATTTTTTCATCAAACAGTTTTCAAAGAGCTTGATTAACCACCGAGGGAGATCTGTGAGGACAGGATGACAGCAGCTCTAAATGGAATTCAATCAGCCCTGCCAATCAAAAGAGTTTATAGACGGGTTCATACTAGAAATATGTGTCATTGTTAGACTGCTCTGGAAAACAGCACACTGCTTTTGTGTTTGTCACATTCACTGAGTCATTCATCCACTTGTTCATGAATTCACTCACTCACAATACATTATCTACATTACCTGTTCTTTCTGGAGACATCGTCATTCACTCACCTGCTCTGTGCATTTCTGCTGAACTGTGTGCGTCCTTGTCATCTTGTGAATAGCTGTGACTTCCAGATACTTTGCTCTGTGTGTGTGAGTGTATTCACTCTGGAGCAAATTAAGTTATTGATGGCAGAACAGGAACTGTTTTCAAAATGTGACCAAATGGTCACGTTCTCTAAAACTCTGCAGACTTGTCACTTAGCATCAGCCTGATTTTATTTCTGCTGTCCTTTTGCTTTTTATATTAAAAGGGGGGGAGGGAGGGAGGTGGCGAACTTTAATGGATGGGGGAGCATTACAAGTCCCCCCATTTGGATGAAATGAACGGATGAAATGATCTAGTCACACTGAATGCATCATCAGGCAGAAGCTGTTTCATAAATCATTAACTGTCCTTTTCTCTTACTTGCTTTCTTTATCCTTCCTTTTATCCGGATGACTGAACCTAAAATGACCTTCCTCTCTCCTCTGCTCAGTGCCTGCATTCATCCCATGGACAGTAGAACAGAGAGAATAGTGAAGGAAAGAGAGGTTAAGATTGTGAGAAATAAAGTATATGGCTAAAACATCTCTAAGGTTCCAAAGTAAGTCAGAAAAGAGTGATGTCACGCATGAAAGCTCATATTTGTCCTCAGGAACAACAGTCAAAACAAATTCCACTTATTCTCTAGTATTTTTTGACATTTAATTACACTGGAAGAAAGTCAAGCTTATTTATATAGCACATTAAATTCAACAAAAAGTTGGCCTAAGTGCTTTACAGGAAACAAAACAAAACATATAAAACAGACCACCATAAAATCGTAAACAATACTGTGACCTCCAAACCAAGAAAACAAAATTGCAAGCTGTTTAAACCGGACCATGAATGAGCATTGATTAAAAGCAAGGGAGTAAAAATAAGATTTAAGTTGACATTTAAAAACAGGGAGAGTTGAAGAAAGGTTGTGACACTATCATGCAGAATATAGGTGATATGAAATTATGGTAACTTGGTCGATCAATCCCAGGATCCAAAAAGAAAGTGGAATGTATTATTATGCAGCTAAATGAGGTCAGGCTGTTTTAGGTTATGTGTCAAAGCCAAGCTAGAAGAGTAGCCTGACAGTGTAGTCCTCTAATCACTTTAGCACATATGTCATTTTGAATAAGCTAAACAAAATAAGCAAACTGGCTGTTACAATAACAGTGAAATTTATGGGCCGTGACACACCAAGCTGAGTCGGTGAGTGTCTGTTGGAGCTAGCCTTCCTGATGTGACTGTTGGCACTATTCAGACCCGGCAACTTTTCGGCCGATTCTGCATGTTGAATTGGTATCAGGTATTAGTATCAGTCGGGCCATATCACCACTCTGATTTGTTGTTCAGCTTAGCAGATCAGTGTATGAGAAGGGAACGCTTCAGGAAAAATGCCCAGCACTCTAGTATCCATGATTTCACCCATTTAGTGCCAAAAGGCATCATTTTGCTTCTCTTTTTTTTTTGCATTTGCGGCTTCCTTTCCTCTTCCACAACCTAAAGACCAAAGGGCAGAGAATGGCAGTGCCATTTGCACCTTATTATCAGATATATTATAGAAACGGGTATAAACAGCAGCTGTGCCACCTTTTCAACTCAACTGGCCCAGGAAAAGGTGACGTGAGGCAATGTAACAGTTGACCTTTGTTGCTGCTAGTTCTTTCATGTTGGCTTGGTGTGTCTGTGCCCTAAGGTGAAAATTTTAAAGCCTCACAAAGGGTTTTCTTATCACATGTCAGTCAAGTTGTGTATGCATCAAATGTCCCAGAGGTTGCACTGAGATGGTCTCCTCGTAGAAGATTACAAATGTCCTGAATTGCTGTGACTGACAAGGTAGTCAAGATGAACCTAACTTGGAGGGAAGTCTCAACATATTGCCAAGGATGGAGGGAGCTCAGTGTGGCCTTATTTATGCAGGGATCAAAGAGGACTAACACATGGCATAATTGAACAAAATTGGTAATATGAAACATTATTCAATTACATCTAAAGGCAAAAGTGTTAATACAGTGCCTGTTAAAGGTCATACTTGGTAGGGTAACAAAACGACCTTCCTATCCTCTTGGTGGCATTGCTCTTGCCTTGCTCTCCGATTATTCAGTCTTTAGCATGTCTCTCCGGTCTTGATGCAAGAAATCATATTAATAGGGAAAATGGCCCACACTTTTGGACAGCGTCTCTGTGTCTGAAGGAAAAGTTCAAGGCCTGTATACTTCCTCCCCCGTGCACTTCGAGTTAATCACCACATAAAGTGCCCCTTGATGAGTTGCTGGTTTCACAAAGCTAAGTTGTCAGAGGCAGCCATGCAACATGGACATTCAGAGTACTGAGGGTATCTTTTCTTTTTGGACAAGAATGTAGTTGTCACTTTGACAAACAGTGAATAAGTTCAGCCTCAGTGACACACACAAACACACATAGATCAGGTGTTCGTATCAGGGAAACATGGCTAAAAAAAGAAAAGAAATTAACTTTTCTAATGTTTCTAATTATACATGTTGGTATTTACAGTAGTCTTTGTTTCTACAGAGTTGAAAATGGTACCTAAGCAGGGCAAGAGTAATTGTTACTGCCACTCTGTGTATACCACCATCTGCTGCAGTGTCCCCAAAGCCAATAGATGAAGGTGTGCCAACCAATTTCTGATATGCGGAGATGCCATTACTCCTCCTCTGATTCCAAGTGAAGCTTTTTTCCTTCTAGGAGAAACAAAATTGCAGGACTTGGCAGCCTATACCTATTTCTAACTATACCTCTTTCTCACCTCACCATCAGACACCCCAGATAGGGTAATTGCTGGATGAAAGATGAATTCATGACCAATACTGACATGAATACATCTTGCAAAGCTGCAAACCAAATAGAGAGAAGTCTCTAAGGATGCAGCATTTTATGAAGCAGCTGCACTGACAATATGATTAATTTTGCCACACAGACACGGTGACAATAGGCCTATACACTGTGCGATTTTCAGTGTGTACATTACTATACAGAACAGAGCTCTATTACAGTACATGCACATCAGGCACCAATAAAAAAAGTTGATAACTTGTTTGGAGTCACTTGTCATCTTGTAACTTTAAATAGGTTCAACAGTAATATGTATGAGAAATATGATCTTATAGTTGTGCTTTACTGAAGTAGGTCTCATAAACATTTTAGCTTACTTCTTTGTAACTTTAAATACAAGTTGAGTGAGGAAGAGAGTTACTTGGAAAGATCAGTTCCTGATGGCTGGAACAATTTGTTGATCCAGAATTACATGGAGAATCTTGAGCCGTGTGCGCATATGTATGAATCTCTGACTCTTGATTTGGTTTTCTTATATGCATCAGTTCATCTCTGCACCCTTAGAGTTGGGCAACCAAAATGTTTATGAAATAACTTGGTTGTCTTGATTAGTAAGAATCCAGCAGTCTTCACAGCAGAAAACAATAAAGGCCAATTTTCATCATTGTAATCAGAAATCTGGAATGTGAATAAATTGGTTTAATATAAAATCCAATTTATTCCAGGTTAACACAGTTTCATCCTGTTTAACTGGTGTCCAGATGACAAGTCCCATGGTGCATTTTGACCTCATGCTGTAAATTAAACCACGGCCTGAAGAATGAAAGGAACATAAGTGTGTGTGTGTCTGTGTGGCTGTCTCTCCCAGCTGGTGAGTCTGTGATGGGGCCAGGACCTACATGGATCTCCCTCCTTTGTTTTGCGCTGTCAGGGCTGTGAACCATATGTTATCGGACAGCGGCTCAATCTGCTCCAATTAGACCTCCCACCGGGCCACAGCAGTGGCAGGACAAGCAGAAGGTGCTGTAGCGTAGCTGAACTGTGGGTGTGTGAATGTGCGTACGGGAAGATGGGGGGACCAGGAACAGCAGCATAGATATAGGTTTGGTTAGCGGGAGCAGAGCAGTGAAGGAAAGAGGGGTCAGAGGTGTGACCTCGTCTATATTACTGTCATTCATTCCTCTCTGTGTCACAATAGTCTGCCTCCATTTTAGTGCTTTCAAAAAGAAAGATATTCACAATTTCTCACAACGACTAAGCTACAGTAAAGATTGTATTAAAGACATTTGTACTGAACAATAAAACTGTAAGATAGCTCAAACTACACTGAAGAACGGTATAAACAGCAAAAGTATTGCTTTAATATGTTTTTTAGTACTAATTTTAAAGATGATGTTGATTTTGCTAGTCATAAATAATTCAGGTAGACTGAAGGATGACGGTGACTATTGTGTTAGTACGGTAAAGTTTCCTTCAATGTGTAAAAATAATATGGATGGATTCTGTGAATCTTCTTTGTTAGATGTTCCTGTTTGCCAACATATGTCTTTCTTCTATGGTAATAAAGGCCCTCAAGAGTGAAATCCACATTTAGGGCGTCAAACTTTTTCATCTGCAAAGCAAACAGTCTTCTATGCTGAACAGGTAAATCTTCTGAAGTCAAAGTTTCTCCTCAGATGTCTTTAGCTCCCCAAAGATAAGCACAGACCTGGACAAATTCTTTTTTTTTGTGGTGTTGCGTTTAAGTTCAACTCAGCTCTGGATTTTAGTGCTCTGCTCAGCCATTCAAGTTTACCTTCTCTACCACTCTGAGGCTGCCAGACTAACGCACTGATGCAAAGGGAAAGAAGTTAATTAAACAACGCTTAATTTCTTCAAGTCACACTCTGCCAACCTCACCTTGCTGCTGTCTCACAACTTCCTCCGCTGGCACCATCAGCTTGTCTCCAAGGTGTTGCTTAGCTGAGTTCAGTATCACTGCTTCTGTGTCTCATTCTGCTTGTAAGACAGGCAATTAAGTTGTGCCCCAGCTTCATAAATTGTTGTTCTTAGCAAGTTTTTCAAAAGCATGACAATCTCTTGAAAAGATGTTAACTTGTTAGGTCAGCCCAGAAGGTATAAAGTGAATGTTGGTACTTCAGCAGATTATAGAGCTATGAAATTGTCTTTAGAAAAATTGACCTTATCAGACAAATCCATAGCAAAGTAATTGCCTTTGCTAATTCTCTTCCCCCGTCTCCTGGTGCATTGTTCTCAACAGGACCCTAAATCTTGGTCCACTAAGGCCTTGTCCTATAATGCAGATGATGCTGAAAAATGGATTTTTTTTACTCACCGCGATGCCACCTTTCTTTTTCGGGGGCACTCTGTTCACATTCACAATTTGAAGCTGCCCCGTACAACCTCAGACTAACCCGCGGCCGCTGGACAGACACATTGGAGCCATTTGCGGTTGACGGCCTTGCTCAAGGGCACCACAGTGGTGTGAATGAGGGCGGGGCACCCTCTGCTTTGACAGCTGCCACTCCGAGGATTGAACCATCTTCCTTGCTTCTCTAACGTTTAGGCCGCCATCTGCATCATGTTTATCAGTTCCCCCTTGCTGTGTGATTGATGGTTCTAGCACCTGTTTGGAATAATGAGAACTGGAATTTCACTGGGGTCATATAAGTGGAGGAATGCTGTTTCTGAATTTTTGTTTTGACAAACAACATATTGGTTGTATTAATTATCACTCTGGAAGCAATCTGTTTCTGGAAACAAATTACCCAGCCTAAAACAAAAGCATCATTAAGCAGGTGGATTTTTTTTCATGATATTCCATTTTTCTGTGTGCATGTATGCTTATGTGTATATGTCTCTGTGAGATCACACTAGAGTCGGTGTTACTACATTATCATTCACATAGATCAGCTAATATGACACATACACACATATATAAAGCAATTGTACAGTCATCTCTGATTTTAGACTAATTATGTATTGGTATTTTGCCCTTGATTTGATAGATTTAAGTGCCAAATAAGACAGGAAATGGGCAGAGTGTGTTTATTATTGTAACCATGTTGAAGAAAGTCTGCTAGGCTTGCCACTACTGGGGCCACTATTTTACAAGTGCAAGACAAGCAACCTGTATGGTCGTTTAGGTTGAAGGACTTGGTGTCATTGTCAACTTACATTTCATAGAGCTGGGAACATCACAACAGCATAAATAGTAATTGTTTTATTTTACACAAGGTTCTTCTAGGCTCAATTTTCAGTTTGTATTTTCCCAGATTCTCTCCAATTTTCTTGTTTACATATAGGGCAGTAAAGCTTTTTCTCTGCCGTCTGAATAGGGAAGTAGGAAGAATTAGAGGCCACATATTTTTACCATAGCCACTTAAAACTCTGACAAATTTCAAAATGTACTTCATGTACAAAAAACCTAGTAGATTTTATAGTTATAATAAACAGAAACTACAGAGAACAGAGCACTGGACTCCAGACTAGAAATACAGTGTAAGTATATTGCAGCACATTTAGAACACGTTTGACTTTTGTCCACAACCTACATCTTATTAAAAATCAATAAACAAATGTAGGAAATATAATGTGCAACTAAATAAAATAGAATACATAAAAGACATAGAGTAACATTTGAAGATATGGTAACAACCACTACCAACAACTTTAGACCTCGGCTGTGTAAGGAAAACTCCCAAGAAAACAGTATTTGTTGAAAAATGGAAGAAGCCTTGAGCAGACCAAATCACAAAGGATTGCCATCTGGAAAGTAGTGTTATAAGGAAATGACTAAAGACTGTGGGGGAACATAATCAGCAGTAGAGTGATTTTCTTTTTTTTAGCACAGGGACATTGGCTGCTGTTGTATATTGTGGTTCATTTTACCATTCTGTTTACCAGTTTGGGAGAAAGCAGATGTATCCACGAGGAGCACTGGTCAGGGCTGGAATCTGTCCATGTGCATGGCAGTGTTTGCTCCAGCTGTCCATATAGCTGCTGTCTGAAGGGAAGGGTTTGGATGATGTGGATGGGAGAGATTGTTAATTATGTTGGATACAGGCTGGAGCCTGGTGCACAAGATACAGTATTTTGGAGAATGGACTTGTTGTTGGTAACTCTGGTTACTAAATTATTAGTTTGGTCTGGTTTTATCATTATGTTGTGTCATGGTGGACTGCTCTTGGGTGTGGGCCACCACTGACAGGCTAAATGTTGCAGCTTTTTTAGTGAGTGAGTTAAAGTTGTGACTGCAAAGGAATGTGTCGTGTGTCCTGTGTATTGTTTGAATTTCTTTGGCTTCTTGTTGTGTTGTTTCATACTGTTTCCTGACTGTTCGGTGATTACAGAATTGACAGATCAGGAAACAGTTGCAGCAAAATTTTAGGTTAGCCTATTAATAGTATAAGGTTAGGAAAAGATTTGCACATCACTAAATTAAAACATTAGCTCTAAAATAGAAATGATTTGTTACACAAAATGCAACACAAACATCTTCTCTGTGTCTCTATCTCTCTCTGCCTTCCTAAATGAATGTGGTTCAGCCAGTTCTCTCTGCTCGTACATTGTCTACAGGCATCATGTCTACTCTGTCAGCCTGACATGGACCATAAATATGATGATATGGTACGTAGTCTGTTCAGAGCCCCTGTTCTCTCCTCTCTAGCCTTCCTTTTGTTCACCTTTCCTCTCTACACCATGTGCTCCTGTAGATTAGAGTTGGCATTTGCCTTCTGAATATCCTTGGTGGTAACTGTGGCTAACAGAATGCACACTTCAGCCTAGCCACCAAGGAACTCTAAGCTAGCTTGGCTCGACACGCTAGCGCTCCATATTTTTGCAAATCAAAATCTCCAAGCTCCAGGTTTTGTCTTGCATCACAGAGCCAGACAAGGAGTTTTGGAGGCTTTTCTTTTCTTTTCCTTTTTAGATGAACACAGAGGAAAATGTGATTTAATAGCCTGAAGGCTCTTTAGGTGTCTTTCTGCGCACAGGTTTTGATTGGCAGCCCAGGGACTATGGCAGTAGTTATCTCACTACACCACACGCCTAACAGCACTCAAAGCCTCCTGAGCTGTCTTTCATGCCTCTTAATTTGCACCATAAGCAGATGAGCTGAAAAGGGATAAAATACCTGCACAGGGTTTTGACTGGGTCACTTCAGGACACAGGCCTACAGTGGAAAACTTACATTGGTGACTCTTGCCACTGGGTCCTCCTAAAGTCATTCACTAAAAAAATCTTTCATGTCTGCTCGTACACAAACTGTAGATATGATGCAGCATATTAATGCATTTGACATGTGACCATTTAAACCAGTCGTGTCTCTGTGTGGAGTTTGCATGTTCTTCCAGTGCCTGTGCGGGATTCCTCCAGTCACCCTGGCATCCTCCCACTCTCCAAAGGCATGCAGGTTAGGGCAACTAGTGTGAATGAGAGTATGAATGGTTGCCTCTATTTGTCAGCCCTGTGATAGACTGGTGACCTGTTCATTGTGTATCGCCCAGTGTCAGCTGGGATTGACTCCAGCCAGTGGATGGATTGATTATTTTTACCAGGCTTTTGGTGACCCAGTTTACCCTAATCCATACCCACATGACTCAGGTCCACAACTGCAGCTATTACGGAATAGCTGCAAGTTGTAAAATGACATATGACTTTATTAATCATGGTGCTAGAGATGGTTGTGACACTTTGAAAAACTTCACTTAGACATATGTTGACTTGTTTCGTTTAATTATTTTTTTTTTTTGGTCTTCTTCAGACTCACATGGGATGGATCTGTTTGCGGTCGCAGTTCATGAGTTCGGTCATGCCATCGGGCTGGTTCACACCTCAGCCATCGAGTCCATCATGAGACCATACTACCAGGGTCCTGTAGGAGACCCTCTGAAGTACGACCTACCCTATGAAGACAAGGTCCGCGTCTGGCAGCTCTACGGTATGAGGAAACATTTAGTCAACTACAGTGTGTGTGTTATGTGAAAGAGAAATGGGGGAAAGCAAATTAGTTGCATTTCCATCAGATTTTCCTATAATAAATCTGTCCCCAGTGTTAACAAACACACACACACACACACGTGAAAAATGGTCTTCCAGTAATTGATTTGTACTCAGGGAGATGCTGTCAAAAAATGAAACAAAGTGGCCATGTAGGGCACCTTGAAATGGAACTAATAGCATGTTTGACATTTATGGAAAGTCAGTGTTTAATGTTTTCTTTTTTACAGCTGTCCTTTCCAGGTATATCCATATGCCTGTCACTATCACCCAGACTTTTCCATCATTATTTGAAGTATTATCTTATGAACATGAAATTTATAGTACAGTACATACTGGCAAAATTGGTCGTTTCTTGACTGTTCATTTGCTGTATCATAATACTCATACATCTTGAAGATGTTTCTGGATTTTTTTAAATTCTGTGAAGTCTCTTCAAGTGTGTGTCTCTGTGTATAAACATTGTGGAAACATACAGTACTTTACCCATATCTGCATTCACAGGACCTTCTTCTCCTCCACTGATCATGATTCATGAGTCTCTGCGGTAATTATCTATGTTTCCCAGTGCAGTGGTGGAAACAACCATTTGCTAGTGAAGCTTCAGCAGACTGAAGATACCGAGGCCTACTCATGCAGGAAGCAGTTGATGAGTTCTGTAGAGAAAGGGTATTGATTTAATGAAAACATAGACAGAGTTAATTGGGCCTCGTTATGGCATGTGACCTTCTCACACTGTTCACTGGAATAGGAAATAGTAGTGTGAGAGAAAAGAACAATGACCATGAAGAGGAGAATGCAGTACAGGAATAAACGGTGAGGGCATATAAATTTGAATCAGACTGAATCAAAATGAAATGAAGTAAAGTGGAGTGAATGAACAAAGAAATAAAACAGACAAGTGCCATGTTATTCTGTGGTACAATACAGGGAAAAAGTTACATTGCAAAAGAACAGGAATATAAGTGAGAGTCCAAAGTTGATATTTGACCTCATTCCAGGTGTCAGAGACTCAGTGTCCCACACAAATCACCCGGGCAACCCCTCCCAGACAGCTGAGCCTCCTGTCCTGTTGGACCTTCCTGAAAACAGATCTACTGTCCTGTAAGTAGAAGATTTAAAGATATGCTGTCTGTTTGACATACAAACATAAATCTACTGTTATACTGCTACACTGCAAAAACGTATTTGAACAGTCCCTCCATTGCTATTTCCAGGCCCATGATCTTGGATCACCTATGTCGCAGTTTTGCTGAGTGAAAGTAAATGTTTTTCAGCCTTCACACACTCTGTAAATCCAATTCAACATGACAGTGCCTGTGCTGTAATGGCCAGAGGAGTGTAGCAGAGAGGACTGTCAATAACAAGCAGATGGCACATACCACTTCAAGGCTCAGGACACATCTTATAATGACAGGTGCCTCTCTTTGATATGTCTTCAGCTGGCAAAGGTGGACATGCACATAAACCCCTAGGAATCACACAGGTGGTATTTATTGCAGGAGAGCTGTATTGGATGTCGTTATATAGAGATTGTTCTTTTTCTTGTGGTTCCCTGTACATCAGCATAATGGTATTGTGATTGTTTTTTAATTTTGCTACTCTTTCCGCTTCCACCGAGAAACAATGTAATAAACACATGCAGGGATACTCAACATTTATTGTAAAAAAGAATTTTTTTGCAGCTTGATATGAAGTCTTGAGGTGCCAACAAGGCAAATTAGCCACAAGGCCGAGAGTGAGCTTGAAAGCCTGCCCGCCTAATTAAGTAATTCCCTAAAGCAAGTCGGGCAGCTATTGGCGTGTAGTGTTTTTTTTTTAGATTATCAAGGATAATTAGATTTTGAGTGTACATAAACACAGTCGCTCAAACATCCAAAACACCCAGCTCTAACCTTAAAGTAGCCCCCAAACGGGTCCATCCAAAAAGACTTGACAAAAATATCTTCATTCTGAATTAGTGCAAATTAGGTTCAGAAAACACACATGTGCATGCACACACACACACACAGCAGGAAACACAGAGGTAGCACTGAGAAGGATGTCTAAGACAAACAGGCGGTGGTGGGATATTTAACAGTTTTGTTTTTGGCTTACACTGGCTTCATTAATCATTTCCCACTGGCTCATCAGGCCATGATGCATAAAAAGGCTGGACAAGAACAGTGATACTGACCACAAGGCAGCAGTGTCATGTTTTTAGAGCTCTGAATAGAGACCTTTGTTGGTAATATAAGGCCTGGCTGGTTCCCTCTCAACCCCGTAGTGCTAATGGCTTTATCATTGGCAGTCCAGCCACATCACTGTTTTAAATCACTTATAAACCTCGCTGGATCTTACCATGTCACCACAATAGGATACCCTCTTTTGTTTAGCCTGGTTTCACTCATTCATCCACAGGCACACAGTCGCAGTGGATGCCAGGAGAAACATCCTGAAAATCCTGAAAAAGATCAACATGTATCTACTTTTAAAAAGTATTAATGGATTTTATGACACACACTGTATGTAAAAATTCATTTCAGATGGTATATATGGTGTTATAAATTTCCAGTTTTATACAAGAGGTGCCCCCCAGTCCCTCTTTTATAATCATTTCTTCTCCTACTTTCTTCACAACTCTCTCAGGCTGTCGCGAGATGCCCCAGACAGATGCACCAGTCACTTTGATGCGGTGGCCCAGATACGAGGGGAGGCCTTCTTTTTCAAAGGTACAGCGAAGCAAAGGGAGTCAGACATATGCAAAGCTGCAGAACTGCGTGGGGAAAATAAAAAGAGATTAGTTAAATAAGCAGGAGTAAGAGGAAGAACAAATTTTGGGGGCGGGGGGTGCTGTAGACACTGGAATGGACCAACTGAGCCCATCTTCTCTCTCATAGGGACGTACTTCTGGCGACTAACTCGAGAGAAGCACTTGGTGTCTCTGTGGCCGGCCCAGATCAGTCGCTTCTGGAGGGGCCTGCCAACCAATCTAGACAGTGTGGATGCCGTGTATGAGAGACCTGGGGACCACAAAATAGTCTTTTTCAAAGGTAAGGTACCAAAAGAATCAGCATTCCAGTATGTAACTGAATCTTGGAATGTCTTAAAATCTGCAACAAGGTAGTGTGGTTCAGTGGTTCAGCCAGTGAGCGTCTGTAGTGACAGAATTTTTTTTTTCCCCTCTCTTTCTGTCACAAGTAAATCATATTTTTTTAAATGATTTGACAGCTCATACTGTATATGCATAGTTTGGCTTGTACTGCATTGTAAGTGACAGTGTGTCCAGAACATAAAAAGACATTTTTTTATAAATTTATTTACACTAAAAAGAAACAAGAAGAAACAACCTTATTTGCACTGTGGCTGGGATTGAAGGAAGCACAGTTTTTCTCAGTGTGAAAGGGCAGAAGAGAATTTGGTTTAATAGAAAAAAATGAAAACAGAGGTGCAGAAACAAGGGCAAGTGTCACATCTGTGAATGTTCTTCATTGGCTGCATAACAAAAATACGTGTAAATCATCATTTATTACAAGAGCATACCCTGTGCGATGCATTAAATTGATTGTTAAGTAGATTTTCTATGTCCAACCTCTTCAGGGCTAAAATACTGGGTGTTTAAAGACAATATCGTGGAAGAAGGTTACCCTCGCCCAATCAGTGACTTTGGTCTACCTTTGGAGGGCATAGATGCAGCCTTTGTTTGGCTACACAATGACAAAACCTACTTCTTCAAAGACAACCGCTACTGGCGCTATGATGACCACCTAAGACGTATGGACCTGGGCTATCCTAAAGACAGTGCACTTTGGAAGGGGCTCCCTTCACAACCAGATGACGCCATGAGGTGGTCTGATGGTGAGTAGCCTTAACAAGTAACATTTCCTTCTTTCTTATGTTCAAAAGACATGCAGAGAGGAGTCTAACAAAAGTCTGAGGCTAAAGGTGAGAGATGGAAAAATGGTAAATTGAAAAGCTTTGTTTCAGGCCTTAACGTGCCAGTAGGTTTCAAATAAATTTTAGCACCACCCAATATATATTTTTAACTTTTCCAAACAGACAATCTGATAGCTGTTCCCAATTTGCGCAGCAATACCATAACGTGCTGGGGTGACACTGACCAATAGGAGTACAGATTGAATTGTGCTTTTGCTCACAACAAACATGCTGAAGAAACCTTACTAATAGCGCTTGGCATACAGGAAGCATTTTCCTGTGGTTTGTATTCCATATTCTCCACAACAGCACATGTTGTCAGAATTCAAAGCCCTTGTGATTTTATGATAACAGTAGTTAAACAAGTTAAACAACAATTACTTTGTGAGCATAGAAAGAACTACAGTTCCCATGAAAATTTACTAGCACAGCAGCATAGGTACTCAGGATGGGGTGATGGAGGATATCGCCAGTGGCTGACAGGCATCACGATGACGAGCCGGCATTGGGATTTACTTCTGGAGCAGAATCTGCCTGATATGTTTATATTATATCAGTAGGTGATACTGGTGATATGTGTATTTTTGTGAATAAACACTTGACATGGCGCTCAGTGTTTCATTTTTTCACTTACGGTATATTTTACTTACGGCTAACAAAGATCAGTTAAAAATAACATGTAAATGTTATTAATCTTAACACATATGGACACATAATAAAAAAGTGGTTACAAATGATTAATGAATTTTTTTTATTTATTAGTTTAAATCAACGTCTGTCTCTTGTAAATGACATAATTTTGCCTGAGAAAATATGTTGCAATTGAACATTCACTCTCATTTGCATTTGTTATTTTGACTTAGCGCACATGCCAACACTGCTTCATATTTACACAGTCAAATACATGCAAACCTTGGAGCTTGCCCAGTGTAATCACAGTAAGCAGCTCCATTGTAACAGCTGAGTGTCAAGGTCACAATACCCGCTTCTGTTAAAGCATCATAACTACAGTCATCTGATGGTCTGGATGATGCCATGGTATCTTTAGATTTTAGAAATGCTCCTTGAAACAAGAAACCTGCCTCTGTTTCCTGATATTTGAGTCTATCCTCATTGGGAGCCAGGATGTCCCTAATCCCCA
>NW_018127982.1:720464-731489 GCF_001952655.1 Monopterus albus
TCTGAGCGCATATATTCTGAGGGCTTGCTCCAATCCAGTGTGTGTGTGTGTGTGTGTGTGTGTGTGTGTGTGTGAAGGGCCCAGGCACAGAGTCCTAACTCTACTTCTTCCCCTGACTTTATCACCGCACAGCCTGAAAGGGTAAACTTATAGGCATACATGCACAAGAGCACATATAGAAAGATCATGGGACCTGGGACTGGAGTCACATCAAAGCTTATTCTCCATTTGTTTCACCAGCTCAGGATGATTAAAGGGAGAAAAGAGACCGAAACAAACAGGGAGAGAGAAAAGGGTGACGACTAGTTATGAAAATAGAACAGACTGTGAGGGAGGTGTGGAAGAGGGGGGGGGGCATAGATTAGAGGAGATATGGGTACACCTGAGGATGAGGACAGTAAAGACAACATAAGAGAAAAAAGAGATTTTAGAAAGATAGATGGCTTGACTCAGGAGACAGAGAGAGAATGGGAAAGACAGTAAAACCATGGAGAATGGTTGCTGTGGAGGAAAAAAGGAGCATAAAAGGTCTTAATGTAGCTGTAATGATGATAATAATCATAGACGCAGACATAAATATGGTACCCAGGAATAGTTTAGCCTCTTTGTCATTTCAAGAAAAAGGTCAAATGAGACAAAAGAGAAATTTATCAAGAATGAATACTATCTTTAACCTGCAGAGAAAGTTCAGATTCAGAAGCAAGAATGGCCTGCATTTAAGTAAAAATGTCTTAACATACAGTCAGATGTTGTTCTGAGTTACAATGATGAGCACATTTGTTTTAACTAAAAACATGCATATTGTTCTTGTCTATACTGAATATAATCATTCAAACATTCACAGTGTTGGTTGGAAAATGTATATGAACCCTTTGGCTAATGACATCAGCAAAACCTACCTGGAGTCAAAAGTTCGCAAACCTGGAGTCCAATCAATTATAAAAGATTAGAGGTCAGAGTTAGAGCTACTTTAACATAAAAAAAGCTGTTTGCTGCTTCCAAGAAGCATAATATGAACCACAAAACAGAGATCTCAGAATGAAAGGATGAAAGGGTTAAAGTAAAGTTTAAATAATCATGAGTCCACAGTTAGACAAATTGTCTATGCATGGAAACAACTTACTTCTCAAACTGCTATCCGTAGAAGTGGGCGCTGAGCTGAGATGATTCCAAAGGCACAATGCAAAATTCTCATTGAGTTAAAAATTTTAAAAAGAAGATCACAGTAACAGCTAAAGGCAGCACTGGAGTTCATGAGTCTGCCATACATGGAAATAGTTTGTTCATGCTTTGTTGTACCTGGAACTGGATGGCTTTGACATCATCGAGGGGGAAAAAAAAAAAAAAAAGAAATTAATTCCCAAGTTTCTCAGCTTATCTTATGCAGGATAATGTCATTTTTTTTACAATTAAACTATATATTTGTAACAGTTTTTTTTAAATGTATGTCTTTAGTAAGAATGAATGGGCTTGGAGCAGAAAGCCACAGACAGTGTAGGGACACAGATGGAGTAATGTATTATTGGTTTAGGTGCTGTCATGGAAAAGAAAATACATTAACACCAGGCACCTCTTTTAATTTGAGTGTTTAAATATTGAATTAACAGAGAAGTCCATCAAGGCCAGATGACACCATGAAGTAAAATCCTTTCACCCTAACAACAAGCCTCATGTTTTGGCTCTAGGAATGATCAAACAGTACATACATTCTTCTCAGACAAAATTACTGTGAAGTCCATAGTGAAAAAAAATGAGAACTTGTCCTCAACATCCACTTAATTTGTTCAGCATGGACAGTGATTTATCTTCAGTCAAATGATCTGAAGAAGAAGTTATTAGCAAGTAGTGGGCGAGATTTGAAATTTATTCATAAGCTTTGACAGTTCTAGGACTTTTAGTCTCTGAAGAAACAAAAGAAGAATTTTAAGAAAACAAAGCAGCATTCAGCCCTACAGGCTTGATCTTCCAATAATAGTGATAAATGAATAAGGACAGTTACTTTGTGAGCATGTGTACTCCTGCACTTCTATCTTTGTGAGGATCAATTTGAGTTTTAGACTTAGAGAGAGGATATTACTAGAAAGTGAGGACATTATGGTGAGGCTTCACTTCAGAGAACTGTTCAAGGGTTGGAACTTGGGCTGCGAGAAATGTATCGTGGTCCTCAGAAGTAATGTGTGTGTGTATGCACACTATAAAGCCTTTTATTGCAACGAGCTGCAGCCCAACTCCAATACATCCTGAGGAAACAAAAATAGACAGGAGGTAGACTGTACTAGGTGCTCTAAACCTTCACCCCCTCAGGAAAATGACCTAGACCAGCACCACTTCCATTTCACCTTACATTGAACACTTTATCCATTTTAACTGGTCTACCTATCCACTGTGAACATCATAAAAGCAACAACTGAACTAGACTTGCCACTTTGCGGTTCTGTGCCTCTGCCAACCAGTCAAATTCATGGGAACGGGATAGATGTGAGATGACACTGACCTTGACGTTTGATCTTTGACCACCAAATTCTAATCAGTTCGTTCTTGAGTCCAAGCGGAGGTTTACAACAAATCTGAAGAAATTCCCTTAAAGGCGTTCCTGACATATCACGTTCACAAGAATTGTACGGATGTACAGACAGGCCAACCCAAAAACATAATGTCTCCAGCCTCAGATGTCGCCAGTGCCAAGGCATAAAAAACATTTTAGGAGCAACAGTCATCAATAGAAACTGGTTTGTGTAGTAAAAATGTGCCTGCCCTTGAAGGTCTTATGAGTTCCTGTGGTTTGAACACTTAAAAATAAAGGCCAGAGTAAATGCAGCGTATTGTTTCCTCCGAGGCTGAGTTACCTAAAAGTACACACCTTATTTAGAGGAGATTATGTCTGCTATATGTCTGGCATTTATTATCAAAGCACGGATAAAGAAATGTGGAGCAAAGAGCTGCCTCTGTATAGCAAAAAGCTTGAACTCCAAGGCATATCTTAAAGAGCCATGCAGGCATTGCTTCCAAATCACTGCACAAACACTTCTGGTAAATATTCTTGTCAGGCTACAGGTGTACTCCAGGACTGAGAAGTAAACCGTAGTAAACTGTATATGTAATCTTTCAAATTTTCTCTCATCTCATTGTTATATTTCCTCCAACACTTGGATTAATGCAAGGGCTGTTCATGTGTTCAACATGGCAAAAGAGAGATCTGTTATTCTGTATAGATTTTGTGTGACAAGCATTAAACTACAAAGAATATTTACTCCAGACTTAATGGTGAGCACCTCTGATAAACACTAAACCTACTTTTCATACTGGCACAATGCATTTTGAAGGCTTTCTTACCTTCACCAAAGAGGTTATGTCTTTAGTTCCGTCAAAGGTCAAGGTTACAAAAAAATCACTTTTAACATGGGGCAGAATCTTAAGAGAGACATTCATAACTCTGTCAAAAGTTATCTAAATCATTTTTGTTTGGAATTTTACACACATGTGTAGGATGGCAATGTCTATCACCAGAGCAAATTTAACATTGAAAACCACATTCAATGCACATTTTCTGCCAGAACTTGGTCTATAATGAAGATAGAACCTTGGAATGTTCAAGTAAAGATGCAGGGTATGACCTAAAAGATTATCCGGATCTGATCCGGCTCAAGGATTATAAGACATATTTTATGTTGTTCTGGATCTCATTTTTCAGAAGGGACCCATTTGCGTGAGCAAATGCTGTGCCTTGGCGGAGGTACATGCGCCCTCTGAGTGCTCTTGTTCAAAGTGGTATTTTCATCACAAGCATTCATTTTTGTTGTTTTAATTTTGTAATAAATGCTTCAATTAAATTCCTCCAATGAGAAAAACAAAATTTACCTTCTGTTGGAAAAGTCTAATTTAAACACTGTTTGTGCTCCCGCTGATGTTCACTTGTTCACTCTCTCTCTGTGGGCACTCAATGTTGCATCTTTCACTAGTAAAGTTAATGGCTACATCTCACTTTTTATGGACAACATCCAAGTGTATCCAGGTTACATCTGCCACTTCAGATTTCAGCGTCGCAGTCGCTCAACACCTACCAAGAAGCAAAACAGTAATATCTTGTTAATATCGTATCTGTTATTTTTGGATGAAGAGAAGTGAGGCTGCCAACCAAACAGCCGGTAGGCCGACTGCTTAACAGGTTCTTGGTATTAGTTTTATAAGACTAGTCTTCTCTGGGCTCTATATTTATGTGAGCACATTGTGCAAAGTGGAGATTTGAGTCTGTGACATAGTATTTTTTGAGATTCTGAGCATCCATTTCCAGTAAGCAGAGTATCACTTGATGATACCTAGGTATTAATACAGCCTTTATAGGAAACAACACAGAAATGATTTTTCCATAATGGCCGTACCTTTAACCACCCACTGATATGTGTCTTTTCTAATTCCACCTTGTTTCAAATTGTTGCCAGTGTATCTCAAACAGATGTAATGTAGGGTAATGTAATAACACTGTGAAAGTATTAAACATAAACACTTTGCACCATGGATCACTGATTCATGAAATTAAGAGTGCTTGCTCTGCTTTATATGTTCTGTGCTTGTTGTGTTTTCCAGCAGGACCAATGACAATTCTGCACATTGTGTGAATAGTAAAGTCTACATTCTTGTATTGTATTTTACTCTATGTTGTATATACACATATTAATACTCTGTGCCCTGTCTCCCTGCAGGCTCATCCTATTTCTTCAAGGGGAAGGAGTACTGGCGAGTGCCAGGCAGTGACATGGAGGTGGAGGCAGGATACCCCCGCCTCATCGCTAAAGACTGGCTACTGTGCACTGAGATGCAGTCGGACTCTCCAGACACTGAGCCCAAAAGCACGGAGACAAGAATCAATGTGCACCATCGCCCAGCCCACGCAGAGAATGGGTACGAGGTGTGCTCCTGTACCTCTGACACTGCCTCGCCTTTAGGTGCTCGCCCTGCCCCGTCTCCCATCTGGCTGTTGCCACCTCTCTGGATGCTGTCTCTGGCCCTCTGCACTGAACTGTCATGATGCCAAAGCAAAGGGCAATGTTTTTAAACTGGGTGCAAAAGAGAGACTCATTAGTGGAAGGCCAGTGGACACACAGCCAATCCAACAACTGGAATATTTTTGTTCTTATATAATTTGGTATCTTTTTGCTCTACTTTTGCTGTTATTTATTTTACAATTCATTTGGTGGACTCTGGCAACTAAAGTAGTCATCATTATAGGCATCAGCCCAGTCACAATGCTTTTTTATTGAATAGTCAAACTGCCTCCACTTTGAAAAAGGTTATTCAGTAGTAATGTATTTCAAGAGTAAGAGCGATTATGTCTCCACATTAGCATACATTACATACAGACAGGTAAAAGGCATCCTGGGATGTAGGCAGGTGCAAAGGTGAATGACATGCACACCCTGTTGCCAATTTTATGAAATTAGAGCAGATGTTTTATTACAGGGTCAGTTCAACAAAATTAGCTCAAAATGTGTTAGAATTTTCCACACTTAACTCTATCTACCCATGCAGATTTTTACGTGGTAGTTTCTGCCTCCACCCCACAACACACTGAAAAATAACTTTAGAAACTTTCAGCATGTGTTTGCAAAAATAATGTCAGGATGGCTCAAGATCATTTTTCAATGCTGCACACACCACAATTTCCATTTGTCTGTGCAGATTCTCAGTCATCCAGGCCATAGTAAACCGAAATAACCTTAGAAAAAATCAACTGGACTCGGATTTCTAGATCGATCTAGAAATCCGAGTCCAGTTGATTTTTTCTAAGGTTATTTCGGTTTACTATGGCCACAATTTCCATTCACTTCTATAGTACTGAACTTCTCAAAATCAGGGAAATAGACCCAGAACTATCTGCATTTCAGCAAATACCTCCTGAGGTAAATGAGAAAATGTTTTGTTGTGGAACTGACCTTTTAACAAATCCCAGAACCCCCCCACCAATCCACATTTAGTCAACGGCCTGAACTAACTTGACGTAAGTGCTTGTGATAAGCATGAATGTCTGGGCTCCTACTCTTGCAGACAGTGTGAAAACGTCTTACTGTGAGAGCTGGACCTTAGTGGGTGGGTGGATGGACTCCGTCAGAACCAGTTTCCTTACCCAAATCCCTTAAATTAGCTCCAAAAACTGCTGTTTCCATACTAGGTTCATCATTTTCATTTTATTCCCAGCTCTTGGTTAAATTGTATCTTTTGTATCATATTCAGAAGAAATGATATCCCTGTTTATTGCTTTGATGAGGTTATAGAGTTCATAGAGCCTTTTTGTGACAGTCGGACAAAATGTTTGATGACAAAAGTCACAACATAGCCCTTGGAGTTATTCTTGCTGTAAAGATATATTTACCTATAGACTGATATATTTGAATTCTGCAGTTATTGCATAACCAAGTGGATTGTGTGTATTTTAAACTGTTTTCTTTTGTAAAATATTTTTGTAGAAAATTAAAAAAAAAATCTGATTGACTTTATCAGCATGTGATCAGATTAATTTTTATTGAGACTGATTATTTTGAGTCTTGCGGCTGTGTGGGCGAGTGTGTAATTATTTAGTGTCACTGAAAGCGAGCGCAGACTTGAAGACAGATGAAGGTACCATGACAGCTTGCAGACACCAACTGGGAGCCGCTCTCCATCATGCTTATGTTCTTAAGTGTGTTTGCTTTCGTAATGGTCACTGCTGTTCTTCAGGAATGCAAACCACATCATGTCAATCACACACTCACACTCCGAGTGGCTTTATGAACAGGTTTGCTGGCAGGGGATTATACAGCATGCATATGTTTTTTAAGGAAAGAGAATCAGAGAAGTAATGTCAACTAATCTAAAAATATTCACCAGCTCAGACATTTCTAATTCAGAGATCTAAGTTAACAGGTTGTCAGGCCTGCCGAGTAGACTCACACAAGTAAACACAAAATGACAAACTGACACTTTAGTCACATTTATAATACACACTCATATAAGTGATGTCACAACCATGCACAAGCACAAATATGGGCATGTTTATGAAGGTGTTGGTGTTCTTTTAATTTATTCTACCCAAAGGCTGCGGATGAGCCTCCACCAAAACTAAAATGAAGTTTAAAAAGTCACTCAATCCTTATTTCTGCCAACTGCTGCAGTTTTTCCTTCCCTTCTGTTGACACACTCGAGTGGTATTAATTAACTGTTGTGGCTCAGCAGCCATCAGGAGAGCACCTGCACCCACTGGCTAATGCAGCAGAGCTGGGTCACTGTGTAGCTATGTGTTTGGAAGCTATCATTACCAGACCAATTAGATGTGTTCGATTTAGCAATATTGGAGGTTTATTGAAAGCAGAAGGTTATGATTTTAAAAGTCACTGAAAACGCCCAAACAGTGCTATCACCCATGGAGCTTCTATAAATGACACATGGCACTCTCACTGCTTGACTCTACAAATGGCCCAGGCAGAACCAATCAATCACCCTGTTACTGAAATATTCAAGACTGGAGGAACTGCTTGCAAAGTTGAAGAAATGCAGTGGGATGTTTTACAGGATGTGCATGTACAGTCAAAGGAAAAACAAATGGACAACCAAATGGCAGATTACTGCAATAGACAAATATAGAAAGTACGGTATAGACAAATTAAAAACTGAGTAAACCACAGCCAGAAAACAAAGCAACCCAATAAACGCAGACAAAGACAGATGTGTGAGACAGAAAAAATAAAATGTCATTTACAGAGAGACTGTGGCAAAGATAAGGGAAATAATGGAGCAGTTATCCACATTTTCCATATGCATTAACTGTTCATAACATCTGTTAAAGGGCAGTTCTGTCTATTAAAACGTGGGTCTTATTTTAATAGTTTTGGGCATCATTTCTATCAGTTATGATAAAAACTCACCAGAATAACTGTTCAGATTTGGGTACAGGATGAAAGACCCACATTAAGATTGCATGAGGTGGGAAACACAAACATTCTGATGATCAGACAGGTTATTATCAAGCTGTTTAACCAAGTTTGTTTTTTTTCTTAGTGATGTTCTTAGTGGGAGGCGACAGTGGTGCGGTGGGTAGAGCAGTCGTCTCCCAACCGGAGGGTTCAAGGTTCGAATGTCCGTGCCTGCAGTCCACATATCGAAGTGTTCTTGGGCAAGACACTGAACCTTCCTCCCCATTGCCCGTGATGGCGGCAGCACGTATGCACGCAGCAGCCCGGGGCACTTGGCTCCAAACATAATTTCGTTGTACGTGTCACAATGTTACAATGACAATAAATAAAGCATCTTCTTCTCCATTCTCAGATCTCAGGTAACGTAAGTATGACAAATAGAAATGATTAGGACCATAAGAACCAGCTTGTACTTAAGTGGAATTATGCTTTAAAATAGAAATATTGAAATAAAAGTCTGGCAAAGAGTGCTGTAATAAAACCGAAGGTCAAACAGATGCTGGTTGTCAAAACTATAACAAGTTACTATCAGAAAAGGGCATCGTGAAATCAATCACCTCATATGTGTATGTGTTTGATACTGTATGTGTGTCTGTGTGTGAGAGACAGAGGAAGATAAAGAGAAGGCTTGCCTCACACAGATGAGGTTAGTGCTCTGTTGCCATGTGATTTCTGAGCCGTGCTCACTATCAAACACCCTGACACACTCCCTTTGTATCTAGGGTTACTTGGTTAACCCCATGCAGACACTTGCATATGATTATCTGTGTACGTGTAAGTGTGTGTGTGTGTGTGTTTGACTTTCAGGATAACCCTCCATAGAGACCAGGAGGTGGTGGTCATGTGGAGAAGAGCAGCTGTTGTCATGGATATCCATTTTTGCATTTTGCCTGTCTTCACGCACCCATTAAAGAGCCTGGAGTGGGAATGACCCCTGAATCTGGCACAGGTGCAGAATACAAGGCACAGTCCTCTAAACAACTGGCAAGGAATGGCATATGAGTGTGGACAACAGCCCAACTGTACAGAAAAAGGCAAGTTGCACAAGATGGAAAAATATCTTTGGGTTTTATATGGATTCCACACTTATAACCCAAGTATAAACACACATGGAAGTTATGAATCCTACTATCTAAATGTCTCGTGCCCTCTGCGTGGCTGAACCCTGTCAGTTACTTGCTTCTGCATGTGTATCACAAATATATATGGGTAACAATGCTTTCTTTTCCCATAAAGTACACCTGAGGACCTGTGAACCTCTTACCAAAGACAGTGTCCCAGAACCAATGAAGTCAACCAAACTGAAGTTGACGTATTCACTACCAGAGCAATTATAAAAAAAATCTACTCCATGCTGTGGTATGATGTGGTGGATGCAGGTGTTTATGATTTGTGTTCAAAAATAATTATGAGGTGTTTCCAGGGTGATCTGGCTTTTCTGAAAATTTTAAAAACTAGTATTTTATTTCAGTGATTTGAAGAAACTCATCTTCCTTTCTGGACGTCTTAAAGCTAAAAGATAGGGATTACTTAAATAATTCATTTTTACTGGTAAAGAAAGGTGCATGATGTAAATATGCATCATGTAGTTCTTGGTGCTATCCTGCCCTCTGCTGGTGCTAATGTGTAAATGTTTGGTTTCTGAAAAATGTATTAACATTTTAAATGCATAGGAAAGAGTTAAACTAACTGAAACACAACAGTATACAAGACAAGGGATATTCTCAGAATCCACTGTATGCTGCTGTTGTAATGTATGTGTAGTGTAAACCTAACATTTATCCTGGAATATAGAATGACTTTCATTCATTTTCAGCTAACCTGAACATTACATTTAAACAGAAAAATAAGAATAAATAGTGTAATTTGACACTTTCCTGTATTTCTACATGGGTTTTTATGAATGATTAGTTCTGGGATACATTTCATTTATCTAGCCTCTGACAAAACACCTTTCTACACAAATATAATAAGTGTGCAGGGTAGAAACTAATGTAAATACATATTTTTCATTGTAATAATTGAGTACTTCTTCAGCAATATTAACTTGCCCCTAATATTATTTTTGCTCCAGTGAATTAGTATAAAGCTCCTTCAGAAAGGGTACTTTGTGTTATTAGGTGCAGAAAGGCTAATTTTCCAAACTGCATATGTCAGCGTGCTCAGCAGACCAGGGGCCTGTGGTATACAGAAAGTACTCTTTCTCCTAGAGGCATTAAATATTCCTTTATATTTTGCTATTCATTTGTTCCTCATTGTTCATGATTAAGTACATATTAATAGTAATCTGTAACATACTAACTTTAATATGCAACTTTGAACTAGACTATCAGAAAACTGCACTACTCGTTTTGCACATATACTTTTTTGTTATCTGTTTATATTTTTAATCTGCATCATGTTCCTGTCCACTGATGCTACATTGCTAAATTTCCCTTTAAAGTTTGATTTCATCTCATCTTGTCCTAATAAAATGGCTGGTAGGATTTGTCTTATTATATTGTAGCGTCCCGCAGGACACAAGGGAGACAACCTTGAGTGCCGACGAATAGTTGCTTTTTTATTAACTCCACACAACCGGTTACTGTTGGCCGTAACCACGCCAAAACAACAGCCCAACAACAATAAGAAAGAAAAACAGCCTGCTAACACTCTCTGTAGCTCAAAATCCCCCACACTTCACTCCCTCCCGCTCTCACACCTCTTAACCCCTGAAGCTCCACACCCATCAAGTAACCATAACAATTTAGAACATAATAACATGCCAAGTGAAGGATCACTACAATATTTCTCCGGGAGGCTTCAGAGCACTGGTGCGGCCGGGCATTGCCTCGGTATGGGGCCAACCTGTCCCTGTGGAGAGCCACTCGCCACCCCCTAGGCGTCAGCTGGACCCTCTACACCACCTCCCCCAGTTTCTCCAATACTAGGGGTGGCGAACTGCCAGTATTAACAGTTCGCGCATCTGGGTGTGTGGTCGACACATTTCTCCGGGAGGCTCCAGAGCACTGGTGCGGCCGGGCATTGCCTCGGTATTGGGCCAACCTGTCCCTGTGGAGAGCCACTCGCCGCCCCCTAGGCG
>NW_018127982.1:731724-733604 GCF_001952655.1 Monopterus albus
GCCATCTCAGCTGGTGACCGCAGCTCCCGTCCCAACATGAGTAGGGCGGGTGTACACAAGGTGGAGTCCTGTACAGCCGACCTGTAGGCCAGTAAGACGAGAGGGAGGTGCATGTCCCAATCCCTCTGGTGTTCTGCAGTGAGGATGGCTAGTTGTTTTGCCAGCGTTCTGTTAAAACGCTCAACCAGCCCGTCACTCTGGGGGTGCAGAGGTGTAGTTCGCGTCTTCTTCATCCCCAGGCGCTCACACATTGCAGTGAACACGGCTGACTCAAAATTCCTGCCCTGATCGCTATGAACCACTTCAGCTGCCCCAAACCTGGAAAACATTCCCTCCACCAAGGCATCCGCGACTGTCTCTGCCTCCTGGTCTGGTATGGCGTATGCCTTCGGCCATTTTGTAAAATAGTCCATGGCAGCCAGGACATAACGGTTACCTTTATCTGTGCATGGAAAGGGACCCATGATGTCCACGGCCACTCTCTCCATCGGGGCCCCCACTGCCACCTGCTGAAGCTGAGAATGAGACTGCTCTAGGGGACCTTTGTGTGCGGTGCAGGGGTCACAGCAGCGGCAAAAGTCCTCGACATCTCTCCGGTGCCGGCCCCAGTAAAACCCCTGCCTGAGTCGACACAGGGTTTTCGATACCCCAAAATGTCCTGCCCCGGTAGCTCCATGACAGGCTTCCAACACTGACTCTCTCAGTGCTCTGGGGACCACCACCTGCCACCTCTCTTCTTCTGTAGCAGGCTCTTTCCAGGCTCTCTGAAGCACCCCATCCTTCACCCGGAGAGCCTCCCACTTTGCAAACAGTCCTTTAGTGGCATGTGAGTATCCAGCAACCTCATTCCACTGTGGCTTTTGTCCGGACTTCACCCACTGTAGCACTGGTAGTAGGTCAGCATCCTGTTCCTGTTGCGCCCTCCATTCAGCAGCATCAATGACCTGTGCCGCTCTGCAAGCCGGCCCTTCGCTGTCGGTTAAGGGACTCTGCCCCACCTCACTGCGGAGCTCCACCTCTCGGGACTCACGCTTTTCACAATATCGACAGCCGTCATGTGCACAAGGACACCGGGACATAGCGTCAGCGTTGGCATGGTGAGCTCCCACCCAATACTTCACGCTCGAGACATATGGTGCCTGCTCCTCCAGCCAGCGTGCGATGTGTCCTTCTGGTTCCTTAAAGGACATTAACCACTGGAGCGCAGAGTGGTCAGTTCGTACAGTGAAGGGCAGGCCACAGAGATAATACTTGAAATGGTTTATTGCCCTCACAATGGCAAGGAGTTCTCTGCGTGTTACACAGTAGCGCCGCTCAGCTTTATTGAAAGTCTTACTGAAGTACGCTACCACTGTCTCCCCCTCCGGCCCTACCTGGCTCAACACTGCTCCCATCCCCACATCGCTAGCGTCTGTGTCTAGAAGGAATGGCAGGTTGGGGACTGGGGGGGTGAGAGTAGGAGACTCCGTCAAAGCCTTCTTCAGCAATCTAAAGGCATGGTCGCATTCCAGTGACCAGGCAAAATCACTGTCTTTCTGTTGCAGGTGGAACAGGGGTGCAGCTATACAAGAGAAGCCGCGCACAAACTGCCTATAGTAGGACGCCAGTCCAATGAAGCTCTTCAACTCTCTCAGGTTGGTGGGGGTCAGCCAGCTCTTCACTGCCTGCACCTTATCCTCCAACGTGCCGATGCCCTCCACCCCAATCCTGTGCCCCAAAAACTCCAGCTCTCTCCTCATGAAACAGCACTTATCAGGGTGAAGCCTCAGACCTGCCGCTGCTATTCTCTGTAGGACCTTCCGCAGGACCTCCAGCGCAGACTCGAAAGAGCTCCCATGAGCCAGGATGTCATCCAAGTAGACCAGACATTCCTGGCGGGG
>NW_018127982.1:735425-745813 GCF_001952655.1 Monopterus albus
AGGGCCCCAACTAGAGCCCCATAGTCACCTCTTTCAGCTGGGCTAACCAGCAGCAAGCATGTTAAAGCTTCATCAGTAAGACACATGGCCAGCTGAAGTGCTTTAACGTCCTCTGACCAGCCACCCGATCGAGCCAACAGTTCGAATTGTGCATGGAAAGCCTCTCAGTCAGCTTTACTATTATATTACACAGAGCGCCACCATCGGGCCCCGTTTTTCCAAAACCAGCATCTGCAGCTAGGCTCCCGGCCATCTGTTTCAGGTGGGCTACGTGTTCCGGAGACTGGTCAAACCCTCTCTCATGCCCCGGCGTCGCCACATAACCACCATCCTGCAGTTCCTCTGTCACTCGCACCCCAACCTGGCTCCTCACCCGTCGCGCTGCCATCCAGTTAGGTGTTTATCAAGGCCCTATAAGCCAGAGGCTAAGGCTAATGGCAGACGTAACTCCGGCATTTCACTTCTGACACCAAATGTAGTGTCCCGCAGGACACAAGGAAGACAACCTTGAGTGCCGACGAATAGTCGCTTTTTTATTAACTCCACACAACCGGTTACTGTTGGCCGTAACCATGCCAAAACAACAAATCCCGACAACAATAAGAAAAAGAAACAACCTGCTAACTCCCTCTGTAGCTCAAATCCCCCTCACACTTCTCTCCCTCCCGCTCTCACACCTCTTAACCCCTGAAGCTCCACACCCATCAAGGAACCATAACAATTTAGAACATCATAACATGCCAAGTGAAGGATCACTACAATATCTAATAAAACAGCATTGTGGGTATGATTGATTATAAGACAACAACACAAAGCAAATACTGTATATCTGCAGTATATGAAAAAAGCCATTTGCGTTTTTAAAGTGATCCAGTAGGTGGCAGTACTGGCAAAGAGAAGGTTTAGTGAGACTTAATTTTAGTTTCTGCATTGTCTTGTTATTTATATATTTGTTGGGCTGTTGCTGAAAATTATATAAACATATTTATATATATATATATACACATACACACAGAGAGTTACATACTGTAAACACACACCTCCCTTTGCTTTGAAATGAAACACCTGCATGGTTCACACGTACAATTTACAGTCATTTGTAAAGGAAGAGAAAGGAATTCTATATCTTACACACTCCCCGGCTCACTATTGCACAAGAAACAAATAATAGAGTCACATCTCAGAACTACCACCCTCAGGGTCATGCACTGCATTATATACTAACTTATTGAAACTGTTGAAACCATAGCATTTCCTGTGCCATGAGATATTTTTAGTGCAAGTGATGCATTTGTGCAATGCAATACAGGACTGTGGTTTGCATCTTTGCTGTATTACTGCTGAGTAAACTACCAAGAACCCAGTACAATACCAAGAAACCCATACACGACTGCCGAGCCTGCTAAAATACCATTAGCTGAAGCAAATGTTCGTAATATCCTTTTCTACATGAACCTGACTTTGTTGCATAGCTGCAGAAGTGATACATGCCGCAGGCAGGAACACAGTGAATTCTATCTTCAAGCCTGAAGTTGATTTAGCAGAGGAGAAATGTTTCAACATGCCTACAGTTAGAACAGAAAGGAACTGTAGAGGCAGTGAGCCACATTTTTACTCTTCTTAAGAGTGCTGTAAAATCCAGAGAAGTGAATCATTCTGCTCAGGTAAATAGTCTGATAATACTGTACAGTGTGTACACCTTCATACACAACTTTCCCAATTTACACTTCTCATACACTGCAACATTGTGTCGTTGCTACAGAACTTTTGCGACACATGTAAACTGTGAACCTTTTCCCATAATATACTTGCCCATAGACTACCACTGCTCTTCCCTTCCTCCCATCAGTCTTTCTTGTCAACGGGCTGCAAACTGCTGGCTCCGTCAGAAGGCCTGCTCTCCTCCCATGCTGCTTGAAGTGGGGAGGTAGGGCCAAATGGGCTCAGCATTGTCTGCCATCGTCAAGGCCAGACCCCAAGTCCGGTCACTTAATCTCTTGACTTGTTCTCAATACACAACCAAAGCTGCCAGGAAGGGACCTGTTTGTGTGCTCTTCCATCTCCCTGAGGTGCTTTGAAGTTGTGCCCACTGTCCTTCAACCTGAACTACAGGATATAATAAATCATTTTTGCACAGTCACATAAAAAAAAAGAAGAACTAAAATACCAAAAAAGAATGACTTTGCAGTTCAGGCAGAATAATTCACTACATTGTAACAATATTAAAAAGGCCGCTGTATGATATTTAACAAAAAGACACTAATATCTAGTGACTGACCTTGTGAGTTCACAACAAAAACCTCAACATCAGGTAATAGTCTCACCTACCCCAATCCCCACCATCCCCCCAAGTCTGCTCTCACTACAAGCCCATGGCTGTTTAGACCCCACCCTCTCCATGATGACCAATCAAGTTCAAGGATCAGACTTTTCAAGGATAGAGACCCTAGATTTGTCTTCAGAGTTAGAACGTCTGAGAGCAGCACCTCATCTCAAAACTTTAAGGAGGACACATTAACATGCAACACTTCTCTGGTAAGTTTTGTATTATCAGATCTAACTTTTGAATTATGCTTTTGCAGTGTGACATGTGAAGAGGGAGAGTGTACTGTAATGATTTGCTCATTTTGGGCAAACTGCATTTGGCCATTAAGAATTAAAAAGTTTACATTTGCTTTTTTATGATTATTAGTGAGTCCTTTGTGAGAATGTTTTTCCTATTTTTAGTACTGCTATAAACTCCATGCTGCTATAAACTAGCCATATGTTACATGTTATCAGTACAGTGGCAGAACCTTTTACATTTATTCTTACTTTGTATTGCCTCCACTGAGTCCAACCTGAAACTGAGCATGTCCCGATCCCCTCCAGCAGCTGACTCATGCCAGCAGGGCTGCATCAGGATGACCCTGGAGAATGCTGATCTCTGGAAGTCCTTTCACAGCACTGGAACAGAGATGATTATAACAAAGCATGGAAGGTATCAACACTGTCACACTTAGTTAGCCACTGAAAATATGAGTAGTGCTTTGTATCATTTATCACTCACATGAATTTGGTGTCATCTAGACTATTGTATGCTAGAGAGAAATATTACATTGTAACTTGGGATGGCTGAGCATTCAGCAACAGATCTCTTTCACCGTGGCCAGAATGCTTCACAGTGCGATTTATTTTAGGGTACCTTTGTTTTTGTATAATAAAATGACTTATTGTGGTGATGTGCACAATTATAACACTAGATTGGCTGTTAACAGTCTTAAGGATCTTTTCATTTTCAAAACCTAATTTCATGACAGACAGTTGACAGCTTTAGAGCTGTGTTAATCTGAAATAAGATGCCATTCAAGTTAAGAGTTATGAATGGCAGATTAGTTTTTAGAAAATCAGTGCATTCAATTAAATTTCACTTTCAATTTTAATCTCTTTTATACAGTTCTTAATTGTGTAATTTTGTCTTTTCTCATCTCATTTCAATTTAATTAATTGTTTAAATTGCTTAATTAATTCTTTTTAAATTTCTTTCCTTATTGCTGTATGTGTATTTTATCTTGTGGGCTGTGTAAAATGTGTAGTTGGTTGTTTGCTGTTTTTTTGAGTTGTGTTACAATGTGTTTTGAATGTTGTTGAGTTGTTTTGCCTGCAGTTGAATTGTTGTTGGTTCAAGTGTGTTTTTATATTTGGGGATGTTATGTAATGTTATATATGGTATTACTGTTTAAATCCATGTTTTGCATGTATGTTGCTGGTGATCTGGATGCCCTGCAATCAGCTAGTGGGTGTCCCCTTTGTAAACAATAAACTTAATTTTCCTTATGCAGAGCAGACACTGACTGCACATACTACACACAGTCCTGTTTCAAGGACAAGATTTGACAATTTTGCTAAACATTTTTAAACATTCAATGACTTATTTGTTTGTGTATTTGTTTCAGGAGAATGTTTCCACTCTGTAGTGTCAGTCTATCTGGGCTTCAACCTTTTGCCAATTATGTCATCATGATGGATATGGTTCCTGCAGACAGTTTCAAATACAAGGTAAATTCAAATGCAACACTCCACTGAGTACTGTATGTGTTGTTCGATTCAAATAGAACATGTTGCAATGTGAAACTCTGATTTCTTGATCTTCATTGTTTTCTGCATATTGTTTGATTTGCTGATACAAATTGGGGGGATTAAAGCCAACCAACGGCAGTATGCAAAGCACAGCAGTCTGCAGCCAGACTGCAGTGACCACTGCATATCAAAGCCTTTCATTGCTTCCTGTTTGTGCACTCTCAGCTGGAGGCCCAATCAATTAGCATCCCTCCTCATTTACAATCAGTGAATGAGAATCAGTCAGACATCCATACATTCAGCGGCTCTTACATCAACTGCTCTGGCCCATTTGGTCACAGGTATTGCTTTTTCACACTTGAAAACAATGAAGTACACAATAAAGAGAAAGTACTGTAGGAGAACGTTACAGAATTTTCTTTTTGAATGATGGTGAATTTGTAGAAATAATGTAAAATCTGTATCCATATAAGTGACGTAAAAAAAAGAACTTCCCTTGTGAATAAACAATAAAGATGTTTTGTGCACCACAGTTCTCTAACATCATGACAAGATAGGAAAAAAGGATTTCATGCTTCATAGAGAGTTCAGATGCATCAGACATGTCCTGAAGTCTTACACTTAGTAACCTTGTATTCCTCTGTCCCACCAAATCTCTGTAGTGGAAAAAAGAACAGTGGGAGATCGTGGGGAAGGCAGAGCCCCAGCCCCCGTGTCGGATATACATGCACCCAGACTCCCCTGCCACAGGAAATCACTGGATGAAGCAGTCATTGTCTTTCCTCAAGGTGAAGCTCACCAACAACACCTTGGATCAGCGCGGTCACGTAAGAGACCAGTGAAATGACTATGCTCAGTATATTTTTCACTTTTCTCAACTATGTAGTTTGCTAACTGTGCTCTTTTTCCTCATCAGATCATCCTGCACTCCATGCATCGCTATTACCCAAGGTTTCATGTCATCCAGGCAGACAGTCCTTACACTGTCTGCTGGGACCCAGTTCAGACTTTCTCTTTTCCAGAGACAACCTTCACTGCAGTGACTGCTTATCAGAATCCAATGGTACAGATTTACAAAAAAAAAAAAACTTTTAACCCCTCACTTAGCAGCTAATTTGTTTATCCAGTAATGCACACTGCATTCTGTTCAGATTAACAAAACAATTGTTTTCTTGCCTGTTTTAAGATAACCAAATTGAAGATTGACCACAACCCGTTTGCTAAAGCATTCAGGGAGGGTGGCACCCATTCCCCCAGTAAAAGGTAGGAATTAATTTTTTAACAGGCACTGAATTTGTTGCATGGTTGTCAGAAGCAAGTCCAAGCTACTTTTCCATCTACCACAAATGAAAACTAGAAATTTGAATTCGTATATTGTACACCTTAATTTTCTAAACTTGGTGCATCTTAAAGTTACCTTTTTTAAATATGAAAAGACAAGTGTGCTCTGTATTTAAAGGACAGATGTTTTTAAAAACATGAGTAGTAAAAATATTCAGTTTAAAAAAATGTTCTACATATTTCTTTTTTCTTAGATCAAATCGAAGTCCTCCTGCAAAGAGAACTGCAATGGATGTAAAAGCTCTTTGCAACAGTCCTCCAGGTAATTTTTTTTATATTATTAAGTAAAAGGTTTATAGTCACACAGCTGCCAATGTCTCAACACTTCTATGAGAGCTTGTTAAACACTATATTTCCCTGTCAGGCCTGCAGAGGATGCCCTCCACCTCTCAGTCAGCTCAGATAGAAAAGAATCACGCCTCCACACAGCAGTCACTGAAGGAGGTTCACTTTCCAGCCTGGGGTCTGGAGCAGGATCCATCTGAGGGTCTCCACACTGAGCCCCTGGAGTTGCATGAGTATGACTACAGCTGTGAAGAACAGATGGTGCCTGCATCCGTGGCATACCAGCCCTACAGGTATTAGATTATGATTTATAGTATCCAGGATGAGATAAAAATCCAATGAAACTTAGACAGTACAGGAAAATAAAAAGCAAAATATGGTGCATAAGGGTCAACTCTTTCACTTTACCAGATCTGTGGAGTACACAAGATTCCCACCCGCTTCCAATGACACAGATGGAGCACACAGCCTTGGCCATCCTTCACATCCTCCACTCACCACAGCTGAACACAGCACCCAGCAACATGGCTACCACCACCAAGTCAACACAGCAGGTTGGACCCAGTACCCACTCTTCTCCTACTCCTGTTGGTGAATTTTCACATTTGCAATGATGACACCATTGATGGAGGATAAAACCACTAAACTAACTGACAGGCCACTGCAGTTAAAAAAATTATAAGTTCATATAAAGGTCATGAATTTCAATAACATTATAATGTACAGACAGGTGACACATTAAAGGAAAAACCTGTTATATATGAGTGCTCTCTTCCAGGATAACAGTGCCCCCATCCATATAGGGCATGAGGGGTCTCTGAATGGTTTGATGAATATGAAAATGATGTGAATCATATGTTCTTCACAGTCAACAGATCTCAACCCATTTGAACACCTATGAGAGATTTTGGACCGATGTGTTAGACAGCATCACCATCTCCATTGTTCAAAACCTTTGAAAGAATAGTGTTAGTTCAGAGACTTGTAGAATCAATGCCAGGGTGCACTGAAGCTGTTCTGGTGGCATTGGGTGGCCCAGTACCTTACTAAGACCATTTATGTTGGTTTTTCCTTTTATTTGTCACATGTCTGCATATGGTGATAACCTGGAAAACAATGAAATTCCTCTCAAATGGAAATGTATATATTTGTCTTTGTATCCTTGATTATACATATGCTAGTACAGTTGGAGCTTTCATAGATGTCTGTGCTAAAGTAGGTACAGGGTTTTGAGATAATGTGCTGTATCCAGTCCGTTGGGAAATTATGGGCTCAAGGGTCTCAGGGTCTGTTTAGCTTGTAAAAGCATTTTGAGCATGTGTTGAAACGATTTGTACTTGTAAAAAAAAAAAAAAAGTTTATGAATGTGTGAATAAAATGTGTAAACGAATTATGTTACATAAAGACACTGAAAATAATTAAGCGTTTGTGAACATTTATGTACAGATAGAAAGCAACAAACTGCACATACAGCTCAAATTACGATTACGAATTATGAATGGTACGAATTCTGGCCATGTTTTTACACCTGAATCTAATTGAGCACTGACAATCCAATCACAGAGCAGAGTCAAATTGTCCAATCAGAGGACAGATGGGTCCTTCAACTTGGTCCCACCGCGGTTCCTGAAAGGTTGTTTGTAGTAATTCCAGAAGGATGACGGTGTTGGCTTTTCTGCTAGTCAGGTGGGTATCATTAAACATTTATTGTCCTGCGTCCTGTACATACTGTATGCACCGCGCAGGTGCTTCTTTGTTGTTCTGGAGTAAAGCAGTTGTACAGATGTATATTTTCTGGTTTAGAGCGCTACTTTAACTAGCATAAACCAGAATGTAATGCTAATGTAGCATGTTAGCAAATCTCTGCTAGCAAGAAACAATTCAAGGGTAAGTTAGCCGTACACTTTTTTTCATTGAACGTGTTCACTATCGAGCTAACATTTAAACCTGCTTAGTCTTGTAACTTCCCGTGTTGTACAGGCAGTCTAGTGGATGAAAGAGACGACACTAAAGTTGGTATTTGATTCAGTCTCCAAACCACATTTTCTCACGTGTTGGGTCTTTTTTTTTAAATCATGTTGTGAAAGGGTGTAAGGTATTCTAGAAAAAAACACTTTATTTATAACTGCAGTATAGAACATGTTAACAAGTTTCCCCTCATCTGGCTCACTTCAGACCAAGTCAACTCAGACCACTAGTAAAATCCGGACTAGATCAAGGAGAGTAACCTTGTTTGCGAAATCAATTTCTTAATTGTTAAAATGCCTCAAAGGGGAGTTTTGTTTTGCTTTCTTTCGTTCTATGTAGACCACATCAGACCAGGTTTAGGTCCAAAACATGTAGACTCGCCAAATCTGAACTAGATTATCAGGGACAATATGTAAAGACTCTTCCAGACACAGATCAGGTCTAGATCCAAAACTACTATATTTAAACTAGCCAAATCTGGACGTATTAAGAATAGGATAGAGATTTAACAGTTTCTGAATTATTTGGAATCTCTAAAATATTTAGGCTAGTGTTTCTCTCTGGCAGGATCCAGATATCTCCTTCTGAGGTAACAGAGACAACACATGCCCCGAGGTGTATTGAGAGGGCCTTGTATGTTGAATGAAAGACCACACATTCTACAATACAGAGATTACAGTTAGACATTTTTGCATTGTTTAAAAAAGTGGTGTATATAGTATTGCATGTCTACTTTTGAACCATGAAAATGGATGGTTTTTAAAAGCCTGAGCAAAAACAATGTATTTAGAAATAGGACAAAGGTTTCACTAATCTGATCAGTTTTAAGAAGTCTCTACTTTTCTTGATATTCTAGTCCAAATTTGGTTTGTCTTATTTTGGCTCTCAAATTGGTCTGATGTGGTTTATGTGGGGAAAACCACACTTTAGGCATTTTGACAAAATGAAATTGTTCGGGTAGCAGTGAACTGTTTTTAGCCAGTACTTGTTGTTGTTGTTTCAAATTAAAATGTAGATTAGCAGAGTCATATCATCTGTCCATAATTAACATTAGGACAGACCAACACAATACCGCTTTTAGATTGTTTATGAAGCATCACTCTGTAACACCAGTTGCAACAACTCCAATAGAGGGAGGCCTCTTCTATAGTAAAGCCTGTAGCTGAGCTCACATTAGTTTCAGTAATGCAGCACTGGTGGCAATCTATCACATTTCACGGGATGGTGTACACGGATGAGCATGAAGATTTGTCTTCTGTCCAGTTTTTGCATAGGTTGCATGAAAATGTTCTTCATACCACTTCAGTGTTTCTTGGTTGTTCTCTTTCTACAGTATTTCTCTTTCAAAATACTGCCAGATGTGCAAAATGATACTTTTTTTTTTCCCAATGGTGGAAGAAGAAGAAGAAGAAGTAGTAGTAGTAAGTACTTCTCTTTCAAAGTACTGCCAGATGTGCAAAATGATACCTTTTTTTTTCCAATGGTGGAAGAAGAAGAAGAAGTAGTAGTTGGATTCTCAAAGGTAACTACTCCATTACAGATAAAAGTCCTGCATTAACAATGGTATTTAAGTAAAATATTGACATCAAAATGTACTTCAAGTAGTCATCATGCAGAATTATGCATTTCACTTTAATGTAAATTGTAGTATCAGATAATACTGACTCATTATTGTGGTCATCACTTTAATGTTGCAGCTTGTAATGGTAGAAATTTTAACTTTTCTGAACCTCTGCTGGGTAGCTTGTACATTCCCATCAGAGATAAATTAATTCTTGTGTTTAGGCTTATACTGTATTTTCTTTTATTCATCAGATTCTGAGAAGTAACTTGAAACTCAAGTTGTCAAATGTAGAGTAAAAAGGTAAGATATGAAGCAGCAGAAAATTAATCAAAGTACAGATAACCTCAGTTGGACTTAAAATGTATAGCTGTTTTCTACCACTGCACCTGAGAACGTAAAATCTAAAATTTGATTCACTGAAATGTCTTGAAATATAATGCAGAAGTCAACTTGTAAGCAACTTCAAGTATCCTGAGTTGACTCAAAATTTGTCACAGGTCTGTTCCTCTGGAGTTCTTTGATGCAAAGAAACTACTTTCCATTCAGGTACAGTTTTGTTTTTGATCCAAGTGTTTACTTACTGGAATAAGTAAAACTTATGAGTAGTAAAACACCACTGGTGTTGAATCATAGCTCATCTTTTAGCAACAGGCTATACAATTCTAAAACCTCTAAGGTGTCATAGTAGCTATGCCTGCATTTCATACTGCCTGTGGGTTTCCAATCATTTTAAGGGCAATTTGAAAACCAAATTTGAACTTTACTACAGTCAGCTTTATGGAACTTGTAATATTTGATATTGAAACACTGCCCATCTTAATACTGATTGCTGTTTAATTTTAAATGTGCATTGAAGAGTGAGAGCAGACCAAGGAGCTGGGAATGTGGGTATTTGAGGCTGTGATAGAGGGAGAGCTTCATCTCATGGTGGAAATGTGTGAATACCCCAAGGTAATGTTGCTGGAGTAAGCAATTCTATCTGCATTTATAATTGGATTTCATGCTTCAGTAGAATGTCCTTTTACAAATCTCTATTTCTATGTCTTCCACAGCCTTCGGCAAGGCAGGCTGCATGTTTTCTGGGCACAGTACACTTTGTTTGCCCCAAGTTGATCTGGATATTCACTGAGGAACCACCCTTTACTCTGAACAGAATGCTAGACCCTGTGTA
>NW_018127982.1:745840-756577 GCF_001952655.1 Monopterus albus
TGAGGTAAGATATTTTTAAAAAGCTCACTCTTTCACCACTGTTGTATAAATATGTTCTTGTTTGCAAAGTAACTCAATGTATTTCGAAGTGCTCTCCACACTTATGATTTTATTTTTCCAGGGGGACTGGGTTCCAGATGTGGACATGGGGTACCATGCTGGAGTTAAGTTTCTAGAACTGGTCTCTCCTGTACACAGTGGAGAACTTGGTCCTGACCTAGCCCTGCACATTTTAAGTTCAACATCTGCAGAACAGAACCAGATGGCTTTTAGGTTGTAATGACTTTATTACAGTAATATTTACCAGACTACAGGAGCCAGATGAGATTGCTTATCCTCTGAAGTATCCTCTACAGATACTGCACTCTACATTGCTGTTATTGCACTTCTGGTTAGATAATTAAACTGTATTTAGTTGCCTTGTACATGTGTAATGACAATAAAGTTGAATCTAAGTTTCTGGCTTTTCACAATAAAAGGAGATGAAGCAGAATTAACAAACCAAGCAGTGAACATCTTAAATGTTTATTGCAAAGTAGTGGAACCGGTCTTGTTTAGTCTGTTGGGTCTAAACGAGCACCAAAGTCAAAAGTTAATGTAGCGTACGTCACATGCCTGGACACTTAAACAGTTATGAAGACCTTTCCAGTCATGCAGCATGAATTGCAATGGCTGGAGAGGTCTTCATAACTGTCTAAGTGTCCAGGCACATGCCCTGTAACACAGCATGTGGAAGATGGGAGGTGCTCCCCTTTAAAAGGACTGGTGGGATCCCAAAATCTGGCAGCTGTGATGGTGTGGCTGCAAGAGAAAAGGTTGTCAATAAAAAAAAAAAGCACCAAAGTCAAAACTTAATGTAGCGTACCTCACATGCTGTGTCACATGCCTGGACACTTAGACAGTTATGAAGACCTTTCCAGTCATGCAGCATGAATTGCAATGGAGCTGCATGGCTGGAGAGGTCTTCATAACTGTCTAAGTGTCCAGGCACATGCCCTGTAACACAGCATGTGGAAGATGGGAGGTGCTCCCCTTTAAAAGGACTGGTGGGATCCCAAAATCTGGCAGCTGTGATGGTGTGGCTGCAAGAGAAAAGGTTGTCAATAAAAAAAAAAATTAAACCCTTATTTGATTAACAGAGTTGAAAAAAAACTTGCCTGTCTTAATGTGTCAAGAATCCTGTACAATTCTCGATGCTCCTCATGATCAGTCATTCCATGGCCAGACACACTGCTTGCCTAAGGGGGGGAAACGGCAAAAGCTTGAAGTTCAAGCATGACATACTCAACTCACATTTTGGATTTCACAAGTTGTTTCATTTTGAACAAAGTGTTGATACCTTTTACTTTTACTAAAGTGAGTAAACCTTAGTATACTGAGTGGACACTGCAACATTCCAAGTTTTCTATTAAGACAATACATTGACCATTTAATATACAACTATGCAATTCAGTGCAATATTCACCTCAACATCTGTGTCTGAGGCTCAAAATGAACTTGTCTGGATGTCAAGATCTGCTACATTACTGATCTGTAGTGCGAGCCTGTTAGGTTTTGCGTTATCCTCTTCACTTGGTCAAGTGGCTCAAGTTCTGGACTCGATGTACTCAGCACTGCATTCAACAAACACATTGTGCAATGAATAGTATACATGACCTGTGTTGAATGCCTTTTTTTCAAATTTAGTGAAATTAACTTGCCTTTCACCACAATAAGCAATACTGTCATGAAACATCTCTTGAATAGTGGTTGTCAAACAGGACAGGTAGGCAAAACAGGAAGAGAAACAAGAACTGAATAGTGTGTACTACAAAGCACGGTTAGTCCTACTGTTGGATTAACTTGCCTTTCACCACAATAAACAATACTGTCATGAAACATCTCGAATAGTGGTTGTCAAACAGGGCAGGTAGGCAAAACAGGAAGAGAAACAAGAACTGAATATTGTGTACTACAAAGCACGGTTAGTCCTACTGTTGTGCCTATTGCCAAAATACAGCAAGTAAAATGATTTAACCATTATTTGTCCCAATGGAGAGGGGTGTTAAGCCAAGCCATCAGACATTTTCAGGGCCCCGCAGCAACACCTTTTCCAATCCTATCCCCATCCAAGCAATAAGCAGATATGTGGCTTGACACACAGCATCTGCATTGTATTTGCTCCAGTTGAACAGTGGCTGGGCCATCTTGCTTGGTAGGGAGGCCCATCTGAGAGCCATGCCCCCTCCACTATTCAACCCTGACACTGTTCTACCAAGACTGTCAAGCAAAAGAAAAACACCAGTAACAACCCCACTGGGTCAATAACTATTAACAGCAACACCAGCACAAATTGTGTGGGTTTCAGTGAAGTCTACAGGGTCATCAGGTGGTCACCCTCTCGCTAACTTGTGTTTTTGCCGAGCTGTGCCATGACAGAGAAGGCTCAAGTGCTTCCAAGAAACCACAACTCTCTGCCTGTACCCATCCAATCTTCCATCAGTATCTGCTAGCTACTCTGTTGAACCCTTCAATAATTGGCATCTAAATGCTAACTGTTAGCTACATGCAGTCCTAGCATCAAACATTCTGATTAACACAGTCAAACCTCTACTACCTTTTACAGTTAACCAGCGTCTTGATAATCACTAACAAATCAGCAGACTCCTCTTTAACCTCATGTTAGCTTGCTAATGCTAGTAGCATTCAAGTCTGCTGTTAGCTTGCTAATGCTAGTAGGCCTCAAGCCTACAAAGATGGCAGCTGATAGTTTGTCTCAACTTCAATCTAAATGTAGGCTCTATATTACAGAGATGGCAGAAGAGCTGAACAAATAAGTAAAAGTGCACGTACCTCCCTAAAGTACTCTACTACAAGAAGACATCTGCGTCAAAGAGCAATGACTTCTAAACACTACTGAACTTTATTGAAAACAGGATGGTGCAAATCTTGCTTGGATATGGTCGACATCTGCCTTACAACATTTCTGCATATAATGCTACCAGTTATCTTGAAGATGTTACTACAGTCATAGCATATTGTCCTAGAAACAGGTTTTAACAATTGCCCTGATTTTTACTGCGAACATACTCGCGCTGGAGGTCTAATTGATACTAACCACACACACACACAGAACCAATTAGTAGTCACATGCCTAGCTTACCTTCAGCTTGAAAAGTTTCTTGCTAGCAGAGGTTTGCTACCATGTTACATTAACATAAATTTATGGCTAATGCTAGATAAACTAGCCCACCTGAACCCGAAAGCATAAATTTGACTGCTTTACCTCAGAATAAGAGCTAAACAGAACGCTGCAACTTAAAATTTTACTATAATTTACTAATGCCACCCACCTGTGTAGCAAGTTTTCAACACCTGCGCCGGAAAAAAATCACGTGAGACCCAACTGCACTCTAATTGGACAGTTTGATTCTGCTCTGTGATTGGGTTATAATTGTCCAATCTTTTCATCATCATCTTCTTCTTCTTTTATTGGCAGTTGGCATACGCTTCTGTGTTCTGTATGTAGATGTTCACAAACAGGTTTAATTATTTTCAGTCTTTGTACAATATTATTTATTTACATATTTTATTGACAGCTTTTCTACACATACTCAAAACATTTTACAGGCTCAAAATCATTGTGACAGCCTATTAGAAATACATTTCAAATTTAATCTGGAGATAAAAACATACCTTTAATAAGATGTAAAGTTGTTAACAATGGGAAAGGTCTTTGTAAAGCTTCAAAAGTTGGCAGTTGGAATTGGAATTATAGTAAATGAAGTTGAAAACTAATGGGTGTAACACTTGCTTATATTAGTTATTTTGATTAATTTGGACATGCAGATAATCTGATGCATGGATTGGACTGTGCTGAATACATTTAACTGTGAGCTATGAATTTTTAAGAGTATACAGCCATGCTAGCAGCTCTATGGGGCTTCTTTAGGCACAGTGCTGATTGGTACTAAATCCTAACATCACCATGCTAACATACTGACAGATAATATTAACATATCGGTGTATATAAAGTGGCAGACTACCCAATCAAAAAACACTGGTGTTAGCCTGACAAAAAAAAAAAAAATCAGAATAATTTATGTACATTGCCAAGGTACAACTGCCACCAACAACACAAAAACATATAGCTCACTATTTGTCACTTAACGTCCAAATGAATCCAGTCAAGGATGTGATAAAATAAATAAATAAAATATAATAACATGTTCTGAAAACAACATTGTATATACTGCTGTATTGTAACTCACTGAGAGTTCAGCTACTGAAGGGATGAGAAAGAGAGAGAATGATGGAGTAGTGAGAGATTGTCCAGGAGCAATTAGTCTGACCTGATGAAGCAATGACAAACAACTCACATGGAATTAACATCATTCTGGAAAAGTTTCCTCAGCAGAAGGCAGGGATGTCTGTACTGTAAATGTTTTACAAGAGAGAGCAAGAAGGAGAGAGAGGGGCACCATATCTAGGACAGGGATCAGACACTATAGAGTATGTCAGCGAAGGTGTTATTGCTTTAATAGATTTTTTTTTAATCTAACAAGATTACAGGATAGCTTTTTAACCTCCAGGTGTTCCTGAGCTAGTTTAGGTCATCTGAGTCCTCAACATAATCTAGCTCATCCTGAATTCCTCCCACCTTGCTATTAGTCTGCAATGCTCTACTCTGTACCTAGACAATAAAAATGTATTTTTAAAAACTACTGTTGAAAATGCATAAGTTAGTTTGTGTATTCTAATTCCAGGAGTAGTTGGAACAATTTGCTAGAAGAAGTTGGATGACTGAGATAACTGTATTTCCTAAATGAAGTGATAACATAGAAGCTATTCCAATCCTGACAATGACAGTTTCAATGCTGATTACTTTATGAGCTTACATCTTGTTCCTCAGTTCTTCTAAATAGGAACTGAACACAGTTCATACAGGTTAACAAAACTGATGTAAATTTAAAAATGGCAGCAAGCAGTATGAAATGAGGTGATACTTTTTTAAATAATTTTGAGTGTTTTAATTACAGTGATAGGCTCATCTGAGCTCCCTTACCCCCTGTGTTAGAGCTGATGCAGCTCTAAAATCATTGATAGATCAGCAGGTTCAGAGACAGGTTAGAAGAGAAAGAATCAGTCTGGCTCATTTAAAAACAATCCACTTATATGTCCAGTCTAGTTTCTACATATACCTGGAATAATTGTCATGGTTTTCTTTGCTGCAGATCCTCAGCCTGAGAGCGGAGCACCAAATGGAGCAAAAAAACTACCTGTTAGAAAACTGGAAAGTCAAAAATTTTAATGCAGTGGAATTTATAATGCTTTCACAAGTCAGGAATGAGACCCTGTATCCTCAAATTAGTCTAGCAATTTACCCAACTTTGCTGTTGCAGTCTGCTCTGTAATGAACCTCAGAAAACACATGATCGTATTAATGTGCTTTTTAAAATTCTTACCTGTTGTGGGGTTTTGTTTCGCCTGGTCCATTTCAGTACTCTGTACCCATGCCTCATGGTAGCTAGCAAGAGAAGAATGTGTGTGAGACACTGAACCCCCCAAGTTGTCCGTGATGGCGGCGCGTATGCACGCAGCGGCCCGGGGCCCTCGGCTCCAAACAAAATTACGTTGTGTCAGTGTTACAATGACAATAAAATAAAGCTTCTTCTTCTTCTTCTTCTCCACATGTCACTAGCCTGCACATCAACACACACATCACTGTTACATGAGGGTACACACACACAATTCCAATTTCAGTATTTCCAATAACATTACCTCTGCACCAAACTGATGATTTATGGCAACATGCTGTATACAAGTTGTACAGTAAGCCTTTGTTCTTTATACAGAAATAATACAGTGAAAACTATAGTGTAGGACTGGTGAACCACTGTTAGCAAAAACTACTTTACAGATTACATACATTGAATGGATGTTGCTGAAAAATGAAAACTGTTCATGAAATTTAACTATCATTATCCAGGGCTTCACTATGCATATTTATTATTTTAATGAATGTAGATCATTTATTGTCTTATTTCTAAATAGCAAATAGTCACTGTGCATTCATCTCTGAGTCAAATGCAGTAGACCATTACAGCTGCCATCACAGCTAGCTTGAGGGCAGTGGCGGTTGTGACTGTAGATCTGCATTGAATGCGCCACACAACCATTTACACACATTCACATGCACTACGCCTTGAGAGGTCAGACACCTTATTTTGATTCATTAATGGTCATTCTCACTGCAGCCAGCAGCTCTTTCTGTCCAGAGGAATATATCGATTGGCTCTGATGACAGCTTAACCTGGCACATGCAGTACTACAGGGGACCAAAAGCCAGTATCATGTGAAAAGCTAACTACAAAATCCCTATCACAATAAAAATCCTGCAAAAGGTATACAATGAAAACAGACTTGTGTGCTGTCCTGTTTTGTCTGTTTCTTGTTCAAATGTATTGAAAAGTATAATGTTTCCCTTTAATTTGTGGCAGAGGATAAAGTAGCACCAAAATTTTAATATTCAAAGTTCACAACTGTACTTAAGCAGATAAAGTTATGGTAATTTTTATTAGATGCAAATATGCCCTTGGCCAGCAGACATGGGAGAATGGTGCATAATGTAGCACATTTGCATCTGCTTTAATAAAGGTCCCTGTCAAGAACATTCTTACATTTTACTTAAGTCCAGTTGAGCACCTGCACCTGGATATGTGTATATCCAGTGCCTTTCAATTATCACAACCATCGGATCTGGAGTGCACAGATTTTTGCCTTGCAATTTGATATGAATAATTTGGTTTTTAGTAAGAACTCTACCTCTAAGTGAATGGCAGTGGAGTGATAAAGTCATGCTTTTATTATAATAAAGTGGATAGGATAGGCACAATCTGCCTTTCCTCACATTTCAAAAGAGAAGGCTCATCTGTAAACGATGAAAGTAACAATGAGACTATGCAAATTCTCAACTCTATCAGTCAGGACTGAAAATATTTCTCAGTACAATGTTTACAGATAGCTTTGCGTTTCATATCACTGCCAGTTATATAACGTTGTTAGGACCTGTTGGCTTGTCCTTTTCTCTTCCTGGATTGAAAAATGTTCAACACACATGTCCATCTGAAACACTGCCCTTGAAAGTTTCCATTCCCCTTCTTCAGGTCAGCTGACTTTCTTTTATTAGCACTTCATTAAAATTCATTAATTGCTTTCGTTCTCTTGGGTCCAAGCAGAAGCAAAACTGGAACTATCAAAAATAGTGAGAGCAAGAGCAACTGTCCTGTGCTCTAGATACACACCCTGTGATGCCAGGCTCCTGCAAGCACATCCACCCATCTGTGTAAAAAAAACAAAAAAAACAAAACAAAACAAAAAACAAAACAAAAACAAGCACATAGAGGACAGCAGAGACACCAGCCAGAGCAATTTAAAGAAGTAGATGTTAAATTTTATTTACTTGTTCTGTACATAAAAGGTCAATACCAGCACAGGTGTTAACCATGGGAAATTTTAACACATGTAAATGGTATAAGAAAATAAAAGGCACAATTTTCGATTCTTAAGAAAAAGACAGGCTTTCCTAGAATGAGGACAGAGCACAGTAATACTGTTAATGCCATTACAAAAGAAGCATGGGAAATGCAAGTTCATCTCAAGAAAGGAAATAATCTGGATGTATTGCTTAATTGGTATATTTCATGAAGAGAATCCACACTGGTTTATTTGCACAGACCAGGAGGGATTAAAATGAGAAACCTTTATTTAAAAGGAAATAAATGACATTAAGCAGCATTTGACCAGGAGGTTTCATTTCTCTGGCCAAGAGGTCATGCACAGAGGCAACCAGCAGGCATTTTCCCTTTTATAAATGTCCCCTTAGGTAATTTAGTTTTATACCACTCACTAACAAAATGCTTTATTTAATAGCTGACTACAAACTGATGAAAAAAGGGATACAACTAAAAGCTGCACAATATTACTGAGTCAATGGCTGAGCAATAATTTGAACAGAGCAGCAGGAAAAGGAAACAAGGAAGTGAAATAGTCCATTTTTTCAATAGTTCGTTCAGCAGAAACACAAAGATCACAACAGCGCCCTACTAATCAAACACAACTGGATGTCGCACAGTACAAAGATGCGTCCCACAACTGTGGGAGCCGCTTTGCATAAGAGACAAAAGCTGTTCACAGATCGAATAGTTCGGGAATTAAGTTATTTTAAATCATCATTAGATCACAACATTAGAAGCGATCGCATGTGCTAAAAGATGAATGTATCTTATGATCTGAGAAAAGCATTAATCTGATTTAATTGGCCTGCTAAGAAATGTCCTCCTTCCCTGATGTATGTCACTGAAAGTGGAGCTTCTCACTTCAGTGGAAAGCCTTCAGCCCCTGTGCACACATGACGACACTGCGTTTAGCTAGCCTTCTGGGCAGATAATTGTAAAAGTGCTGGCCAGGGATTTGACTTTGTTTCTGTTCCTGTTCAAAGCTTAGCAATCCTATGCAATAAAGCTGAAAGATATCACCTAGTGCTTGGTGCTGTTGGCACTACAAATCTGCTAATCTTTAAAACAGGTTGTCATTTTAGTTCAAAATAATGTGAATGACAGTGCAGAGAGGTACCAAGTGGACATGCAAAGTTACCCCTATACTACACATAACAAAAAACAAAAACTATTGTTGATCATGTGGCACAAATAAAAAGATAAAATCATGTATGGCCGTGCCATGTTTTAGTAAGAAAAGATAAATAAGTCTAGTTAGACAGGCTTGTGCCAGGTTGTAGAGTGGATGGGATTGTAGGATATCAAGTTCTGTGCCAGGTTGTAGAGTGGATGAGATTCAGGGATACCAAGTTCTGTCAACCAAGAGCCTCCACAAACCCACTGCCTCCTCCTGATTCCAGTCACACATCAAAAGTCTATCACCCTGAATAACTCCTGGCCAGTAAATGGTGTGTACATGTGTGTGCTTGTGTGATGATTAAGTTGACTTGATTGTTTGGAGAAATAACATTTGACAGGCTGGTGGTTAGCTCCTCATTGCCTCAGTGCTCTCCCTAGTCCATAGGGATCTTGCAATTCCCTGCTCAGTACAAACATCCTCACAACAAAACAAAACACACACCAACATGTTCTAAAGTCCCCAAGACTTCAAACATAGCAAATATTCAAATAAACCTGAAAAAAAGAAAAACCAACAAAATTTTTTTCTGATGTAATGTGGCAATTATCTATTGTGAACACACGCATACACACACACACACACACACGCACACACACACTGATGCCCAGTGATCTGGAAATGAAAAGGACTCTAATGTAAAAACACTGGCCAGTCTGGAACAAATGTGTGGTAAAAGTGGGAGAAGGGGGATCAGGCTTTAGTTGGGATCTGATATCCAAAGGTGTAAACAGTCAGAAAGCCTTGCAATGGTTGGCAACAACAAAGGTCATTAACATGAAACAGCCCCAAGCAGGCAAGCACGTAACCGTAGTGACACTGGCAGGAAAGGTGGACACAGCCAGCAGATTCGTGTATAGGTTGATACCAGTGAGAGGCTCCAGTTGGACTCTTAGGTCAGTCACTCTCATCCGGATTCTGGGGGTCAATGATTTTAACATGGGTGAATGGGAAGAGACCCCTCCGTCCATTCACCTCTCCTTCCCACTGACCACTGATGTTCATCCGTGTAACCTTGACCATGTCACCAACCTGAAGAAAGAAGGACAGGAGGCTGAGTTTCAGGAGGAATAGGACACGTGAGGCACAGTAATATTTCCAACGTCACTCACATGATCACAAGATAGTCTGCTGGATGGCATGGCACTGCTACATTTAGGGCCATGTTTACTGTAACTAAATTACCTTAGAATGTAGCCTAATGAATGTATATACTGTTAATGTGGCCACCATGTGAATGTGATTCAAACTGTCCAAGGTATAAGTTTAAACCACATATAAGTATGACAACTCACTAACAGGCTCTAACAGTTTACACAGATTAGCACACACACAACAACCAACCAAGTCAATATTATAGCCTCTGTTCATGGTCACCTTCTCTCATTTAAAGTGAACATGTAGGCTGTAGTGCACTACACCATTTTCTTTGTAATATTCCAAAAAAAAAAAAAAGGGGGGGGGGGTGGCTTATCGAGTTTAGTTTTCAAAAGTTAAAAGGTTAGTTTGAAATGTAAACTGAAGGTTAACTCTAGCAGAGACTATATTGTTAAAAATTAAAAGTCAACGTTTTTCATAGCCTGGGGAAAAACTAAAATACATTCGCCACTTCGTTAATATTTATTTTAAAACCTGTTCCAAACTACACTAACAAAACATGGGCGCTTCCACATACACTTCCAACTGTTTAACGTAAACATTGTGCATTAGACTGTGATTTAAAAAGATCACGGGAGCACGGAGCTGTCGCTCAGATGGGTCTGTGACACTGAGTGTGACCCCCAGTCTGTAAAAACCATATGTTATCAGGATTAGAAGGGGAAAGTCACCGTCATCAAAAACACAACTGAAGCCTGAAGGAAAAGGCACATTATTTGTAGCTTTAACTTCACAACGAAGCTTCAAGGACACTTCGTTCTAGATATCATCAATAACAATAATCCTTTACGCCTCTGTGGAATGACCGCAAAGTAACTTGCTCAAACAGCTTCTGTGAAATTCATCTGTTAAAAACATATAATTTTTAACAAGTTACTGAAATATCAGTATCACTCACATTCAATA
>NW_018127982.1:757738-761798 GCF_001952655.1 Monopterus albus
GAAGGAGTGGCTTTACAACAACTCTGTGACTGTTCTTGAATGGCCCAGCCAGAGCCCTGACTTAAACCCCATTGAGCATCTCTGGAGAGACCTGAAAATGGCTGTCCACCAACGTTTACCATCCAACCTGACAGCACTGGAGAGGATCTGCAAGGAGGAATGGCAGAGGATCCCCAAATGCAGGTGTGAAAAACTTGTTGCATCATTCCCAAAAAGACTCATGGCTGTATTAGCTCAAAAGGGTGCTTCTACTAAATACTGAGCAAAGGGTCTGAATACTTATGACCATGTGATATTTCAGTTTTTCTTTTTTAATAAATCTGCAAAAATGTCAAAAATTCTGTGTTTTTCTGTCAATATGGGGTGCTGTGTGTACATTAATGAGGAAAAAAAATGAACTTAAATGATTTTAGCATATGGCTGCAATATAACAGAGTGAAATTTTTAAGGGAGTCTGAATACTTTCCGTACCCACTGTATATGCAGTATGTAGATGAATAAGTAGAGCAGAACTACGCAATAAAAAAAGAACAAAAATACTCTCAGCTTCTGCTTCTGTGCCGCAGAGGCTCAAAATAGCCAGAACACAGAACAGTAATCTTTTTTTCTTTGCTGTAACACATGATCTACTCTGAGCAAAAGACAGACCAACAGAAGAAATATGATGGGAAGAGGTATGCATGCTCACTGCAAAGAACGTTTTAGTCCAGTAAATCAAAAACACCACAGGGAACAGTAAGGTTCCAGCTAGTTTCTTTCCAGTAAATGGTTTCTTATCGCAGTTCACACAATGACACCAATTACTATACACTGTAGTTCAGTGGTCCCCAACCTTTTTATCACCTCACCGCGGACCTGTCAACACTCGACAATTTTACCGGGTCGGGGGGCGAGGGGGTATGTAAATTGTTTACATTGTAAATATACTCCATGAATGTTATTTTTCAACAGCTAAAATAAAGTTGCCAGTTTGAACCGTCAGATAAGGCTCCTGCATGTTTGTGTGCCCGCTAAGACTCAAGTTCTTCTCCTCCCCTCTCCCTCACCTCCCTCTGTTGGCGACCACAGCCCTAACACTCTCTGACTCGGGTTGCTATGGTAACATTTAAACATGCCTTCAAAAGAAGATACAGATACACCACAAAAACGAATATAAAGCGCATGAAAATTTTAACTCACCATAACGCTAAATCAATGGGAACCCTGAGCTTGTTTCTCTGCAACGAGACAGTCCAATCTGGGAGTAATAGGAGACAATGACACCCGAAGTGGGCAGCACGGTGGCACAGTGGTTAGCGCCGTTGCCTCACAGCGTGAAGGTTCCAGGTTCGGGCCCCACCTGGGACCTTTCTGTGTGGAGTTTGCATGTTCTCCCCGTGCTTGCGTGGGTTCTCTCCGGGTACTCCGGCTTCCTCCCACAGTCCAAAGACATGCAGCTTAGGTTGATTGGTGTCTCTAAATTGCCCATAGGAGTGCATGTGCGTGTGTGTGGTTGTTTGTCTATGTGTTAGCCCTGCAATGGATTGGCGACCTGTCCAGGGTGTACCCTGCCTTCACCCGATTGCCGGCCGGGATTGGCTCCGTTACCCCGCTCAGGGACCAAACGGTAGAGAATGAATGTGTGGACTGTAAATTCCTGATTTAAAAATTGAATGATACTTTTAATCCAGAACACCGACAGAGTTGTTGTCTCGAACATACTTTTAAGGCCGCCGTCATTTGCGATCTCCAGCAGTTGATCTTCTTCTTGCACAGACCTGCTGGATTCACCTGGTTTGTTGACAAATGGGTTGCGGATCCATTCCTTGTTAGTTCGTGGGTCCTTTGTGGTTGGGGAGTAGCGCTCGAACTCTTTTAAAAGCAAAGACATGTGATCGTGCACCAGCTGGGAGAATGAAGGCTCAGGCTCAGTCTCACCCAAAATCCCCGCTAATGTTTGAAACATGTCCAAAATGCCTCTGTTGACGCGCCGTCCCCACAAATCCAGTTTGGCTTTAAATGCAGCTACTTTATCTGCCAACTTGAAGACAGTTGTCATTTACCCTGAAGTGACAGATTGAGTTCATTGAGCAGGTTGAATATGTCCACAAGTAAGCCAGGTTTGGCGCTCAAGTAACCGAGAGAATACGATCATTTTTCAGACTCAGATAAATAAAACAGAAATAATTAATGATTTCTAGTGCGGCCCGGTACCAATTGATCCACGGACCGGTACCGGTCCGCGGCTCGGGGGTTGGGGACCACTGCTGTAGTTGACGGTTACTAAAAATTGGATTTTGCGCTTTTTATTTAAACAATTTTTCTTATAGCTTATCTATGATGTTTCCTGCATCTCTTTTCCAAAACTTTCAAAGTTTTAATAACACATAATATTGAAAGCCAAACAATTCTGAGAAAAAAAACTGCGGATTACAGTGTAGAATTGTTGTGGACAGAAAGTTGGAGATGAATTAAAACACCAGATGTGACTGAGTAAGGGGTGTTCTCAGTCTTGCTGGTTTAGGCCAGGGTTGAGGCAGGAGAACTAAGGAACAAAGGCATCAAAGAACTGAACTGCAGTTAGGCTACTATATATGCATTCAGGAAAAACCCCAAGGATGTCTACACTGTCTACCTGCTAGTCTTCAGGGGATCATAAACACAACCCACTTGTGATGACAACAGCAGCTTTATTTCTTCAACATAGCAAATGAAGAATAAAAAGTCTAGCCAATGAATTCATTAATTTAAATGAGCTTTCTGCAGCATCAACTTTTCCTCTGCCCATCTTTGAGCTGTGCAATAACCCTGTATTACTCCTTTATTCCTGAACAGCAGTTTTCACACAGCAGTGACACTCCTGCTTGGTGTGTCACAGCCAAGGACAGTTATCTTAGACCTACATCGTATCAACAGTGTGTGTGTGTGTGTGTGTGTGTGGTGGGGGACTAATATTAGCATCACTTCCTCTCCTTTAGATTATTTCTTCTATCCTGTTTGGTGCATGCGAACAGAATAGCATCATCCTGAAGATATTGCAGACATCTGAACAGCCTCCCTTTATTCCCAGGATTAGTAAAATACAAGGATAATCACCTTTATTTGGCCAAACATGTTACACACAAGGAATTTGTTTCCGGTACAGAACCGAGGCAGCCATCTGCGGTGCCAAATCACACTGATGGCTCTAACCATCAGGAGCAACTTGGGGCTCAGTGTCTTGCCCAAGGACACTTTGACATGTGGACTGCAGGCACCGTGGCTCAATCCCCCAACTGGAGGGTTGGGAGATGACCGCTCTACCCACTGAACCACAGTAGCCCCCAGCAAATATATGAAAGTTCATATATTCTTCACAATAGCAGCACATGTGAGATGTGGTAATGCATGTCTGAAAAATACTGCTGTGAAAGAGGCAACGTGATTCACAGCAGCTCTGGTCCCAGATGTTCACCATCAGGGTGGGCATCGTTTCCACTCAAGATTTTGCTTACATATTAAGAACAGGTTCTAGCATCCTGACAGAACAGTGTATATTTTTGACAGATTCTAAGCCAGGGTATAATTGCTGACAATTAAGAAAGGACCTTAGCCAACTGGTCTTGATACAGACATTGCTTATCAATATAAAATATCTGAATCAGTTCAAATACAGATCTTTCTGACCAGTCTGGGAAATGGCCTAAAAAAAAAAAGGGGAAGCTTTTATAAAGCACTGTATCTTGGACCAACACTACAACCACATGATTAACCAAAATAAAGTTTAAGAATAGACATGAAATAATGAACGTATTAACACACATGAACCAGAACTGGAATGGGAAAAACTAAGAGTATACCTCTCTTTACAGAGAGATATGTGTACAATGTGGGTCTAACTCAACACACACATTTATCCAGTGTTTGAACCGTTCATATAGTATGAGACCACATCATAATCTCACAGATGTAGCCAAGTTTCATTTTCTGTTCTCACATACTTGGTTATTTGTGTGACTCCTCACATCCTTCTCCATCTCCTTGTCTCTCTCTCTTTGTACAGTTGCTACAATCAATATTTAGTTATCATTTTTATTAAAAA
>NW_018127982.1:761811-766395 GCF_001952655.1 Monopterus albus
CTGTGTGCAAAAGATGGGCAGTGTCGGGCAGTGGAAGGAGCAGACACCAGCCAGCTGTTGTGTGTTGTTGATCCATTTGTGTTACCATGTCAGTCTGAATGAGGTATCAGGCAGGACTAATGTTGTTTGAGTGAGCTGTCTAAACTTTAAGCCTAAATACCATTCACCAGATTTGCTCATGGTCCAGATTTACACCCTCATTTAGGTTTAAGAGTCACAGGGTCAAAGTGTTTCACTATGGCTAGCTGTTGCAGCCTAAAGGACATCCTACACTCACTGACACAGTGGTGCCAGGAAATGGCAGCAAAGATGAGCCAAGATATCTTTCTTTTTCATCTGTCCCCTCCAGAAATCACTACAGGTCAGTCTGCTCTCAAAGCAGAGCGTTTTACAGCCCCAGTACATATGAAGTATAAGGCTGGACCTGAATATCTGACTATTTAAATATTATTTCATTGGGTAGGTAACAGATTTCCAATTTTAGTATTTCACCGCCACCGCACAGCAGTGCCAGCGACACCTACAATCTTATTAGCAAAGCTCTGTGTGGAAATCATTCAAGTAGCAGCTTCTGCCGATCATTGCTATTTCTGGTTAAAATGACAATCAGCTGGGTCATACCAGCTGCTGCTAACTAAAGTTAACTCCATGACTTAAAATGATTACAAGACAAAAGTGTTTGTTGTCGGGTTTGTGACCTTGCCACAGCTGGTGGACAAACAGACAACAGGCTGTCTGCTGTTAGCTGAAGATCATTTATGAGCCTAAGGGGCATCACTTGGTAACACCACTGAATAATGAGAGTGAACTGAGTTTGTCTCCATCATTCCTACAACTCCAACAGAGTGAGACGTCTAAAACTAGCAGTCGATCTCACATTAGTGATGGAAATGCAGCACATTTTGTGTGCATGCAAGTGGTTTGTTCATCTGTTACATTAGATATTACATAATAACTTTCATTAGCTTTTAGTTTTGTTTTTTAACCCAAAGTACTGCCAGATGGGCAAAGAGGTACTCGGCAAAATGCCAGCCCAAAAGATGCAATGAAGTAGTGCTGTTTTAAGCTAAGCAGACTGCTACACATTGTGTCCTATGCACATAGTGATTTAATGCATGGTGTTGCATTACTAATCACAAATCAGATACATTATTTATATGACAAACAATAAGTTCAATTTCTCACATGACCTGTACTCTGAACCTATAAAGGATTTTTTGTGCTTGGCACTACTACCAAATTAAGGAAGGAAATTAAGTGAAAGTCCCACTTTACCTCTAGCGCAAGAGCTGTTTTGTCATAGGCACACGGCACTCGTTTCTGGATGGCTTTTGCCATGACGGGGCCATTCTGCATGGATGGTAGAGGAGTGATAACTGCTCCAGGTGTGCCAGAGGGCAAGGGGGTCGGTGTTTGGGGCTGGGCATAGGCATGGACGAGGGAGTGGGAGGGTTCAGGGATTCCATAGCTGTTGGAGTTTCGAGATCCGTGGGATGGCTGGCCAGGGTGGGGTGAAGGTCGGACCAGTTTCTCCACGTAGGGCACAGGAATCATCCCAACACGTCCCTCTTTACTCTTGGCACTCCACCACTGCTCCTCAGGCTTCTCTAGGATGATAAGGATCTCCCCCTTCTTGAAGGGAAGGTCCTCTGCATCACTGCCAGTGAAGTCATATAGTGTCCGCACATACTCCAGGTTCTCCTCTGGGCCGCCCATGGGCTGGATGGAACCACTTACTGTGCTTGGATACCTTGGGAGATCACAACAATGAGGCAAAGGAGTGAGACATAACATGGTTACCATAAAATGTTAGCTACTCTCAAGTGGATAACAAAAAATCTGGAAATAGTCAACTAATGAAATTCTGGGCAGGTTTACCTCAAGCATCATATTTCTTTGTTGAGAGGTGTTTATTAAATGTCAGTGCTAGGTCAGACAGCCCATTTTATGTGAAAATGTGATTTACATATGCCTCTAAAAGTACTATTTGCATGTAACTATTTAGTAGCAGTGTGTATACAAGTTAGTGGCTTAAACAAAGGCAAATTTAAGATTCATCTTAATATCTAATGTCTTGAAGCAAGGTAGGAAAAATAATGCCACATACAAAATAACATCAGGCAGTCAACCAGTGTTGAAGCAACAAAAGGTAATATCTAGTCAGAGTTATAGGTTGTAAGCAAACATTTTAAATAGACTACATAACCTTACAAACCACAAGCCTAAAGCTTCATGACAACTGCTGCAGTCTGGCTGAAAGGATAAGGACAATCACCTTTATTTGGCCAAGTATGTTACACACACACACAAGGAATTTGTTTCCAGTATAGAACCAAGGCAGCCGTCTGCCAACTCACACTGATGGCTCTAACCATTGGGGGCAATTGGGGGGTTCAGTGTCTTGCCCAAGGACACTTCGACATGTGGACTGCAGGCACCGAGATTCTAACCTTCAACCTTCTGGTTGGGAGACGACTGCTCTACCCACTGCACTGTCGCCTCCCCCAAAAGTAGGTTACTTCTGACAAAAATAGCCTATTTAATCTACATCACACAGTAACACACAACAGCGAAGCCCATAGTTTTACTGGCATTTAAATCAGGAAATGCATCTTTTACAACCATAGTAGTTAGTGAAAGGGTACTGAGTGACTTTCCTACCTGGGTGCTGGCTCTATCAGTGTGGTTGTATCCAGGTAGTGGATTTTGTAGAAATCCAGGAGAGCAGTGAGGTGCTCAAATTCTTGATCTCCTATCTTAAACTTCTTGCTGGGCAAAGAGTTGATGATATAGTGAGACACTTTGGAGTTTTCAGACACTGACAGCACGTAATCTCCGGGACAGGTGGACGAATCTCGAACAAGAAATATGCCATGTCTCTGTCCTTGTAATCTGTTCTGTGCTTCTTGTCGTGACACAGGTCCAAAATACCAAGAGGACCGATCAGACGAATCAAACCGGGCAGTTGACATTTCTGTTCACAAATAAGTTAATATCAGTCTACGGCTATGAAAAAAAAACTAAATAAGTTAAAACGTGTATGCAAACTGAATGGTTTTCTAGATGCAGGGCTGGGAATTCGTCGCCGTGAGGATTTCCAGTGATTCCTGCACAAACGCTGGAGGCTCCGGGGAGCTCTTATTAAAACAACATACACACACCAAACACAACCTGACGTTTTCAGAGGCAGGCTGCGACCGGCTGCATCCAACTTTGGAGCATAATGTGGTTCCTGTGTTAAGCAGTCAATGGCTGAGGGGCTGTCTGAGCGGCCAAAATAGAAAAACTTACGCCAAACATCGACGGAGGCCGAAGCAACAAATGATCAATGAAGCTTCCTCTTTTCGTTGCGCCTTCCGAGAAGACACCGGGCTTCTCTTCTAATAATGTATTTTCTCGAGTGTCAATTATGAGAACGGAAAATGTGGCCTCAGTTTTTCATCTGATAAATCCTCGGGACTGCAATGGTCTCCAGTAGCCGCAAGTCGGAAACAAAACAAATACTTTTTATCTGCTTGCTCTTATGATAAGGCAAGCGTCATGGAAATGCGTTTGTGGATCCTCTTTCTTAAGTCAGAGCAGACTTTTGAGGCAACACAGCAAAAAATGGCGGCCCGCAACACGTCTTCAGACAAAAAATTATTTCACAGCAGCGGTTTGTCTGCTGCTGCGCGTGCATCCCAGGAACAACAATAAAATGGAGCGCTCGCGTGCATTCCCGACTGCTCACGAGGGACCTCGGCTTAAGGGTTCTACAAATTTTCGACTTTCCCTTATATCTGCTCGTGCCCCCTCTCCCGAGCAACCATAAGTACGAGTAGAGAGCGAAAAATGGCGGCGAGAGGGCAGGTCCCGCTTTCTATCTGCACGTCACTGACGTCTAGAAGAGCAGAAGGAAAGAGGAAGGGGGTGGGCGAGTGATGACGAGGACACCAACAGCTCCCCACCCCCACGCGTAGAACAAGGTGTCAATCATATTTCCTTGACACAGCTAAGAGAGCATTTTGTATGACAAACGATAAAGTCCTATAATTTCCGCAACCTAAAACAAAATATATTATAGGCCTTTTTAAAACAGCACTAGGACGTTTTCGTGAGGTCCTGTCTTTCTTTGGGCATTATTATTAATATAAAACTTATATCAACATAAAATGTGAATAAACCTCAAATGATCTTGTGGGCTACGTCCCAGCTAAAGTAAGTGTTTTGGAGTAGTTGGCGAAACAGAAGGATTTATTTCACAATATTACTCAGGACTTATAGAGCCCTAAATGGCTCAGCCCCTCATTATATCCTGATTCCCTTATATTTGTATGCTCCCACTAGGTCACTTAGGTCTAGGGACCAGCTGCTCAGATGGATACCCAATGAACACAGACTAAACAAGTATAAGTTCTAGTGTGTATCTGTTGTGTTTGGTAGGGTTTTCTTTGTAGTATTATGTTGGTCTTTGGTTCTTGTTACCATTACTAACTCTGAGAGACGAGGCAGTCCAAGTAACTTCAAAACAGTGCTGATTTATTCAAAGGATCACAGGTAAAATTAACATTACACGCTCAGGTATCTTGCACCTCCAAACTGCAC
>NW_018127982.1:766494-785243 GCF_001952655.1 Monopterus albus
GGGCTAGTCCCATACTACACAGAAACATCAACCGCGACGTCTCTGTTGCCAGCTTTGCAGCTGGCCATAGCAGTAGTCAAAACATGAAGCAAATCAATGTGTGTGTGTCTGTTGATTAAGTGGTGTGTAGCTAAAAACATTCTCACAGACTTCTAGTAACATGTCGTGACGTCATAATAATAATATTAAACATCCTGTCTGCTGACAGTCATCAACTCTTCTCTCTAGTATCCTTGACCAGATGTACCCTGTAGAAACTCATAAGCATGACTAAGCATTTAACAGTCTAACTAGACATCCTATCTCCACTAAACATTTCTAATACATAAAGTATCTATCCAATATCTATCTGACTAAAAATACCTAACAATTACATAATATGTCTGTATCTTATTGTGACTTTGTGAAAGCTCATATGTTTGAACTGCAAAGAACAGCACGGGATTGGCTCCGCCCCCCCCCCCATGACCCCTTTCAGGGACTAAACGGTAGAAAATGAATAAATGAATGAAAGAACAGCATGTTTGCTCAGTAAAGACTAATTTTACACCAGCAGTAAAACATGTTTACATATTTCCTTATTTTCATTTCCTGCCATTCTCCAACTTCCCCTCACTTCATTTTCATAATAAGTATTATCTGGCACGAAACTGTGACGTCGATTTGGAGCTCCCCAACCTACCCAACCCTTCATACAATATGTTGAAAGGGTGAATGAATTTAAATGCAGGGGGGCAGTGTCTCTAATGAAGTCTTACTAAAGAGTAATACTAACAAAAGAATGTGTTGGAAAACTGATCATGAGTAGCAGGCCAATGTGGTGGGACAATGTCTGCTCATTAATGAAAATAAAATATACAGCCCAAGGAGATAGCCGTGCTCCTCTGGTTATTGAGGTTTCAGTAATCCTGCAGCTGACACAGTGCAGCTCTCATCACTGCAACACTGTCTGAATTCTAATAGATTTGCACCCAATGGATCTTAATGGTTTATGCCTGCCAATTCCCACATTTCCACAAAGACGCAGTGATGCAAAAAGTTGGAAGAACATGCAAACAGGGTGTCGTCCTCCTCAGAAATATAAGTAAAAAATAAATAAAATCCGGACATTTGCAGGCACACATTTGACCATGTAACTGGTTGACTCCTGTTGTTTTAAATATTCTGATTTTGTTACCATAATTCATCAAGATGGACTTTGTGGGAGGTCATAATTTGGATGTCCAAATAATTGTGTTCTTGTCACTATCCTGAATGCACATATTCAACACTGATTAATTAAAAGCCTTTTCTGTGAGACTTTGGTCATGATAGGGCCAGTTATGGCATACCTGTGTGTGACCTGCTGTGCCAAACATTTGAAGGCTTTGAGTGAATGGATGCTCACTGAAGAATTTCTTCAGAGACACCACCATCTAGTGGGTGCAAGAGTCTGTCCTACACATTTTAAAAAATTCATTGTTTAGACTTTGAAAGAGAGATTAAATATTATATAAATATAGTCAGTCTCTTTTAAAAACTCATTTATTTTCCCTGGCATTTTGATATTTTTGTGTTGATTTTAGTCTTTTTTTATTTTTTATATTGATTATATTTTATATTGTTGTTTGTGGTTTATAATTTGTACTGTTTTATTGCAATGTACAGCACTTTGGTCCACTCTGGTTGTTTTTTAGTGCTTTATAAATAAAGTTGGTATGGTATTAATCCTGCTTAGTTCTACTGTAGGTACATGAATAATATTTAACATTTGGCCAGTTAAGGCATGAGACTGCTCCATACAATGCTGAACAGCACAAAAAGTGTGATAGAAATAAGTAGTTTCTTGTATCTCATTAACTACATGTACCTTTTAGAGGCTTTATTAGCTTGTCTGCATTGATACAGGTTTTGAATGCTTGGTTGTTTTAAAAGTGACTGGTAGTTAGTTCTATAAAGTTACAACAATTCTGCTATCATTTTGACAAAGTTACAACAAATGCCCTATTAGCTGAACTAAAACACCTGACTCCCTGCAGTGGCCACTGTCAACTGTCTGACATGTTGCCCCTTGAAGTTCAAATGCCCTAAAATGCAATGTTTGGTCAAATTAATAAATATATTTATAAGTTCCCATATAAAGTTAAATTGGAGACACTTTTTTTTGTGAGCAAAATTAAGAACTTTTAAGTCTATAGACCGTTTTTTCCAATCTGTTCAACTCTCTATCATCTGTACCCATTATAGTCATCTCTTAAAAAAGATCATCAATCAATGAACTTATTCCATAGAGCACACATAGGTTTTATGACTATGTGTTATGTGAAGAATGGTGAAAAGCCCCATCATAACGTGGATCTAGCTGGCACTGTGTCTGTTTTGAGCCTGTCACTGCACAATCCTTTTGAAACGGTCTCTCTGCACAGCACGGGTCCTCCTCTGTCTGTCTGCAATAGATGAGCTGAGGCTCTGCTTGAGGGCTGGGAGGACCATGCCTGACTGAGGGGGTCCTGACCTGAGAAAGGAGACATATGTAAATTTGACTATAACCTGCCTATGGCCTTTTGACATAAAATGACATGTTTGATATTTGAGCAATCTTTTGTATATAGGCAAAGGAATAGAAGACCTATTTCATATAAAATAGTCTCGAGAGATATATTTACATACATTTTTGCTGGAAATGATTGAAGACCGAGTTTTGGAAATGTTTTTTCTTGTGACGATTTCCTGAAAAGTGCAAAAAAGTTAAACATCTGTCACAACTGTGGTTGTTTTTTTTCTAGGGATACTGTATGTGATGATGAAAATCACTTTACCGGGTACCATCAACAAGATAGGCCTTGGTCAAAATGTAGTTTTCTGGGGTGATTTTTTTGCTCAGAACAATATCTCTCAGCAACGCCTTCACACGCATAAGCTAAGTGAAAGAGAGTTGTCGTAACGTCATGAATTATTTACACAGAAACACTGTATTTTTTAAATTGCACACCATTGGAAAGCAAGCATATTTTGACTAGCTCTATCTGATGATGGATACTTACTTCCTGAGACTGTAAACTGTTAGCATTGTAGAGCTGCCGGATGATGACCTCGCACTCCTGTAGTGTTGGAGCACGTGGAGGATGAAAGGGGCTGCTGTGAATTCGTAGAGGTTGTAAAGAAGTGATGAGGCCCCCATTCACCTCTGGGCCATGGTCCAGCCTGGCAGATCCCAGGATTTCACCGTCTTCTCTAATGTTTCTCCTCAATAATCAGTGAGATAATATCAATTAAAACAAACAAAAGAACTGTTAAAGGAACCTTTTGTTGTACAGTAAGTGGTAGAGAGAGAGAGAGAGAGAGAGAGACAAATAACACAGGGGCAGGTAATATTCTCTGCTGATCAGGTTTGACTGATAGGTGTGATATACAGAAAACAATAGCAAAACAGTAGCAAGGACAGTGAAAAGTCAGAACATGGTATCATAATAGTAAAAAATATAACACATATTACTCAGTACTGTGTTGCTAAATTAACAATGAATGTCATCATATCTGAGTTACTGATGATTTTGTCTCTCTCTTTTTCAAAGTCATAGTGTTTATTGTCATGTGCACAGTAAGGAAACGTGTTTCCCTGTACAATGAAATTCTTACTTTGCTGTCCCCAATGAATGCCAAACAATACAAAGTGAAATATAAAGTAGATAAATAGTAACACTGTCTAAAAGCACTTTAAAAACAGCAAGTGAAAAGAAATATAATAAAAATATAAGAATATGATACATGTCTGAATGTCTTGTAAAAAACATAAATCATTCCTAAAAGGTAATCACACTACATCAGTAAGGCAGGTGAAGTGGTGAATAATAATCCGATGTACTGTAGCTGGACAGAAATTCACCTCAGTGCCTGGTCTTGCAAGGGCCATGTGTCCTGTAGTGGCTCCTCCAAGCAGAGTCCCACATGGACATCACTTCCCTGAGCAAGTGGCCTATTGCTTTGTTGACTGTGTGTTAGTCCTAGGAGAAAGAGGACCAAAGCCAAAAATAGTTAGAAATGGTTAAGTAATGTGCTGGCATATTGTGTCTCAGACATAATGAATGAGAGCCTTGACTTTCTATTCTATTCTATTTGTGGGGCTCCTTTAGACTAGGCCTGGGCAATATGATAATATACACTGTGGAGATAAGAGAAATCTGTCAGCTGATCTACTCTTTATACCAAGGTACAGAGACCTTTAATAAATGAGGGTGTATTAGGCATTTGCTGGCAGTCTTACAAATTTATGAGCAGGACTGGTTTGTGGAAATATTGGATTTAGATTATTAGAATTCACAGAATTAGCCAAAGGCACACATTCCCATTTGGTCATTTTATCTAAACAGCTTCTCAATTGAATTTTAAAAATGTGCTACATCAACTTCACAATATAGTCTAAATATACATATACCATAAAAGACCATTTCATCCACTTTGTCTTACTTGAAACTATCACAGTCCTGCAAGAACACCAGCAGTGCACATCAGAGCGCAATGAATACAGCAGTTAATCAGGATTACATCTTACCTTTTGTACTTGCCTTTGGAGAGTCCATTATCAGCTTATACTGCAACTCTGCAACATATTAAAAGAATCTTAGTGAGTGTATACTTTAGGGAACACATAAACTTGTCAGAGAGCCCCAGCAAACAGCCCATGCATGCTGCTGTTATGACGTGAGGCAGATGGGGAGTCTCCTGGTGGGTGGTGAGACAAAGTTATATGGAACTGCATGTGGCCTGTTTTCAGTAAAGTGACACTGGATCTCTGTCCACCTCCCACTGAGTAACCATCAAAAGCCTGGGGTGCTATGTGACCACTGAACCTAGAATAAATGCATCTCTTGTCAGCACTTAATCAGGAGACAGCCGGTAGGCTAACGAATTCATTACATTATAGATCTGGACCGTCAGTCACCTGTTGTGGTGTTACACAGTAGGTTACTGAGTTCACCCTTTGTAAACGGAACAGAATAATATGGATTGTTACGGTCACTTGGCTACCTATTGGAACGTGTATTACTTGTCCATAGCCAAATCCTTCATAAACGCCATAACACTTTCCCATTAGGAAATAGCCAGAGACCAAACCAACGACGGTCATTCGTTTTTCCACCCAAAAGGGGGTTCTTCACCTTTATTCTCCCGTCTGAGGTGCTCTATCTCTGCATGGAGCTTCTCAAGAGTCCCCTTGTGTTCTTGCTGCAGGAACAGTATATTCCTCTGTAGTGATGCGACGCGTGGGTCCCCGTCGTTGTGACAGGACTGTTCCTCTGCTCTCCCCAGTCCTCTGTCCGCTGACGGGACAGCAGGCAGCGGCTGCAGCTGGTTTGCCACTACAAGTCGTGGAGAGCACATCCTCCCGAAAGGCCCAACTCGGGTCCAGTGTGGCAAGTGGCGCACCGGTGGGAGGTTTTTACTTGACATTGCTTCTTTGCACAGCTGTGACGACCTTCTTCCACACGAACTTAGTTAGCAACCAAACTAGCACCATTAGGTTCGTTAACTGTGCTTTATATTACCACTGTATTTTAGTGTGGACACGTTAACTCACGCCCTTATCACACAACCGCAAAGTATTAAGTCGCCTGTAAAGGTTCAAGCACACTGAATTAGGCTACTTTTGCACTAATTTGACACGGACTCCACTCATACACAACGTTGCCATAACAACTACATGTCCTATTTTCGCCCTGACTTGGAGCTCTCAGGGGAAGCTGTGTATAAGGCCCGCCTCCTCTAAGAGAAATGGCAGACCCAACCTCCAACCACAATGCAGTAAATATTTAAACATAACCTTTTGATTGGTGGAACGTGTTAGGGGCGGCATCCAGCTTGTGAGCGGTGCCTGACCATCGACTGTAAAACACATACTGTAATTTAGAAAATATAAATTTGAATTACTTTGAATTGAATTATGAGTTTTAAAGAATGCGCTTCACAGATAATAATAATAAATAACCATAATGCACGTCTGCCTATAGGGGGAATGTATAATATTAGGGGTGTTACATGTGTATCCCAGGCCAAGCCCAAGATGTTCAAAGCCACTTAATGAAAATCATTCATTACTGCATAGCGTGCCATGTGTCGTTATATGATTTTGTTTGGATTGAAATTATGAGAAACTAGTGTTTTTAGGATGTAAGGGAACATGAAAAATCTATATAACAGTAGGAACGTGTTTTAAAAAATTACAATATTGTTAAATACAGATAGCATGTAAAGAATTGTCTAAACCATTCCAAAAATAGTGGCATGTTCCATTATATAGCCATATAGTAAAGTCCCTGATGTCCAGGTTATTTGATCTTACAGTGGGGTTAACAAGTCAGTATGATATCCCTTGTACAATCAGTACTTGTAGTTATTAAACTGTAATTTAGATTATTCTAAGGCTGAGATGAACATTATGAGTTTTATGATTGAGTAGATTTAACTGGTATACAGCACTGAACATTTACAACAATTCTAAAGAAGTGAAGGATTTCTATGAGCTGAAGTGTCAGTTCAGGTAAAACAAAAATCTCCATGAGGTAACACAACAGCAGAGGAAAACCATATCAACATAAGACAAATTACCTTTCTTTTCACTTTATTCATGTTGCAACTCTAAAAGAGTAATGGTTATGTCACACACATATGGAGACAGTGTGTCTGTTAAAGGTAAGACAACATTAAAATGCTTTTACAACAGTAAGAGACAATATGGAAGATCAGCAGAAGGCTTAGTCTTTGGAAATGTATAGGTAGTATGGTGCTGTTCCCTTCATGCCTGCATATACAATAACTTAATTTGCAATATTTACAGGTAATACAGAAATTAGTAAGGATAAAACAAAATGAAAACATTCAGGTACATTCTTAGCAAACATACAAAAGATAAATCCAAATGAATGATAGATCTATTGTTGGAGTTCACATAGGCTAAATCTTCACTATGGAAACACAATTTTATCTTTTTCTGAATCTGTGAACAACCCTAGAGCTGGTAGGGAGTATTGTGCTCAAGGGCACTTAAGCAAAGTAGATATATGCTTGTCACAGGGCCCCACCTCTGCACTTCCAATACCAGCTTGCTTTACCATTATACTCTAATTGTTTCAACTGCTGCATAAATTATTACTATAGGGATTATGACTCATGCCCAAGATCATCAGCATTAACATGGACAACAGCGATGACTGTAGGGAACAATAACAAATGAAGTGGTCAGATGTTGAGAAGTACCTGATAAAGAAAGTCAAAATGTTGTAACTGCACTCATATCACCTTTTAGGTGCATTAATTCAATGCACAGGATTTTTTTTCTGAGATTGTTTTAGCCTTTTAGCCTACACACATGAAAACATGGTGGGTGTGCAATAAACTGCCATGTTGCAACAATAACAAGTGACACATGCATCAGTTTAATAAAGCGGTTATGACGTCTTGCTACATGTCTTTTGAGACATCGACACTCTGCAGACTGAACAGCACAGCTTCTGTAGAGACAGAAAGCCTGGTGAAAAGTTGATGTTAAAAATGTATACTCAAAAACATTATATATGCACAAGATGGTCTTGGTACAGTAATATCAAAGAAAACCTCAGAGGTTTTCTGACAAAAGGTCACAAAGCAAATACACAATGTATATTTAGAGAAATCTTCACTGGGAAAACCCCCTCTTCCTTCCTGTTCTGCTGACAAAGCTACTAGACTGTCTTCATAATCTCATCATAAACTATCTTCAGCCATGACCACACATTACTGCCTTATTCTAGAATATGCACTTAATCACCATTATAAAAACTTAGAAAGACAAAAGAAATACACCCCAAGGAACAAGGATAGCAGTGGGTTACACCAGAGGAACCCTTGGAATCCTGGATTTTGTTTCATATGTAAAAGCGGGATCATAACCAGAGTCAGCCACATCCACGCTGTCAGCTGGAGTCAAAATCAGATCAAATAAATCCCACCGTCTATGAATTTCATAAACACCACCACACCACACATGCAATGCACACAAACGTATCTTTGAAAACAATTAGAATAGAAGTTGACCCTTCCCACTGGCCTACAATTTAGGGGAGTTAAGGGATCTTATTGGGATGGATGGCTGAGGTCAAGGTCATAAATACACAAATATTACATGTAAAATACACATTTTCAACAAGCACTCTAAAATCAAGCATAACTGTCACTGACTACTCTGAAATACAACACAACTGATGTAAATTATTTTTTTCAGTGTAATGCCATTTATCTTCTCCTCTTTCTTCTTAAAGAAATCCTTCCAAGGTTTCATAGCTTCTGCCATCTCCTTGGCAACTTTCACCCATATAACATACATTACCTTTTGAGAGAAACTATATTACAACTAACGTTGCACTACGCATATAAATCTGTAAATAAGCTAATCTTTCTAGGTATCTCCAAAAGCTTGATGTTTAGCATGTTCCATCAAAATCGTTCTATACAGTACTTCAACAGTGCAGAAATCTTCAAAAGTTAGCCCCAGGATCAGCCTAAATGTTAATTAACATTTGGCTAATATTTGTGATGTCTTTCTCCTGCCAGCCCTACATTCAAATTTGATTATACTTGCCAAAGTCCAACATCACTGATAGATACAACAGAAAAAGACAGACTATGGAATCTTGTGAAGAGCTGACCAGCAACAGCAGCACCTAAGCTTCTGTATATCCGAAAAATAGATTTCAGGTTATTGCAGCATCTTTAACGTGATTGTGATAAATGATGCTAACAGACCAGTTTCAGTCCCTCTTGAATGAAAAGCTATAGTTTGCATGCATCAGTGGGGTACTGAGTGTTTTCTGGACCAATTGTCTGCCTGTTGCTTTAATACCTGCCACCGCTATTACCAAAATTCTTGCTACATTATTGTTTCGATGAGGAGACATGGTCTCTGAAATTGAGAATTAGTAAAGTGTTAAATACAGAGATGTTTTCTAAACCAGAACAGTCACCTACAGTGAAACTACAGTGAAACAACAAAACAAAACTCAATTTGGCAACAGTTTTGAGACAGTGATTGAATGTGCTTCCAGCCACCAACAGCGGCAATACTATATACACACACACTTCTGTCCAGCAAACAATTAATAATTAGATAAAAGTCTAACAAACAAACCCAGGAAACCAAACACTGATATAAGACAAAGATAAATTTCATGAGAATGATCCTTGGCCACTACCAGCCTTCATCAGTACACATCCATATGTAGTTGTACAGGAGACACTTGGTAAAAGATAAAATTTTCTCTATAGAGTTGCCTATTGCAATTTGTAGCATGTATATTTGTCCATCTTAAAACGCTATGTGTTTATGTGTAGATATGCACTGTATGTGGGTATGTAACTACTTGGCAATAATTGCTTCAGCATGTATTACACCTAGTGAGGGGAATTTTCTTCTCTTCAGTGCCAGGAGAAAAGTCCTCTCACCTAGACGAGAGCTGAGACATTCTTTCACAGCACAAGTGCTTCATGTCCAACACTCATCCATGTTTAGTGTTGGGGAAGTCACTGCCACTGTCCAAAAGTCAAAATGAATGGCAAGCCATTCAGAGAGCACAAACCCAGGAGGTTCAGTGAAAACTGAAGCTCTATAGTTTTCTTATGAAAACTAAAGCATTCCTAAGTGAAAACCATGTAATGCAGAGATTTGGCTCATTGGTAATGTGCAGGGTGCAAATAAATGCTATCCTGTTTACACCAAAAAGCAGTGTAGGACACTCAAACACACAATCCTGACTGCAAAGCTGTGAGGCGGCGTTCAATGTACTCCTTACCTGCAGAAACAAAGAGAAAAAAGACAACGTAGTTCAGCATAACAGGTCATGTCCATGCTGTGTTAGCTTGGCCTTGCTCTAAGTGATCCAGGCTAGCCTGAAGACATGCAGGTTAGTTGGGTTTTGTTTCTATGCATTAGCCCTTTGATAACTGGCTACCTGTGCAGACCAAAATATTAAATCAGACATCACTGTGTAAACGGAACATTTTGAATTAAGGAAATTTAAAATAGCAAACTGTTCTTTAAAATATAACATAGCCAGGCCAAACTGTGTTAGGTACTGGTGCTGAGTGAAGATGAGCCGACAGACATACATTTGCTAACACTGAGAATGTCATCCTTTTCAGTGAGCAGCAGAGACAAGCCCTCCATCAACAGGAGAGCTTTATGGTAGCGCAGGACTGATGCTTCCCCCTGGTGGAACATTTCATCCAGTGCAGCAGCCTGAACCTGAAATAACAGCAGGATGCTCAGATTGATATACGTTTGATTTTAGTCCAGATTAAAATATTACTATAAATCTGATGGGATGTACGAAACCTTAGTTCTGTGAAAAGTAATCCTGTCATTTACAAATGTATTTTTCCCCTGCTTTGTGTCTTATACTTTTCTGAGCAATTTTACAAAGGGAAATATGTACAGATGGTCTTATTAGTATTCAGTTGCTTTGGTGGATATAAAAGATCCCAGTAACCACAAACCAACATTTCAGGAGCAAATGCTTTGAGACAAAAAAAAAAGGATGTGGCAGATACAGTATCTGAATGGTTGCACTGTGTTCTTCTCTGCTTTCCAAGTTCTATTTCTTCCTCTGGCTCACCATCTGCACAGTGTGGCTGAACAGCAGACGTTCAGCTGTGATGGAGGTGATTTGGTCCATAAGACTGTGCTTCCTGGAAAAGAAGCGCTCCAGACGGGTGCTGAGTAAGCGGCAAGATGCCACACTGGACTTGTAGAGCTCGTTCAGCCTCCTCACAACTGTGTGTGGACAGGAAAATTAACAAGAATTTAAAACACTACCAATACACCTACTGCACACCCAGCTTGAATCAAAATATTTTTCCTTTTGTTTAACATACAAATCAGACATTTTAACAATACTCTCTCTCTTATAAGATGAAGTGGCTCAGACCTTGCTTGACTGTAGCAGATGGGTAGAGTTTGCCCTGTTTAACTCGCTCCATGGCTGTGTGCAAGGCAGTGGACAAGAGTTCTGCAGTCTTAAGGTAGAGAACCAACTGTTCTGCATGACTGAGGACACAATTACACACACAGACACACACACACAACCACTGTACTCAATTATAAACAGACAAAAGAAACATAAAATACAAACAACATAATGCTGCAGGTCAATCATGCAATTTAGTGAAATATCTACAGTATTTGATAGATTTGCAGATGAACAGATAGGACACAAACAAACGTGAATGAATACTGTACTGGATTTTGAATTGCAGGGTGCAGACAATCTCTGACTAACCGCCTTTATCACTTAATGCCTGAAAGAAATCTCATCCTCATCTTTCTCTACAACTGTCTGTTCAGTACAGAAAAGCCTCATTGGATTGCATTTCTGGCACAGTGTTTCTGTTTGCACTGGTGAAAAATCTCATTCAAAACAAAGCAGTCTGTTCCCGAAAGCTGTGTTTCAGTTTTTCACTAAACATGGTGCAAAGCCTCGAGCTCCACTCTGAAATAATTTCCTATCCGAATTGGATAAAAAATATCATTCACATCAACAAGGACTCACAGCCATAGCTGATATGGCCTTACCTCCACTCTCGGCTCAGTGAGCTTATCTGATCTGCTACCATGCTTTGCTGCTGATGGAAGGAGGGAGGAGGAATGTCCCCCTGCTCTCCCATCACTGCAGCACCACGGGTTCCAGCAACCTCCATCATACAAAAGGCAAATTCCAACATGAAACGTAGTCTCTGCACATTGTCTGTATGTTCCTGCTGCACTCCGACACAGACACAAAGAAAGAGACAGAGAACGAGGGACAGAAACCGTTTAGAAATACATTTTTAAACAAAGGAAGCCATAATGTGATTTTACATTCAGTCTGTATTGGTGGGAAGAACACATGACATAACAGGAGAGCGGTCATTTAGTGGCTTTCGTTATTCAGTTCTCAGACTCTACCTTTCACTATCCTCTCATTTTCTATGTTTCCACAGTCTACAGATTTTATGAAAATGAGCTCCTACTGAATACATGTATAGAATTCACAGGAGGTAAACAGTGACATCTTTATCATTATTTTACAGAGCTATGTGGGACTCCTGCTTTTCACCTCCATCAATGTCTCCTCAGGTAGTTCAGGGGCCTCGAAGGTTACAGGACCGCCCATGTTGGCTGTGATAGGATCAGTGAAACTGTAGCGAGGACTAGGAGGAGGCTCAAAGCCATCCAGATAGGTGCCTGTCAGGGGGTACCGGCTGGTGAAGGAGCCTGCAGGGCTGACTGAAGTAAATGAGCCTGCAGGAGAGAAAAAAAAGAAATGGCAAAAGTATGATATATAATATGTCAGCAACTTCCATTGTTTTCCAATAAGCAAGAAAATAATCATGAGTGGAGATTATAGCTCTGCTCCTTGGTGTTCCTGACATACATTCCAGTTAATGATCAAGCAACGGCATTCATTTCTCTTTTCATAAATACTAACAGTCAATTACCAATTGGAAAATTGTGTATTAGGACAATTAGTCACTTGGGTTATTACTCCCTAAATGCAGCTGCATCTCTCCATGATTTGGTTTAATTAAATTCTTAGCCAGTAGAAAATCAACCTTTAATACTTACTCCCATGACATTTAATTAAGTTTCCACATTATGGAAAACAAAAATAACATCTTCCCAGTGCTCAGTGTCATATGATGTGCAGAGCATAATATTAATGCTGCTATGTTAATTCTCACTTGCTGCAAAGATGGTGTGGAGCATAATTTTTTTGCTGCATTTGTATGTGCATGTGCTACCTGAGTATTTCCTCTGTCTGGAGGTATGAGGTGGGGTGCTGCCACTGGGAGGAGAGCCCACAGTGAAAACCACCTGTGCTGGGCTGCTGGAGCCAGGTGCAAGGCCTCCCCCACCACTTGGGGGCACTAGAGGACAAAAGCAAAATGGTGGTGCATGTATGGCTAGCATATTATTGACCCCTTTCTGATATTTTTTTCAGAAAATACCATGAATGTAAATTTGACTCATTTGGACAGCTTTATCAGCTGTACAATACAATACAACTTTACTGTGAACTTTTACATTGTAATTCATTTTGCATCTCGAGGCAATTCTATCTGAGGAGTAGAGGTAATTGAATATACCAACTGCAACACATACGTATAACACTTTCCCTGGTCAAAGACAGACTGAACCACTCAAACAGAAAACACTACTTGCATGCAAATCTTCATACATTTGAAATCAACAGACAACTCTACCTGTTATGTCTATGGCTCTTTCAGAGGTCAGATTCTCTGCGCTGCCTCGTTCACCCACAGGCCCACCTGGTCCAAATGCAGCCATCAGCAACACGTCAGACAGACGGCCAGCACTCTGAGACCTGCACAATAGATATCGGAAACAAAGACACAGAGCAGAGAACAAAAAAAGAAATAAGGTGATATGAATTATTCAAACATCCTAATTTATTAAATAGCTGTTGTCAAACTCCAGGTTTTTGGCCCCAATATGAATCTGATTCCTTAATTTTTTTACAATAAATAAATATATATCAATAAAAATAAAACATTTCTTAAAAATAATTTAAAAATATCATAAAAATGTATTAATGACTAAAAATAAAATTAAATAAAACAAGTAAATAAATGAATAATTGGGAGCAGGACAAGACACCCTCAGAACACCTGACTCATTACAGGGCAGATACTAACTACTAAATTGCTTCCGTATGTGAACATACAATAGTTTGTGTAAGCAAACCAATTCCGATAGTTTAACATGTTAATAACTCTGTATTAACAAAAGGTGGCTGCTGTCATAGCATTGTTGGACAAAAGCATAAAACTTAATCCACTCAAATAAAGGACAGTAGAACTAAATAAAAACTGGAATTGGATCTGCTTAATTCTGATGATACGGATCCTGTAAAATATGCCCAGATCGGCACCAATACTGATACTTAGTATTGGATTGAGACATATCTAGTAAAAATGCTTCATCTTCAAAACAGGATACACTATGTGATAAATACGCAAGAACTTAAAAATTTAAATCCAGCAATGTACAGTCTAAGCTGAAGAAGATGATACATTTGCAACTAAAAATTTGTTTGTTTTATCCAGTCTGCCATTGCACAGGCCCACCTGTGTATCCTGTATTTGTAGGCAAACAAATTTACAGCATCAGCACAGTAAACATGAATAGAAAACAACAGCAAAACAATAATCTAACCTTCCAAATCCATTGGTATCCTCATGCATTTTGTGGATACAGTGTGCAGGTTGGGTGACCTGCAGAGGTGCGTAGTGTCCTGGCTCCCTGGGCTCTGCTGGGGCAGTCCTGCTGCAAGGTGAGCCCATGACCAAACCCTGATGTGTCAGGAAGGTCACAAGGTTTGGCGAGCTGGGAGGCTTGGGGAATTCAAATGGAGGGATGGTCTGCAAAGAGAGACAATTGGGAGAACAGAGAGGTATCAGAGGTTTGTTTAAACTGCTTCGCAGTCTTTTCTTGTTCTAATGTACGTATCTCTAAATAACACATGCACACACATTCTTTTCTCTGTCTCTCCTAACCCTGGAAGGGGAGCCCAGGATGGTGGGAAGGGGGCTGCGCTGCAACAGTTCACTTAGTCTGGGTGAAGTGTGTAGGGGGCAGACAGTCATCAGGCCTGTTGAAGGAGCCACCACCGGGTCTGAGTACTGCTTCCGAATCTTGTGTCTGCCACCGCCACTGGTGCACTCCAACAAACAAGGAGCACTGTGGAGTCGTGTGCCCAGTCCTGTCGTCTGTGGGTGTTGCTGAGAAATCGGCCGGGTTTCAACATGCTGAGCAGCTAAGGAAAATGGGACAGAAGGAGGTCAGAATATTTCTGTTTATAGGCAGCAGGTGGCATTGCAAAATGAAATGTCAGTCAGGCTGAAAACAACAAATCTACAGAGAGATATCAGAGATTGACAAGCCCTGCCTAATAGCCGCTGCCCTGCTGGCATGCATGTCCACACAGCTAAGAGACTGTGCCAGCATGATGCACTTGGAGACAAGAGCAACTGATGGTGAGAAGGAGTATGTCTGTGTATGTGGGTGACTGGTTCATTTCCTCAATCAGTAGCTTTCAAAACTACTGACCAGGACACTGTTCTTTGTATGTACAGTAGATATGAGTCTGTTTTTCTTGTTCTTCAGAGCTGGTTTAAAATTAATTCACAATATTATTATTATGCCTCAAAATTAATTTGCATGTCTGCCATTGAGAAGTCCAATTAAGCACCAACATCACTCCTGGTCTAATCCATGCAAGCGTGCTCTAACACACCTGACATAAGTGCCAAGTGCTAGTCATATGATCAGAACTCTGATCAAGGTTTCAACTCTCTGCCCCTTTTGCCTTTATTTATTTTAAGTGTTAGAGCAAGATAACTTCATCCAGATTCAATAAATCTATCCTGAAACTGCTTTAAAATGAGCTAGACAAGAATTAACAGGATTATTTTAGCCTGATATCAGCATGTTAGCCTGAATTAGTTCAATTACGTGAAGAACGTGTTGTTCTTTGAAGAACGTGATGTTGGTTGACTGATGACAAAGCTCGACCGGTGCTATCCACAATCTTCCTCCTGTGTCTGTAGTCCCATTTTCAGGCAACCACATCCATCATAAGCCAGTTGCCCTTTAAGGGGTGCAAATATGTACTGCCTCAAATTGGCAGTTTTTATTAATCAATTCATCTTTTATTCTGTTCAAAACTGTGAAAAAAATTCATCACAAGCTCCCAGAGCCCAAAATGATGTTGCTGCTTTTGTCCAACCAGCAGTCCAAAACCCAAAGATAAAATTTTTACAATGATTTAAAACTGAAAGCTGTGAATCATCACCTATGAGGAGCTCAAACCAGAGAATGTTTCGTTTAACTGGTCATTGATTGTGTAATACTGCCAAAATTCTCATTCAGTTTGTAATGGCATGAGTAAAGCTGAGATCGAAAGTAGGGTAAAAAGCAACTATTAGCCTCTGAGCTACCTTGAGGGCAGAGCTGGAGAGGTCTGGCGCCTCCCAGGGAGAACCTGCGGTTGGTGGTAACTGCTCCCTGCCCATAGGGTGGTGAAGGGCCAGTCCGAGCAAAGCCCAACGAGCTCCCACTGCTGCAACGACGCACTGGCGCTGACAACCTAATAATGTGAAGTTCATCAATAACTGCAGTCCATTTAAGAAATATAAATGCTAACATACAAATTGACATTGCGTTTGTGGATACAGACCGTGGTGAGCCATTCTGATTGGTAGGATAGAGGTTCTGCTCCATGCGCTGGTAGTTCTGGACCTGAGTGGGGACTGGGATAGGCAAGGACTGACCATGGTTTCCATAGTTGCCATCACAGTTACTTCCCAAGAACTCAGTGGGCCTGCCAATAACAGTGAGATCAACAGTGCAACACACAAAACAAGATAGTTTGCGTGCATGTGTGGAAACAGACAAGTATACATGGTTACATGAAATAGTTTGAAGATTGGAAGACAGTGTTCCTGACAACTCTGCCTCTCCTACACAGTGTTTATATTGTATAAACATTATAGTGTTTGTAAGGCTAACGTGACATAATCAGAGGTCATCAAAGACAAACAAAGTAGGTGAATCACCTGGTGTTCTACATGATTTGGTCATAAATGTGATCCAGTCTTCAGCTAAGATACAGGTATGCACAAACACTATGTGCTGAAGCTATCATCACACAATTATACTTTTTTATGTCTTTATAAAGCATTCATAGAGCTGGTGGATCATTAGAATTAATAACTGGTTGAAGCTAACTTGGCAGCATTAACCACAAACAAGTGCTTCATTGAAGTGATATTATCCTGTAGGATTCTTTGATAAACTTGGAAATTCATCCACCCCACCCCATTTTCCATATCCTTTAGTGTCCTTTCATTTGAGCTTCACAGCAGTTCATGTCTCATCATAACCAGTCAACTACATGATGCTACCTGACAGGACTTGGAGAGCCACTGTGGTATGGCGAGTGTGGTGGTGTTTTGGCTTGGCTGCACAGACCAGCAGAAGCCAGAAGAGAGCTGATAAAAGGGAAGAAAGGAAACAGGAGATATATCACCAGGACTTTATTAATGTGCCATATTAAAATTAAATTCAGCATGTTCTCAATTTGAATGTAAATATAATTACTGAAGATCAATTCTCCTCCTTAATCTGTTGCTTTGTGTAACACTATCACACAACTCCATTCAAGTAGTCTAACACAGGTGATGGACATCTATGAATAAGCAATCTTGCTTCTCACCCGCTGTTCATCAGGCTGTCCTGCAGCACTTTACTCTCACATGTCAGCTCACCTGCTGGAACCCCCCCCCACAAAAAAAATTAAAAGAACTGCAACATCAAAGAAGAGCGAAAAGAGATTTTCAAATACTACATGAAAAATGAACATTTTGAACAAAGATTGAGAAGAATAACAGAGAACTGATGTCTAGGTACAGCAGAGCTCAAGCTTATCAAATGCTGTAAATGCCCCATAATAGCCAGTCTATGAAAAAAATTATCTAAAAGAGGGCTTCAAATACTTCAGAGGTCATTCTACTGAAATGGAGTCAAGTTTGGTTATGAACATCTGCAAGTGACATCTTGGTAGGGGACATAATGATAAAAAATATTTTCTTACTGGTAAAGTGAGCAGGCACTATGACAAAGTCATCTGTGTCACAGGAGGAGGAGTTCTTACTGCTGCCACCCCCTCCACATGAGTCCTTGAGGAGAAAACCAGTGGCCTCCTGGGTAGGGGAAGCCAGAGCTTTGGCACGCAAATGCTGAACCTCAGCAAGAGACTGCTGCAGAGACAGGGAGACAGAAAGTAGCAGATAAACAAAGAAAGCAGTGGTAGGAAAGGCAGAATTTGATTGGTTTCTTGGACTGTACATAAAAAAAACCCAGCCTCATTACTCAGGCACAGACAGAGACTCAAGGAAATAATCCAGAAACAGTAAACACAAACCGGTGGTGAGGCAAGATGAGAGGTGGAAGAGCTGCTACACGAGCTGGCAGATGCAGAGCTTGGGAAACAAGTCATGGTCACAGTAGGAGTTGCTGCAACAAAATGCAACATGTGTTTCACAACTTGAGGACACACAATGCATTCTGGTGAAAAACACTGAATATAAACATGCAAGAAAGGTTCACAAAGCACCTTTCACACCTTAACACCATAATCCTTTACTAAAGTACAAGCTTTGTTATCATGTTCATATCACTATGTGAGTTTCATTTTATACTGGGAGAAGTGACGTTTTGCACTTTTGTATTAATCTGTTAGCAAGTGTATTGTTTATTACTTACTCTTTTTAACGGATGAGCTAGCCTCCAGGAATGGATGACAAAAAAACTCATCTACCAACAACACAAGAAGAAACATAATTAATAGGAAGTAGTGTGTCAGTGTCATTTCCTACATTCAGATTGTTTGCAATAACACATACAAATACGAGGACACAACACACACACAGGGTTTTCTTCTCTGTGGGTGTTATTTCTTAATCACTTTATAAAGTAAAACATTATATTCACAGGAATATATTCACATTTGTGCATCAACACCACATACAGCGGTCTTCTATTTAATTGATTGCACTGTGCTTGATGTTCACTAACCAAAGTCCATGCGGTCTTTGTGGTTGCGCTGCAGTAGACCCAGCAGCAGCTGCCTCAGATGGCTTGAAGTCTCTCTGGGGATACTGTAAACAAATAACACTTCAAA
>NW_018127982.1:785295-790235 GCF_001952655.1 Monopterus albus
GGGAAATCTTAATTAAAAGGTCAAATGATATAACAGAAAACTGTCACTACAGACAGAGCAACACTTTTAGCTGCACCAGAGCTACTTGTTTATACCAGGACCAAACATTTCCATGGTCATCTATCTGTTTTGCATTAATTAAATTGTTGCCTTTTTCAAATACTCTATGTGATCTGGCTCCCTATCAGTGTGGTTCTGAAAACAGGACTCCCCATTAGAAATGAATTAATTAACTGAAATGCAAAACCTTTACAGACATTGCAACATAGAAGAGTAGGATGTTGATGACTTGTCATCTCAGATACCTTCCTAAACTGCTGTTCAGTGGTTAAAACAGCCCAGCTGGCATGGTCATTCACCCGGTAGGGACATTTACAAACTTTAACTACTGCAATAGTGCAGTCTGTAAAACTGATATCTGAAATTTGAAATACCAGATTTTCATAATAATGTAATGGCACAAACACATTTTAAGATAATAGGGTCTTTCTGGAGAGTTGTGGCCACAGCTTGACTTTTCATTGATTATTTACTCTGGAGATGTATCACAGCAAATGTGCTCATTATCTCACTGACTCCAGCGAACTCCTTACTTGGGGCTGAGAGTCTTGTTTTTTTCATAGAACAGCCGGAGGTCCTGGGGGCTGCTAGCCTAAAGGTGACAAAAGGTCAAAGATGTAGCTGAGAACATGTAAAGGTCTGCAAATGTTTTATAGCATGACATAATTAGTTTTTATATTATATGGTGCAGTATGCTCCCATCACACAGACGCCACAATCCATGTTCTGAAATACCAAAGAATGAGAGTACTCTGACACTTTCAGAAGTGATGCTGGGCTGGTTTAGATAAGACATTTGTAAAAAGCTATCTGTTCCATCTTTCACAGCACTAGTCAAGTCAGCCTGGGCAAACTGCCCGGTCATCTCTCACATGATCTGGAGAGAAGAGACAGCCCGTCTGAAACACACTGAACTGTGGTTTCTCGACAAAGATGGAAAATGTTAAAGGAGGATTCAGGAAAGTTGATTCAGTAGGTTAATTTTGTTACAATTTTAAATTACTGCATGGTTTTTTTTTCCCATCACTTTAATCACCTTAAAATATTTGCTTCAGTTTCACTATCTAGCACTGTAGCTGTCACAAAACTGCATTGCACAAGCTTGACTACTTGTTTCCTTCCCTGCTGGAAGAAATTCAAAAGAAAGATCATAATATTTTAAGATACTTTTTTAAAATTCATTAGGTTTTTGTTATGTGCAAATTGAAAATGCACCTTTTTAAAAATGCTTGCAGGCTTTCTAACTACAACATTTATGTTTGGCTGAGAAAGGCTGTTGTAACAATAACAGAAAAATGTGACAAAATAAAATGGACACAGATATTTTCTCAAATTTCACTTAAACTTTGTACTACATTTGGACAGAAACGTGCCTACATTTGAAGCAGGTTATATTCAAACAAGCCTACACTGCTGCCTTGAATCAATCAGATTACAACCTATGAATGTAGTTCACTTACCTGAAAAGGAGCCTTCCCAGTCAAGCACTGAAACACTATAGTTCCTATACTCCACAAGTCTGCTTTGGCATCATAATTTTGGCTCATAATGACCTCAGGAGCCTGGGGAGAATAAAGGAGATCATTTTCAGTGTGACACTTCTTTGGAACTCCTTGAATGTGAATTAAATAAAATGATTAAGTTGTCAGCATTACTCATGCTGTAAGGTTTTAGAGATGGATTTCAAGCATCACTGCAAAATTAAAAGAACTAGAACTCTCTACTGTTTCAAATGAAGACTTATAGCAGACACAACTGAGCCATCATTGAGCTGGAATGGACAGTCTGTCTGTCTGTCTGTCTGTCTGTAATAGATCCTCTGAACCTTTGGCCTGATTAATAGGCTTAAGGATTCGTTAAGTTTCCAAACAGCTGAACAACACACACTAGTTCCACAAAGAAGTCATCAAATGTGAATTTGCTTGGATTTAAACAACCAGCTTAAACAAAGTATGCTGGCAATTGTTATCTTATATATTTAAAAACACACAAATAGTGCTTACCATATACATAGGGGACCCACAGAGTGTTGCCGCCATCATGTTGTTCTGAAGGTGCCTGGCAAAGCCAAAGTCCGCTGTGAAGAAAGTGAGGCAGGGCAGAAAGGTGGGAGCATAAAGAATGAGAAACTGCCAGAGCGGATGAGTTAATACTGGCTGCAAAAAGTGAACACAGCTACTGTATAATCTTCATACAGTGAATGCGCAGATCCTGAGGGCAATCACAAAACGATTAAATAAGAAGAAACTGTAAAGACCATCTCAAAGAAAAACTGCACTCACAAGAACACAAAATCCATAACCCAGTTTTGTTCTGCTACAGATTCCTAACTGAATGGTCTATTTTCAAAGCCATTCTAAGAATCTAGCAATAATGACTGATTACCTTATGATTACAAGCATGATCACAGCGCCTCATTTTCCCATTATCTCCCAGTTGGGTATTACAGCTTAGGAAAATACTTGCCAACTCAAAAGAACTGCTGGACAAGGTTTCTCTCTAGTAGAGAGCATGAATAATAAAATAGGCTGAATAATTGTTGGGTAGTTCAATTATTTAAGGGAATTATAAAGAATAATAAGCCCAGTCAGAAAATGTACTGAACAGTCATAAGATTAAGCTGATCACAGTCATTATATTAACTTTAAAACAAACTTTAAATATGATCTACAATCTTTGACCAGCATAGTAAACAAGTCAACAACTAATGTTATAAGAATCCCTGCAGTATTGCGATTTGCATGTTTGTGTGTCTGCATCTGTATTTATGTAGGTACAATGTGTGTGTGTGTGTGTGTGTGTGTGTGTGTGTGTGTGTGTGTGTGTGTGTGAGTGATTTCCCGTTTTCCCCAGAGTCGTGATGATTATAGTGTTTATGCCGTGACTACAACTGGCACACGCCTCAGACGTCACTCTCACTGGCTGATCAATTTGCTCCAGGGAAAAAAGGATTAATAGGCTTAAGGATTCGCTAAGTTTCCAAACAGCTGAACAACACACACTAGCCCTCTGGACTTGGGCATGAGTCAAACTCAAAACTGATGAGACACATACATCATGTATCTGTAAACAGGTTCTCTTTTTATGGTATTAAATCAACATTGTGAAAAACAGTACCCACCACTGCTGAGGGAAAATGTGAAATTCTATATACATAATCACTTTCTTCTAACAAGTTTTATTTTATAATCTTAGTGGACTCAGTTACCTTAGGGATATCATTATTAGGTCTTGTTGCAATCAACTGTCAGCTTCATGCTGTAGGGATTTCCATATGTTCCACACGATTGGTTTAGGTTTTGCTAAAGGTAGCGCTTTTTGCTGCTTTCCTAAGTCTCAGTGTAAACCCACAAGCTGTACTCTCATGTCTGAAACATCATAATGATTCGCATTTACATTTCAGACTATGTTGACATTCATTTTGGACATTATAATTCTGAACAAGCAGTGCTACATTGTAGAACCTGTTTACTATCAGAAGTCTCTAGGACTTAAGACAGTAATGTCCTGTTTCAACTAATCACACTTGTTTACCTGTTTGTTTACTGTACAGTATATGTCCAGTGTTGGCTAACTTGAAATGATCATTGATATTCCGTTTGTTTACTGTACAGTATACAGTATGTCCAGTGTCGGCTAACTTGAAATGATCATTGATATTCATTGTTATTCATCCATATACGGTATCTCCTACAATGAGGTTATGGCAGTCCTGTTCTCTCTGTGGCACTTTGACAGCCCGTTGAGTTAAAATGCAACAACAGAAAACTAATATTACACATCTATCTATGTACTAATGTTCACGTCATCACACATGTGTACAGACCTTCACACCATCAAACCTACCAATCTTGATGCAGGTGTTGTTGGAGTGCGACTTGCGTCCCAGTGGGTAGGAGAGCAGAATGTTCTGAGGTTTGAGGTCCCTGTGAATTATGCCTTTAGCCTGTAGGACCCTCATGGCCCCTGCAATCTGCTGCAGGAAAACCCTAATAGTGTCCTCACTCAGCGTGCCTTTGGCTGTAGAGAAACCAGAGGTGAATCATTAAAGCCTACCGGTAATTAAGCACAAGTTAATGACGGTTTGTGATTCTCATAATTTGCGGTGCATTTAAAATTGAAACCAAATGACCCTTTTCCCCAGATTTTCAAATCCATGCTAGTTTCTTGACGTTAGATCAAGTTATACAAAACAGACCACCTCATTTTACTTCTAAGATATCTGCTCTCTCACATCACCCCACTGTCACTTCCTGCTCCTAGTCTCTTTCTCCCCTCTAATCATCCCCCTAGTTTCACAATTGTGCACTGGGGCTCTATGTGTGAGTCCCTCCTTTGCTATACTGGCATTAATCTACTGCAAGTATTAATTAATTTACTGCAGCTTCGCCTAATGCACTGAAGTAAAAAAGCCAGCCTAATGCCGCTCCTGAGTTCTTTTTACATAGATACAGGCATCCCAGGATCGGAGGTATAACATTTAACATGACATCCATGAATCTGTTGTGCATTGTGTACAACACATTAACGATTATGGTCACAGATTATGTTTCTTATATTAAAATTTAATAAAGGGGCAGATCTATAAAATCCTGAATGGGGTGGCCAGGCTGTGGCACAGACTCAGAGAAATGGCATGTTTGAAATACATGCACAAAGCTAATTTATTTCCCTAGTTCTATGAAATAATAAACTATACATTATAAAGAATCAAACTGTTTATTGTGTGTAATAATGAGACGCACATAGTGTTTTCATTTGCTCCTTGCTGGGGACATTGCTGCTGCACAGTACAGTGCAAATTCTGATTTTGTGGTCTAAGCCAACACACATACATACAACACACATACGTATTTTAAAAGTCGACCGCCTTTTCTTGG
>NW_018127982.1:790310-826320 GCF_001952655.1 Monopterus albus
TTTAGTAGATGGATGATTGCACTTACAATGTAGGTAGTCAGCAAGGTCGCCCCCATTGCAGTACTGAGATTGGAAAGAGAAGTGGGTGGGGGATGAGAGAGGGAGAGGGAGAGGGAGAGGAAGATGCCATGAATAACATTAGGAAACACGGGTAACATGGAGGGCTGATGTGTTACCACGGTATCTGACATCACCTGATCTCTGAAGGATCCAAAAACAAAAAGATCAGAGAAGTGACTTGCTGAAAAGTGGCATGTTTACAGGTTTAGAAACCTGCTCTCGTTCCCAGAATTAATAAGGATGAGCCCAAGAAAGGACAGGGTGTGTTATGACAGGTATGGCTCTGAAAGGCTGCCTCACAAGTCACAGGCTTTTCTATACAATACAATTAAACCATTCAAATAAGTAGGACAAGTTATGTACCAGTTCTGTAGTTTATTTCAAGCTATGTCACAAGTATGTCCCACTTATCTAATGCTGTTTTTAGCCAGCAACTACTAGTTACATTCTTTTTTTTCCAATTTGGCCTATTGTAAAGTTCAGTGCACTTTGAAACTCATACTATGTCATCATTTCTGAGGAAATACATTCATTTATAGAGGAAAAATCCATCAGACAGATCAAATAAATGTCATAGTTCTTTTGACACTGTATGATGTTGTATTTTTTTTCTTTTATTATTTATTTGGACCCCAGGAACATTATTTTTCCTGCAGTTCACTGCAGAGCACTGCATTTTAAACTCCCCAGGCTGAGGGGAAAAAAACCCAAAACATATGATAGATTAAAACGAAAATACTTCAACAGGAAATATTGTGTCAGAATAAGAAGAACTAGCATGACATGCAATTCTTGCCATGTCTTCCAGGAATTATCTATGTGCAGAAAGCATGTGTTTTAGTGCTTAAACTAGCGAGGAAAACCTGCTCTGAGGTTATGTTTAGCTCATGTTAAACTTGAATTCAGTGTTGTTTCCTGGTACCTGGACAGACACGTACACACACACACACACACACATACACACACACACACAGACACACAAAAGGGTGTTTTAGGCCAAAGTCCAAAGCACTTAGAAGATTCCCAAAAATGATTTCCCCTTTGGCTCTTTATCACAGGTAAATGGCACCAAGCCACAGCAAAAACCTTACGACATTTGTTGACTGGTAGCCGTTCAACCCCCTTGATGCCTGGGAACACAGCTATTTATAACCTGGGCTCTGTCAGAGCTGCCTGTTAAAGCTGAGACAAAACAGCACTGAGCAAGCAAAACCAAACATCAGAGCATGCTTACCTCCATTACCAGGTACACTGAGCTGGCAGTTTCCTAAACAGAGAAGAGATAAGAGCGGGCATGAACAAACACATGTCAGTGACAGACAAAGGGTGGAACAGGTGGTACTTGTGCTCATTGATCATGTCCAAACAAGCTAAGCTGTTGATTCAGATTGGAGAAATAAAGTGAAAGGAAGATAGCAGCTCTGTACAATAACAGTCTTACAATATTAGCTGTGTAAAACTGAATCTATCCCAGCAGCACTGGGGTCCTACAAAACATGGCCGGTTTATGGCTGTGAATTTTACACACTGGGATTAGAGCATAGTAAAAAGTAAACACCTTCCTGGTGTTTGTGACAAAAAAAGTGAGTCCTTGTTGAAAAAGCCTTATCACATGGCAACAGACGGCTGCTGTCCCCCACTCTGACCTCAGCTCAGTATCTTGTTGAATCCACAAGACTGTCTCTATAGTTCAGCTGAGTCAGGCCTTCTGAAGTCTGGATCTGTTGATGGTAGACAGCAACCAGACAACAGACCAAATCAGACAGAACAGACCAGAGTCAGTCAGTTTCAGTCAGAGAGCCAGCCAGTTTCCATAGGCTCTCTGTCCAGCAGCAGTGCAGCATCACACACCACTGTCAGATAAAAGTTTGGTTTTGTGTTGAAGGATCATCCTAAGGCATCATGGTTAACAGATTTATGATTTGCACTAGACCAACAACATCAAGAAAGCTAACTGGAGTGAGGAGTTTGCAAATCTGCAGTCCAGTCAATGAAATAAGATTGGATAAGTGGGTTAGAGCTACTTTTGCTGTGTTTCCACTATCAGAGACTAACAAGCTGTATACCAAGTACTTTCCTTAACCATCACCAAACATAGTCTCCAGGGTTGACGTGGACTGTTCTGCTTTGTTTTTCCACTGTATTTTCTCTGTCGGTCTCTCTTTAGATGAAGGAGGGGGTGCTCCCCTCTCACACATGCAGTCAGCTGTGTGTTTACACATGGTGTTTGTAATGCTAATGCTTGAGGTGTAAAGACAAGGACATTTAACCAGTTACTGGTGACTGCTCTGTGCATACACACACCCTCCCCCCAAAAATTCCTGGTACTTGATTTTAGCACTACCTCCAAAGGGGGCATACTCTAGTGGAAACAAACGCAGAACCTGTGATGAGCATTACTTGGTGGAATACATTTCAGTAGGTTCCTATAATGGAAAAATCCCTATTGAAGAAACATTTTGAGGTTGTGATTCACAAGAAGCATCTGCTAATGTGAACACTGCCTTTCAAAAATAAATCTCAGCAGATTTATGATCAAGTACTGCAGGGAAGGGTTACAAAGTAATCTCAGAGTTCACCTTTTCATCAGTCCACAGTTAGACAAACTGTCTACAAATGAAGAGGATTCAGTACTTTGGTTACTTTCCCTAGAAGTGGACTCCAAGCTGACTCCAGTGGAGCAATGTAGAATGCATGTTTGCCAAGGAGTGCTATTACACTCTACAATGCTACTAGGACTGATGAAACTAAGGGTGAATTGACTGAGGAAAGGCAGCACTGGCTCAGTAGAAGTAGGGGGATGCAGCAAGACAATGACTCTAAACATGAAAGTAAATCAACTACAGAATGACTTCAAACAAAGAAAACCCTCATTCTGGAGCAGCCCAATCAGAGCCCAAACCTTAACCCGAGAGACAAGCTATGGAATGAGGTCAAGAGAGCCATTTCCACCAGACATCCATAAGAACAGGGCTAAACTGAAGTAGCTCTGTGAGGAAGACTAGTCAAAAGTCCTTCCTGAATGTTGTGTAGGTTGATCTGCAGCTACCCCAAGCTGCTTGTTTGATGTCACTGCTGCCAAAGGAGGTTCGACCATTTATTAAACCCAAGGGTTCACTTTTTCCACCAGCACTGTGAATGTTTTATGGACATGTCCAAAAAAGAATAAAAAAATGATCACTGTTTGTGTGTTATTTGCTTAAGCCACATTGGGTTTGTCTAATATTTATGACTTAGCTAAAGATCAGATCACATTTTATGAACACTTAATGCAGAAAGCCAAGTAATTCCCTCGGGTTTCCATACTTTTTTTTTGCCACTGTGTTTTTCTTGCTAAAGCACAAGGTGTACTGTCCTCAGTGAGGACTGAACGGGTGTCCTCTGTTTCTCACTGAGTGAGTGTGTCTCTTAACTAAACATTACATGTTGCCACCTCTACTCAGTCCATCTGTCTGATATTTGCACTTGCTCAAACAGCAGATGTTTTGTTTGTAGCCTATACTTCCACAGTCTAGCTCTTCTCCTTTCCCATTCTGAATGGCAAATACTGATAACGCCACCAAATAACCTGAGTTATTTCACTCACACGCGCAGAACATACGTGCTAGTTGGACGTTGGCTGTGGTCTGTGCGTTGTTTTCAAGTGTCAATGTTTTAACCTGACTGGCCCAGAAAAAGCCAACATGAGGCAACGCAACAGTCGGCCTTTGTCACTGTTAGTTCTTTCACGTCGGCTTGGCGTGTGCCTTAGAGCCCAGCTCAGATTATCTTCACTGCCCAGAGACAGGTGTCACTGTGAGTCAATATAAATACAAGAGAGTCACTAGTTTTTGAGGTCTGCGGGGGACGAGACAGGACAACCAGTTGCAACTGCTTTTCTTAAAGCTACTGATGAAGAGTTCTTCAGCTAAGCAGTTAAATCCCTACTTGTCACCAGTACAACACGGTGACTGTGCTGCAGCTGATTGCATATCACTGGGCATGATTTTTTGTAGCCTTCTTTCCACAATGACTAAAACAGAAAGGGGTAAACTCAAATCAATAAAACAAATCTCCAAATACAGGTAAATAAAACATGAGATTTCACATGGAATAAAAAAGGTAAATAGCCCAGTAAAAGAACACAGTGAGACCAGAAATGTTTATGTGAAAGCATAAGAAGAAACAATCAAGCAGCAAGACTGATTGTCCACTTTTTTTTTTAATACTTAGGCATTACAGAAATGTTCTAAAGCTTAAACATTTATTCTAGACAATTTTCTCCAAAACAGACCATCCCTAGTCTGATACTGTCAGTTTGCAATATTGTAGTTAAATGTTACATTAATTACATATATATAATCTGTGCATTAGATGGCAGTGAGTTGGTCAGGGACCAAAAAAGACAAAGAAACACACGGTGAGTGTGTGTGGGGGCAGGGGGCTATGCTGTCTAAACTGCTCAACTGGTTACTAGGCTACAGGCAACATCACCATGACTGTGGACTCCTATTCATCACCTTGCAATGCAACACCTTTTTTATTCTGGTACCTAGCTAAAGATTTAATAGTAGTATTTATATCTGATTATGTAATGTACATATGCACAGGTTATAAATTTAACTGCATAACATGTATTCTGCACCCTTGGCACATGATTTATGCCAAGAAAAAGGGGATAAACTCTTTGAGCACAAATACTTGAGGCAAGTAAAACATGAAGACAATATAATTCCTAGAAAGCCCTAATCAAGGCAACTTGCAGGGCCAGGCAACATGACAGCAGACAACATGTAAACAAGGGAAATGATGGCTGAGTGGATGGATGAGTTTGGATTTGCTGTACATGGAAGAGCAGAAGAAAACATGTCTGTACAGGATGAAACAGAAACTGCTTTTCAGAACAAACAACTGTAGCAAAGCCTCATTTAACAAGCAGGGAAAACAAAACCGTTCAAGCTGCATGAGAGAGAAGTGGGTCATGTGGAACAGTACGTCTAACAACCCATCTGCTCTGTCTGCTCTGTGAGCACAAACTGATGGGAAAACAAGGACAACAGAAGATGTAATAATTATGTAAACAGAGCGCTGGACACTCTGCAGTCAGCCTGTTCCCAACGCTGTCTAGATGCCAGTTGCGAGTGTAGTATTACATACCTGAAAGTCCAGTAATGCAACAATATTTTCATGTTTCAGTTCCTGCAGAGTAGACAAAGAAAATCATTGTTTGCTTTGTATATCCTTCATTTTTATGTTTGCAATCTCAGGAAAACTTTACTTTTATTTTCAGTATATTATCTCCATGTTCAAGGAGATAACTATGTTGGGAAAATCGCTGCTCATATTTCACTCTAACATCTGGCACATCTCCAGTTCTGGATACCTCTGTGGTTTACCACTGCTGGTGTGGACACATAATGTAGTATTGTTTTCTTTGTTTTATATGTTTGGGTGGGGAGGTTGTTTTGTTTTTTTGCCCTGGATACCATTTTGTTTTATGAACACTGCTATTGCTTATAATAATGTTCTAAGTATACAGTGACATAATATCTGGAAACCAGGGAATCCTTGTAAAAGATGGACTTATCAGAGTTCTGACTTACCTTGAGTATTTTGATCTCTTTCCCCAGTGTCTGGGATTTGGCCAGGTTCTTTTTGTTTATGCATTTCACTGCCACCTCCCAGTCATGTTTCTAGAAGGACACGTTACATGGTGTATAAAACTAAAGCAATGCACAGTATATGTTACACTATTTCATTGCTTAGTAAATGATGAGCTACTATCCACGCACTATAGTACAATTTCCAGTGTGGTTTAGTATGTACACTACATTTTATTCCCCCCAACATGCATAGGCTGTCAGACTGACAGACTCTACCACATTTATTATACTTGGATGTCTAAGGTGTTGCACCTAAGCCCATATTTATGAACTAATGTCAACTGTTTTGTCTATAGAATTTGGTAATGATTATAACCTGCAGATACTGTAATCAACCAGAGGGTCTGGATAGTATAAAGTAGTTTTGTAGAACAGCACTTGACTCTGTATTCTGTTACGTAAACTCTAGATGTTCTAGCCAAAGTTAATATAATGTCTTTGTCAGTGTATTTTCTCATTTTACAACATATTTCAATGTATTATTTTGTGTCTGTTTTGCAATATGTGCTCTGTTGTGGATTAAATGTATCTCTTACTAATCAAGGAATAAAAATGCTAGAGGCCTACATTTCCCCTTGATGTCCAGTTTATCTCAGAAGAAGAGATACATGATATTACCAGGATGTAATCAAATTGCTATAACATAATGAAAATGTATATTCCAAGACAGGATGTGTTAGGCTGTGATATGTTTCAACATGTTTACTAATGACCTCAATATGGAGCTTTCTAAGAGGAACAGTACATATCTTCTGGCCTATATTCGATATTGCCACAATTAGCGCCGTGCCTCATCTTTATTATAAGCCTGCATTATAACCTGAACATGCACTGATAAATGGTGTCATAAGTATTTAACATGTACTTTAACGTTTTATGCAATGGCGATCTGTTATTACTGTACAAGGAACATCCTGGATGTGCTACCAGGCCTCTTAAGGTCGTACAATGAAAACAAATACACCAGATGGCTAATAAAGGCGATTTTCTCCTCAAAGTACAACAAGACCACCCAGGAGACTTAAATTTCGTCTTTGTTTGCGATAGTGTACATTTTTACGTTGTAACATAAATAACAGACACGGACAACGCTTACCTCTCGGTGTCTACCTTTGAAGACTACAGCAAATGCGCCATGTCCTATCAGGTCCTTCCGACTGAACTCAAATTTCCCCACCGTCTCCATCATTTACCAAAGTCTAATTTTATACTACTATGACCTGGACAAATGGCCAGGTGGCTTCAGATCGTCCTTCTCGTTATCAAGTGCTCCTTTCTCCTCTGTCAAGTAGGGACAGCAGCAGGGATGTTCACCACCTCTTTCACTTGCCATGAGCTGCCTTCCGAACAACAAACTGTCCCCTTCTCTCATGTTCGCACGCATGGGTTTTGGAGTTTAACTCCTAACAAAGCACTGTGATGATATCCATCTCTGGGAGTGCGGCCAAGAGGAAGTTAGCTAGCTTAAACGGGAATCGGGATAGACTTGTTTTTGTAGCAATCTTTAACGTGCCACCTTAACAGCAGCTCGCTGCGTTATGTTTATATACAGGAGGTCCTGACTTCTGTCGTCTGAAGCGTCCGCACGGCGAAACAAGTCCTGACTGTAAACTTTTAAACAATGAACAATGTCTAAGAACCGTCAAAGACTGTGAATACTCTCCACAATCGCTTACAATCAGCAAATGACTTGCTGAGTGTCGTCGATGGTCCCAACAAAGCAGACTGTACTGAGACTCTACGAGAGAGCGCATGCGCAGCGCAATTACAGCTGTTGGCTTGACGTCAGCCGACCAGTGTCCACAGATGTGTTAGTGCAGCCTATGGTTGAACGTGCGTATAGCAGCGTAGGTAAAATAATTTTACGCGTAAAAACATGGCACAGGAGTGGGGGGGAAATATCAAGATATCAAGATAAAAACTCCGGAAACAGGTAGTTTGCAGTTATAATCATATAATTGTTTAAAATAATAACATAATGTTAATCTACAGGCTATGGAATGTTTGAAAGGTTTTACAGCTTACTGCCATTTCCATGCTAAACATTCTTTTTTCCTTATCAACAAAACCACAGCACCACAGCCTGAGCAAAACATATGTTTTTCTTATACTCACCACTATTTGGAGAGGAGGGCTATGACCATTATCATCATGATCATCATGGGGCAGTGAATGTTTCCACTCCACTTTATGTAGAAGTGTCAGTTTTGCATAATCACTGTATAATCTTTTTTTTTTTTATTAGAAAAACAAATCTGTGGATTACTGAAGAGGATGGGGGGAAAGGTAAAGAATAGAAACTGTACTCCATTTTCAAACTCACAGCTGAGGATAGCAATATCCACATGCCCGAAGGGAGTAAAATGAAATAGGATCACAAAGGTAGAATGAGGAGGGAAGTGAAAGGGAATGAGGCGAGGGAAGCCTGTTGAAAGTTTAAATGGAGAAAAATAACAGATGTGGTTAACACAGTGAAGACAGATTGAGTTGACAGAACAACATGGCAGACACAATGGGAGATAAAACACAAAATTACATGGACAGCTGCAAACTGAAGAATCAAGAGATAGACAAAAAAAGCACAAGAAGATCTAAAGTGCTTTCATGAGGGAACAGAGGCTAATGCTTACTATATATTGTTCTTGAAATTTACTCAAATTGTAAGCTTAACATTTCTCTGTGTTCAGAATTAAGTAAGCAATATAAGTTCTGTTTCATTAATACTTCAGTAACTTTCCAGGGTCTCTTTTAAAGTTGGAGGACATCTGAATGAACATTAAATAATGACATAAAAATGGAGACCCTTAATGCAAAGGAGGAAATAATGTTCAGGGTCCTGGCCTATATAGAGAATCATAACTGTTTAAATAACCAAAACAAAGGGATAAATAAAGGGATAACTATTATCTATAACCTCAAATCAAGGACTTAACTATCAGGGTTTTTTTTTTTTACAGTTCTTGTGTAATTGCTTTACAGAGGGTATAATATAACAATGACTCTCTTTACTTTTTACTTTCCCCTTTTTCTTTTTACAGTATATTGGCCATAGACACATTGACCCACTGTGTTAAATGTGCAAACGTTAATGAGAGGCTGAATCTAATGCAAGTTGCTTTTGGTTTTATTTGGTGGGCTAACATGCTGTACCTCTGACAAATATATTTCATTATCATATTAGATTGTTCTTGAGACAAAACTCTTTCTACAGTAAGGTGCAGGTGATAAAGGTGTAAATAATTTAACATCACAGCCATAGCAAAAAACAAAAACAAAACAAAAAACAAAAAACAATAACTGTGATGTGAATGTATAACACAGAATTCAGTGCACATACTGTGTGTCAGTGTGAACAAAGCTTTTATTAATAACAATGCATAATATTATAAACACAGATCTTAGTTTGATATTTTTGTCTCAGCAGCTCATCTTTGGGAGTTGAGTGTTTGGGACATTTTCTGTACTTTGAAGTGCCAGAGGGGGGCGGTAGAGGACTGAAAAAGGCAGCAGGTCAGAGTTTCACCTTTTCATGCACTCTCAGTGTCACCATTCTGATATTAGTTTTCCTAAAACACAGAATGATATGACATTTACTGAGGAAATGTCAGTGACAGTATCACGAAACTATAACTAGAACATTGTCTGAAGTTACAAAAGAATAACTGGAAAAGTTTATTTAAAAATAATACTCGCACATTGTTAAATACCAGCTATTTAAAGTAAGATGTTTTTAGGATTTAAATTTTCTGATATTTTGGCAGTGACAGGGCCAGTATGATCACCTTGAAACATTTCACTCTCTGGCCACTCTCATTCAACTGGCAAACTGATTTATATTGTAGCTCATACAATAGCCAGATATTGTATAATACTGCTGCAGTATTGGGCAACAACACTTCTGCATGCTATCATAGATTAGTCATATTTGTTTTACTGGCCAATTCCCATCCATAGTGCACCTCTGACAGAGGGCTTGAGCAGAAGCTGTGATGTGTTTGTATATACTGTATGTAAAATGATAATTAAAATTGTCCTCTATAACTCTTCTGTATGTTTCACTGTATCTGAGAGTTTGACTATATAGGACACATGGTGTATTTTGCTGTAAGCAGCCCACTAGCCATCGATGCAGTTGTCCTCTCTGGCCCACATTAAGTCTCTACTAGTGACAGCTAGTGCAAAAGCCTTCAGGTGTTCTCTAGCCAGCAGTGCCAGAATATACTGTACTTGCAAACTGCATACAAACATAATGTAACTTGCCAGTTAAATTACACTTTTAATGCAGTATTGTCACACACACACAATACTGCACATCTACAACATCAGTATCTGAAGTCAGACTGAAGCTGACACACATGTAACCACACTACTACTCACACTCACACAAATACACAGGGGTGCCTCACCTCATTATGCAAGGACATAATGACCATCAGTGCACATTTTGTGTGTGTGCAATGCATTTTAAGTGCTCAGCCATACTAATGATCACTGAAGGACAACTATGCATGTGAAAAAACATACAACCTTAGTTACAGACACAAAATAATGTTATAACATTTGTTTTATATTAGTTATAGCTTTCCCTCAGTCCAACCAACATTCGTTCTCACTCTTAAACTCGCATACCTTTTAATGTTTTATATCTGGAATGAAATAGATGAAGAATTCATTGTGCACGTGTGTGCTTTGTAGGGACATTTTAAATGTCCCACAGTGACACTGTGGGGACTTACCACCAATCTAAGAACAATACCTAGTCCTCAGTAGGTAAAGTTATTGATTAGTGTTAATTAATCAATACTAAAACAAACAAATAAACAAACAGACAGACAAACACAAAATCAAGGGTGTGAATGTGTGTCACTGCATGTTTGTAGGCCTGAAGAATGTAAATCTCTTCATCATGGCTTTTCATACGTCTTTTATTGTTATGCCAGCCATCACTTCAACTTTCTACTTTGACATTTACTATTAGTGCACTACACACACACACACATAGAAAAGAAGTTCTGTCTCTATAGCTATATTTCTTGGTTTTGTTTTTTTGTTTTGTTTTATTGCAAACCACTTTGAGCTACACACCTTATCTATGTTTTAATTTATGCTTATTATGGGAGAGGTTGTGGCATTGTGCCCTGCTCATCTCTTCTGCCTAACATCAAACATTATACTGCACACTTGGTGAAAATGTTGCACAGCTGACTGGTAGCCAACTTTTTCATGTAGATGGATAGCTACTAATCTTATCGTGAAGGTCACTGCTGTTTTCAAACTCATCTCCGCAGTCAAATGAACTTTTAAATCTTGATCAGCATAACAGCTTTGTCTGCATACTGCGTGGCTATGCTCAAATGTGTGATCTCTGCCAATAGGTCATGCCAGATAATTAAACTGAAAAGTTGAGGGAAATTCAATATGTGCTATTACAGCTGAGGGAGCCTTGGTCTCAGGGGAGGCTTTGGTATTCATGGGATGTATGTAAAGCTTTTTGAAAGCATCGAGTAACCCAAGCTCCTGCTGGAAACACAAGATGTTAAATGTATCAGAATGGACTTCTGTGGTCTCATGGTACAGATCAATACAATATTAAAATGGCTGCATGAAGGGATTCCCTGATTAATGCTTTCAAAAGTGCTGATCACTCTCCACTCTTAACCTATTTTTTTTCTCAATGACTAAACTACCAGATGGCTTTAATGCATTTGTTCTTAATCATTATCAATATCCAGCTACTTGAGGATGAATTCGGGTTCAACAGAAATGTATCTTGCCACAGATATGACCAATAACACAGTGGGATGTTCATTTTAATTTTATGTATCTGATTAGTCTGCAAACTACTTAAAGGTAGAGTTGGCAATCCTTGAAAAACCAGCATTGAGAAAGCTCGATTTTGAAAGTAAACAACTGAAGAAATCCCACCCTTTCATTCTGACTTCTCTCTAAAGCCACTCCTCCAAAACACAGCACAAACTGCAACGTGCACTGCCTGACTATTTACAGATTTCAGGAAAATAAAAAATGCCCCCAAACAAAACAAAACTGATAAGCATCTGTCCAACAGAAATACAGCCACCATGGCATCACTTCTCAGCCCCTTTTATTCTCTCTGTTGTTGCCATGATTCAAAAGACACACCAATGTTAATTCTGGTTTGACTTCTTACAGCATCCAACTTCTTTTTATTTGTAACTTTCTCGAATATGGTCTCCATTTGGAAACAAAAGCTGCTGTAGGTACCTTCTCTGCCATTGCTCACTAGCTTTAGCTCTACAACAGAACATGTCTGTCTGCAACATCATGTGTGCTTGACTTACGCACTGAGTGCAAGGGCAGAGTGCACACAAGTAGAAAATAGTCTGACAGGCAGGTAGGCCATCCAATTGTTTTGCTTGGACCGAGTAAAATTACTGGTCAGGCTTTATTCAGCCCTGCTGCTGCCACAGATGACGGATTTTATTCTTTATGTTGTCAGTGCATTTAATCTGTTTTATTCCTATTTATCTCATTTCACAAAGAGCATTCCTTTGTCTGTCTGCATTATTTACCACCCATTTATACTGCTTATTTTGCATTGTTTGCACTGCTTGCTGCTTGTTAATACTGCTCATTATGTTATTACTAGCCTTATGTTGGTTTACTGTTTACTTGCCCCTTGCATGGGGATATGCAAGTCTTGTGATAAGTATCAGCTCATGGTGCCTAGAGTTCGGACCGAAAAAGGGAAACGGGCTTTTGGATTTGCCGCTCCCTCTTCGTGGAATAGTTTCCAAGCAGATTTTAAACTTACTGAATTATGCTCAGTTAAAGCTTTTTATTCTCTTATGGCTCTTAGGCAACAGGACTCTATTGGTCAGTGTATGTGTTTTTAAATTGGTTATATTGTTGATTATTGTATTTATGGTTTTGATTGTTTAAATGTTTAATGTTTTGATTTGTATTGAAACTTATGTATTGACGACATGTGTTGTTGACCTCTTGGCCAGGTCACCCTTGTAAAAGAGATCATGATCTCAATGGGTTTTTTACCTGGTTAAATAAAGCTGGTTAAATAAAGAGAAGAGTGATGTACATGCATAGTCAAATTCCTCATGTGTCCAACACACCTGGCCAATAAAGCAGATTCTGATTCTGATCGATCTGTTGCTATTGAGAAGTAGTGAGAAATTCAAGGACTGTGGCCACAACAAAGGCTTGGTCACCCCAGTGTCTGCACCTGGACCATAGAACTTCTAAGTGGAGCGGATTTACTGACAGCCTGTATATCGTATCTACATGCTTGCACATTTCTAAACCTTTACATGCAAAGCAGTACAACTGGTTTGCTTTGCTGCATTAATGAGACACATTTGACTTGCTACCTGTTGGATAATAAATGTGAACACAAAGGTTTAGAAAAGTCATGTGCTGCTGTTTATCTCAGGGGTCTTAGGGGCATTTTACAGGCATCACCTGATAAAATGTGTCAATTTGTTCACATAAAGGCCAGGCCCCTGGGCCAGATAGATCAGGGCCATCTCTGCTCTCCACCATTGTCCTGTGTTTGGCCTCTTTAAAATTCTGTTGCTCACTTTGCCTGTGTGTAATAATAACATCAAACTGCCTGCCCTCTCTGATCTCCATCTTCAGCAGAACCATGGCAGAATAATAATGAAATAACTGACATCAGGTGTAAGCTAATAGAAAACAAAAAGTTGGGAAATTTAAAAAATATTTTTACTTACATTTTTTTTATTGTGATTTGAGTTCCTACATGACCTCATGGCTCCATATGCTGATTGTACTGGTATCACCTATACTGTCAGGTGACATCTCCCACACTGTCACATCAAACATCAAGAGTGGTGGCAGTGCTCAAACGTTTTGACTGGGTAGAAACAAAGCAGGACACCCTTTCTTCCCACTGTATCCCTTGGCTTGAGAAAATAAAATTTCTGTAAGTTCTTGTGAGGGCACAGGGCTGCCAGAGTTGCATTTGACAAATCTCTCACCATACAAGCTTGAACCAGCTCCTTCTGCAAACCCTCCCCTCAACCTCGCCGAAATGCATCAACTAGGAGCCAGACTTTTGACAGAATCACCTCTCCACAGTGCAGTGACTGAGGGGACAGTTGAATTTTGCTGCATGAGCACTCACAATTACATAGACACAGTTTAACGGAGGACCTCACAGGTCAGTTGTCCATCCAAATGTTCACTGCTGATGATTATATCTAATTTTTCTGAAAAGTACCAGGAAAAAGGTGGGGGGAAATACATTGTTTGTTTTGTGTGTGTTTTTTTACTGTTATAAGCTGGGATTATACCATAGCTCTCAAACCGCAACAGTCACAGCTCAGGGCTTCAAGACACAGAAGTCTTCATTTTAATGCAAATCTGGTTGGCTGGAGCTATTTCACATACTTGTTAGACAGCAATGCCAGTCAAGACCCAGTCAGGTTGTGATGCATTAATTAACCGTGGCTAATGTGGAAATGCTGATTAAATTGAAGTGATTAGTTTTAATTGAACAGTTCTATTAAAATATAAGGCCCTTTACACTTTAGTGATCAAATACTGACATTTAAATACACACTTAAAATATTACGTTTGATTGAAGCAGTGGCTCAGACAGGAACAGTTCAGGACAAACTCCTGAAAAGTGACCCATCCTTCTGTATTCGCCCTGTGGGAGGTGGTGCCCTCCCATTGGCCACTGAGCCACACCAGTTAATTAATACCACTCAAGTGTGTCAAGAGGAGGGATGAAAAATTGCTGCTTAGTGTTGTCACACCACAGCCTGCAAGGCGTGACGCAGGGAGATGCTGGAAGAATAACAATGAATTCAATTTAAACTAACATAAGAATTTTTTGGAATTTCAAAACAGTATATTGAAGCATAACAGAAGCACAGCCTATTACAACAAAACACAAATGGCAGCTCTGTTTGTGCATGTAGTCTTGCAATCGTAAACAGAATAGTAAACAGTCAAGCAGGAGGGTCATTACAGCAGAAATAATGGTTGATCTTTTTTTTTAACCCTTAAACTCAGAGCGTGTGGTGTGGCTGACATAAAGTGGTTTGGATTCCTGAAGAACAGCAGTGACCATTACAAGAGCAAACATGCTTAAGAACATCAGAGTGATTGAGAGCGGCTTCCAGTTGGTGTCTGCGAGCTGTCATGTTACCTTCATCTGTCTTCAAGCCCGGGCTCGATTTCAGTGACACTAAATAATTACACACTCATCCCACACAGCCGCAAGACTCAAAATAATCTGTCTCATTACAAATTCATGTGACCATAGACAGCCAATAAAATCATTCATATTCTTTTATTATAATTAATTTTTTTACAAAAATATTTTACATTACAAAACACAGCTTGAAATATACACAGTCCATTTGGTTTTGCAGAAACCATGGAACTCAAATATCTGTGTCTATATTTAAACTGTAGGTAAATATATCTGCAAGAATAAATCTGCTGGCTGTCACCAGCAGGAGATTGGACTGATAAACAAAAGGCTCTGTGAACTATAGTCAGATCAAAACAATATGGAATCACAACCTATCCATATTTATTACCAAAAACACAACAAAACCAATACTGATTCTGTTAATGACAGGGAATGAGTCTGTACTGGGGGTGAAAAAGATGAATTCACTGAGATGCATGTTCCTCAAATAGCATGAGAGTACAGATTTAAGCAAGGATCATGACATTAAACAACATTAAGAAAGTCTGGGATTTTAACTTTCTAACAGGAAATCATTCATCTCTCTTCCTATATCCCTGCTCGCCCTTTGCTTCGTGAAGCTGTGTTGGATGTTATTCACCTTTCTACCCGTTTGCAGCTCTAAATGTCATTCATTTACCTGTCGACATCCCAGCATGGCATTCATGTGTCTTACTGTCAGCATTCCATGGAGCCATTTATCTGCAAATCTAACTATCTGTCTACACTACATTCCAGGATACTTCTCATCTATCTGCCTTGATACATGCCAGGGTGTCAGTCACCTGTCTAACTATAGTATCTATATTCCCCAGTGCCATTATTTGCCCTGGGTGGAGCCTTTCAGGTGACATTTCCTCTCAGACTCAGAATTAAAATTCTGTTTCATTCTTTAGGATTTGTGCACCTAAACGCCAACCAAGACCACAAGTTTAACCTCATCAGGCATAATTTAAAACAACAGTTCAGCATTTGGGGGAATACACTTATTCTTGACAAAAGTGAGATGAAACAACACCCCAGCCAGAGGCTAGTTAACTTAGCATTGCATAAAGACAAGAAGCAGGGAGAAACAGTTCTGTGCAAAGGTAACAAAATCTGCCTACCACCACATAATCACCTGTAAAACCACGCTGTTTAATTCAATTCAGTTGTATTTATATAGTGCCAAATCACAGCAAAAGTCATCTCAAGGCACTTTACATAGTAAGGTCAACACCTTACAGTATTATAGTGAAAAACCCAGCAAATCCCCATGAGCAAGCATGAGCAAGTGGGAAGACAGAACACTCTGTAACACAAGGAACCTGCAACAGAACCAGGATCAAGGTGGGGGGGCTGTCTGCTGTCTGAGTGGATAGAGGAGAGGGGAAAACAAGAGTATCAATAAACAACAAACAAACACTGGACAGGTTAGTGGGGCCCAGTGATCCAAATCCTAAAGATTCTGGAGCCAGAGATACCTGCAGAAAGGTACAGGGAGAGAGAGAAAGCGAGAGAGAAAGAGAGAGAGAGAGAGAGAGAGAGCACAAACTACAGGCAAAAGGAGACACACAGTTAGTGACATGAACTGGTAGCATATAAATGCATGGAAACTCTAGGAACTGTAAGTAAACCTGCACTCAGAGTGAAGAGTCCTACTTGGATAATATGATAGTATGAGGTCTTTAAGAGCTTGATCATTAAAAACTTTGTATGCTAGGAGAAGGATTTTAAATTTTACTCTGGATTTTACATGGAGCCAGTGGAGAGAAGCTAACATGGGAGAAATATGATCTGTCTTGTCAGATCCTGTCAGGATTCTCACTGCAGGATTTTGGAGGCTTTTTAGGGAGTTACTGGGACATCCTGATAGTAAAGAATTACAATAGTCCAACCTAGAAGTAACAAACAAAATAAAGTAACTACTGTAGTTTTTCAGCATCACTTTGAGACAAGATGCTCCTAATTTTGGCAATACCACAGCTCCAGTTTATGCATGGATTAAACAAACAAGTAAAAACATGATTACTATACAGCACTCAGAGAGTGCAAACCTCCGCCAAGGCAGGTCAGTTCCCCCATAATGCAGTTTAAAAAAGAATTTCTAGACTGGAATAATGATCTGGAGCACCACAATGCTGTAATGGATTGTTCAGTGAGCCATACTTTACCACTCCAAACATTTCATTAAAATCCATTGATTACTTTTTGAGTTATGCTGTGAACCAACCAGAGAACAGCAGTAAAAAATAACCTTCTTGGCAGAGGTAATTAGTGAGCTTTACAAATGCTGGTAGGTGGACTTTGCTGTTAATGTAACTTCAGACAAGCCAAGGCTAACTGTTTCCCCTTGTTTCCTGTCTTCATGCTAAACTAAACTAAACAGCTGTCGCTTTGTATTTGGTGCACAAACATGAGCGCGTCAAACTTTCAGCAAGAAAGAATTTTCCCAAAAATGTTAAACTATGCCTTTATGGTGAATGAGTATATGAGCACATCCCAGCATGCCATTCATTATTAATGTAAACTTCTTATACATGAAAACAATAATCCTCATTTGTGCTGTTGAATTTTTTTTTGATCAGCCTCACATGTCAGTTAGCTTTTCTTACATAGACAGTTTAGTCATTCAAGAAAAAGCTAAAAAATAGAGATCGTGGATCGCATTTGTAATTCAATCTGTAAAGAACAGTACTAGCATTGTCACTGTAAATGCATTGGATTGACAGCTACTAGGTAAACCCTAGTATAATAATATGATAATAATAATATGCACTACCCATACTGCAAGGCAATTAAGATAACCATAAAATGGCATGTGAAATAAATAACAGCAAATTAATAGCAAAACATAGCAATTTTTATTTATATGAACTACATTTTCCAGTTCGGTGTCCACTGGCCTTCCACTAATGAGTCTCTCTTTTGCACCCAGTTTAAAAACATTGCCCTTTGCTTTGGCATCATGACAGTTCAGTGCAGAGGGCCAGAGACAGTGTCCAGAGAGGTGGCAGCAGCCAGATGGGAGATGGGGTGGGGCGAGTGCCTAAAGGTGAGGCGGTGTCAGAGGTACAGGAGCACACCTCGTATCCATTCTCTGCATGGTCTGGGCGATGATGCACATTGATTCTTGTCTCTGTGCTTTTGGGCTCAGTGTCTGGAGAGTCCGACTGCATTTCGGAACACAGTAGCCAGTCTTTTGCGATGAGGCGAGGGTACCCTGCCTCCACCTCCATGTCACTGCCTGGCACTCGCCAGTACTCCTTCTCCTTAAAGAAATAGGACGAGCCTTCACAAGGAAAGATATGTGAGAGGGTTGGTATTAGTCTATGCTGTGAGATAGAGACAGCAAATAACAAAACAGCATGAAGAAAACAATATAATTCAATCCCAAACCTCACACTAGGTGGAGGGATGTCTTAGCCCTTAAGGCAGACAAAGGTACACCAGTGATGCAAAGTAAGTATTAAAATACAGCAAACAGAAACATAATAGCAGGATTATTGAAAAAGGAAAATGTATAACTAACATCAGTGAGGCTCTTTTGCTCCTTCCTTTTTCTCCCCCTCCAGCACCGTTCTCACTGAGCCATTTCTCTCTCCATCTCATCATCTTTCTCATCCATCTCTTAAACCTGTGATTTCTCTATGGCTTCTGTCTCCTTAGTACTCTTCTCATTCAGTGTTCACCATGAGCTGTCACCGCACCCTCTTCACTTCTCCCTCCTCGCTCTATTTCACTATTTTCTCCTTATCCTAGGCTTGTAGCAGCAGCCTAAAGGCAGATAAAGGCTTTGATGAGGCTCCAAATTCACAGGCCCATAGGTGTGCATATGTGAATGTGTGTATTTTGGGTTATATACAGTATAGTACATGCATGTCTTTCCACATAATTGTGGCTTTTGTTGGTATTGTCCTCTCTTTCGCATTTGGCTGCTACCCACACATCAAACAACCGAGAGCAGGACCCATGGAGCTGGCAAAAGCTTAGACACAACATAGACCTCTAAAACACCTGACAGGCAAAAAAAGAGCCTTAACACAATCAGGTGGGAGTTGCTGCAAGGCAGAGAGGTGAGCTGGCTTGTTCCCGCTGAGAGCAGCCTGTGCCAGGTTTCAACATCTACATAAAGTGCTAAGCTTAATCTGAACAGCCAAATGGTGGAAACGTTCCTTAAAGGGGGATTTCATTGGTAAAGGCTGCCAAAACAATGCAAGTTCAAGTGAACACTATGAAGCCCTAAGAAAAAGCCTGCCCTCGGTAATTGACCATAACTGCTTAGGAACAGGAAACAACCTTTCTCTAGAACCTGTGGACCAACTCCAGATCTGAAGCTCTTGTCTAGTCGATGGAAATGGCAAGAACATGCTAATATAAGTGAATTAAAAACATAAGATAAGAAAAGATGTGGCTCAGGAGGTAGAGTGGTCATTCCCCAACCAGAAGGTCAGTGGTTTTGATTCCCGTTTTCCCCAGTCCATGCGTCCATGGGCAAGACACTGAACCCTAAGTTGTTCCCGATGGCCAGGTCAGCACCTTGGAGGGACAGCACTGCCATCAGTCTGTGTGTGTGTGTGTGTGTGTGTGTGTGAGTGTGTGAGTTAGCGTTGCAGATGGCTGCCTCATTTGTGTACCAGAGAGGAATTCCTTGTGTGTAACATACTTGGACAATAAAAGTAATTATCATAATCATATCTCTTTTTGATACTTTCAGTAGGCTAACATATACATTTTTATTGCCTCAGAATATTTTGTTACAAAATGCATTTGCGAGAATGTGTCCAGTATGACATGTCATTACAGAGCAGTTTAGTTTAGTTTGATGCACATTCTTTGCTTGGATTATTACAAAAACCATGCAAGACAGGATTACATCCAAGCATGACAACTACTGTTATCTTCCAGCGCTATGTTGACTGGCAGTAAGCAAAGCATGTGTGTTTGAGCCTCGGTTTAACAGTTTAACAGTGCAACTAATATTGGCATTCAGCTGGGAAAAATAGGATTACACTGGTTTTATAAAGAACAAGTAAAATATGGATTTAGTTATTGACTTATGCAAGTTTTTGACATGCAAGGAGTACACATAAAGCCTTTGGCCTGTTAGAAGTACATTGTTTCATATTTTATGACTCAGTAATTCTGACATTGTCCTTCATACTCCTCTTATACTGCGCAGATTTTAAGGTTCTCAGCTTCAACCTCTTTAGTCAGGTAGAGAAAACCTCTTTGAGCTTATTATTGTAATTAACTTTTCAAGTTCCATTTGTGAGAGAACTATCAAAACAAATCAGCTGCAGATAAAACTGTACATGTTATGTACTTTATTACAGTAGAGTACAGGAAAAACTCTTCAAATGTATCAAACTACAGTATTAACATTCAACTATTCGGTGAACTTCTGCAGTTTGTACACCCCATTAGGACACAGTTTAACATTCAACTGCTTGTGTAGAACTGTGTTCATATAGTATAGTTCTAAGTGGTAGATTTTGATTAATGTTTCTTATTAATCCAAGTCATTTCCCAGTACACACTAACACTGACTCCTCATAATGGCTAATGTCATGCTAATGCTACATGATTACACAGGGCCAGCTGTGAGCTCACACAGACACTATGTGGTGGTTTTATCAAAGCTATGAGACATTTTATAGGAGGATATTTCACAAGCACAGATGTACAAAGTGTGTAACGATTACTGACATGGCAGATTCAGGCACAACGTGCAATGATGATCACATTAATCCGCATCTTTCTATAAAGCTATCCACATTTCAGAGAACAAAGAAGAGTTAAATGGGAAGGGGAAGTGAGAAGAGGGTTTTAAAGGGAGGTGCAGGAGAGTGACAGGAAGGGTAGAGCACATATGCATCATTACACACACTAATTGAAAAATATAAACTAAATATGCATTTGAGCTAACATATTATATTGGTGTAACAATTTTTCATTTAAACTGCTGTGTTTAAATATCACCTTGGGCTTTTTTTTAATGAATGGTCCAATTTATATTGACAAAACTATTTCACACTGTTGGACATCATAGTAAATGTCAGATGGTACTCTGACTTGTACATGGAGGCAATTACAAAAGCCATATCATAAATATAAGGCAACCAACCAACAAAAACAACAACAACAGAATAATTCTGCTCTTGTGAATGTTCCTATTATCTTGATTGTTGTATCAACACTCAGGAATAGTCTATGAATGTTTCTTGTAGGAGATTAAACTGCTTCTTTTCAACCATCTCAGCTTGTTAATTAGAAAGATTCAACAGAGGCAGGTGAAACATGTCTCACAGCTCTGAGACCTGTTATTAATATCTTGCTGATCTGCTCTGCTACACAGAGTTGTCTATAGAACGTATCCATGTGGATCCACACAGTATTGCAAATGTAATACTTGTCTCAAACTGTGTCTAACAAAACTAACATAGCATTATTATATTTCTATTTGTTATAGAAGGTTTGTGCATACATGATCAGAGACAACCTGGGAGCCTCATGCATAGCATAGCTGCTGCAATGTGAATGCCTTAGCCGATGGCAGCACAGTGAGGAGAAATGTTCGGATGAAAGAACAGCTAAATCAGTGATTTGAAATACTAATAATTATAAATAATAAATTGAAAGGTGCCTGTGAAATGTGACTTGCTGGTGTTATGTGGCCTTTTATCAAGTGCACTGCATGAATCACAAAACTAAATTGTGGCTAGCACGCTGACAAATTATACCAATAAAATCATGTTGCATCAACCAAACAAACATACAAACGGAGAGTAACACAAGTAGTCGGGTAAAGAATCACCACAAATGTGTACTGTATCAAGTTAAAATGTCTGTTTTGCAGCCGTTTAAAAATTCTAGTTGGCCGCATTTCAAAAATATCATCAAAAATTGATCAACAAATTCATTTCTACATGTGGATGGTAAATGCAAATGGTAAGCATGAATTGGGGAAAACACTTACAGAGAAACAAACAAATCTTAAAAGCAACATGATCTAATTTTGGCCCATGGGAGCAGCCAAAAAAGCAAAAAAAGTAACTTTTACATAAATAAATAATAAATTGATATGATATGATTAACATAGCAAATGGTTGCCTATTCACACATCCAGCCAACACAAAGAAAAAGACCCAACCAGCATGTAGATGTGAACCAAGAAAGACAAGTAAAGCTAAACTAACAGCAAACATAAACACAAAGTTACTTGTCTGAATAGCTCAAATTACTACCTATGTGCATATTTGCATCTTTTGGCCAATGCAGTGTGGTGTATGTGGTGTGTGTACTGGTGTGTGTATGAGAGAGACAGCCACTGTAGGCATTGTAGAGCTGGCTGAGGAGGGTGATAGCTGCAGGGAAGTAACTGAAGCTAAGGACTGATGCACTCAAGCTGTACATTGAATGGCCAGCCCAGTTGGAGTAACACTGGCAGTTTCTTTTATTGCCTTTTATCTTGCTCTGGTGCCATTTAGGTCTGTTACAGAAGAAGACAGCTGCGAGCTGAGTGACTGCTCAACTGTTCAAATGACAAACTTCAGTTTCATCTTGGAGCAGGCAGAGTGGTAACAGAGGATGGATCAGTGGAACAGGATCAGTACCGACTATGAGACACTGATCGCACTGAGGATAATGCACAAGGAGGATAATGCACAAGGAGGATTCTCTGTTGAATTAGATGAGCTATCCTGTCATGCCATCTCCCCATGAATCTGACTGACTGCTGAGCTCACAGTGGCAGCATGGATTAATAAGGGGGAGGCCAGCTTGTGGATTCATAACTCTCAACATGGCTCGCCGCTGTGTTTGCAGTGTAAAGGTCAAGGCTGTTGTTGGCGAGCTGAGATTTCAGTCTTACAACCTTTTTCTGGTAGACTGACTCAGTGTATGTAATCTAAAAAGTTTGTTGTCTGGAAACTTGGGCAGCTTGCATTCAAAATGCTCCTAAAGGCAAACATACTGCTGTGTGTTTAACATGTTTTTTCACTGAAAATATGTTGATGAATGATGAATTTGTTAGAGGAAGTGAAATTAAAAAAAGCTATGAAGGGATTATTTTTATGGCTACTCACCATCAGACCACCTCATGGCATCATCTAGGTGTGGTGGCAGCCCCTTCCAAAGCGCACTGTCTTTAGGGTAGCCCAAGTCCATACGTCTCAGGTGGTCATCATAGCGCCAGTAGCGGTTGTCCTTGAAGAAGTAGGTTTTGTCATTGTGTAGCCAAACAAAGGCTGCATCCACTCCTTCCAAAGGCAGGCCAAAGTCACTGATTGGACGAGGGTAACCTTCTTCAACGTTATTGTCTTTAAATACCCAGTACTTTAGACCTGAGGCAGGAAACACAGACATAACAATTAAAGAGACCTTTATAGGCAAATCCACAGTGGCAAATACAAAAAGGTTGCTAGGAGAAACCTTAAATCAGACAAGAGATATTTACCTTTAAAAAAGACTATTTTATGATCCCCGGGTCTCTCATACACAGCATCCACACTGTCCAGATTGGGTGGAAGGCCTCTCCAGAAACGATGAATCTGAGCCGGACGAAGAGATACCAGGTGTTTCTCTCGAGTTAGTCTCCAGAAGTACTTACCTATGAGAAACAGAAACAGGTTAATACAAGAAGAGCCATGTATAGTAGTTAATAACACACATCATGTATTGTTTTGTATTTCCATGTAAATGATTTTATTAAACATGCTTTGACTAATGAAAGCTCTCTTTGTAAATAAACAAGGCAAACTGACTAATGAGCCAAAATGATCAATTTCAAGTTCAGCAGATAATATGGACACTATAAGAACCTTTTGTTTAGACTGCAGAAGCAGTGATGGTGTGTGAGCCTGTGATATGAGCCCTGGGAACCACTTCTGTTTCTATTGATCACTAGAGCCGCCACAGTGTCCTGTCCCTACCCCCTGTCCCTCACTCTTCCAGTTGATCTCTTCTCCATTCACCTCTTTCTTTCTGTTCTTACTCACTGTTTCTCTTGTTCACTTTTAGGCTTGAATACCTTTGAAAAAGAAGGCCTCCCCTCGTATTTGGGCCACAGCATCAAAGTGACTGGTGCATCTGTCTGGGGCATCTCGTGCCAGCCTAAGAGAGGAAAGGAACATAAACAGCCTCACTTGTTGTAAGGTATGCTGATCACGAAAAAGGATCCAATCCAGTTAAAGCCATTTGCATACAAAAATAACCAAGCGCCTACTGAGAGAGTCTGAATATGTGGATGCATATGCATGTGTTTCATTCAATTAAATAAGCTAAACATTATGTGAAATGCTATCACACTGACACGATAAGGTCCCCCATTGCATTTATCCACAGGACTAATAAGTGATTTAAAGCATTGACGTGGTTGGCCTGCCAATGATGAAGCCATTAGCACCACAGGGCTGCCACTGTGAGTGGGAGGCTGCCAGCCCTTGTATTATAAACAAAGCTCTCCATTCAGAGCCCTATTAACACAACACTGCAGCCTAGCGGTCAATATTTTTGATCCTTGTCAATAAGCCAGCTTTTCAATGCATCATGTCCTGATGGTGGTGGTGGTGAACAAATGAGTAATGTGTTCAGTGAAAGGCTAATACCACTGAGGGAAAGTGGGTTTCATATGTGCTTACTTTAGAACTCCTAGCCTTTGAATGTTAGCATGATTGTATGTGAGGAGGTCAGCTAGTGTTGGCCACTGTTAACAGTACACTTTGAAGCACAGGTTGATCACTCCCTAAGCGAGCTACCCTCTGTTGATCCTGTTAATCAGTATAGTTAACTCACCTGCAAAGCAACTAGTCTTTGCTTATGTTTGTTAAAATATCACAACCTTTAAGACCAGCACTATGGCAAGTTGACAAAAATATAAAGCTGTTGTTGTTTAGAGCATATATAATCAAACAAATGCTGCATGGGATAGGAATGGAATGACGGTGCATTGATGGACACCCTACAAATGTTCAAACATATGCTGTAGCCCCTGGAAATATCAACATAATACTAATAAGCCTAATTTTTGATGGCTCCTGTGAAATAAGGGTCACGTGAAATAATAAACAAAAGATTCCTGAAGCCAGGTCATCACTCAGAGTTCACTCATTGTTCATATGCTATAGGGCCTAAGTGACATGGTGCACGGCTGTGTATATAATTTTTGGTCCACAGTGACAGGTTTGTAATGACACTGTGTATTGATATTCATGATCCTCAGATGACTTGCCTCTACTTCATCATTCTGGTAGTGCCAATTCAGTGATTTCATGATGTATGCCAATGTGGGATGCTTATATAAGTCAACTCAAGTTGTACTTCTGTAAATGTCATAGGGTACGTGGAAACGTAGTACCTCAGCTTATTTAATAAAATTAAAGAAGTGACTTGGCATGATTTGATTTGAGTTTCAGGGAAACCAAAAGCAAGTGAACAGATAAGTGAAAACAGTTGAAAGTAACAAAGGTTCAAATTAAAGGTAAAATAGCTACTGTAAAATTAAGACAGACAGTTGAAACAAATGACATTAGTAGGAATACATAGTTGAAATATTTTGCTTAAAGTTATGAAGATATGATTGAAAATTTTCAATTCAAATTAAAAAATTCTAATGAACACAATGAAATGAATTCAAATTAACACATTTAACACTGTTTAACAGACAGACATTTATTACAGCTTCTGCCCTAACATCTTTAACAGGGCAGTGGACAGAGATACCTGAGGGGAAAAATGAACCATGGGTGTGTGTGTGTGTGTGTGTGTGTTTGAGAGGACCAGTAAACATGACTAGGGTAAAACATCATCAATACAGAGGTCAAAATGGATCATTTCATGTGTTTGATAACCAGAATAGTTTAAGGTCTTTGTGTTATGCAAAAATGACATCACCTCTACTACTTACAGGAGAGTTGATCTGTTTTCAGGAAGGTCCAGCAGGACAGGAGGTTCAGCTGTCGGGGAGGGGTTGCCTGGTCGATTGGTGTGGGACACCGAGTCTCTGACACCTGGGGAATGAACAAACAATAGAAAAAGAAAATGAATAGTGTAATTAATGTGTCTAATTTGAGCTTCTTAGATGTGCAGATTTGCTGTCTTTGGGTTTTGGACAGTTGGTCAGACAAAAATGAATAATTTGAATAATTTTCTAAATTTCTTTTAACTTATTAAACTGTTAGTCGATTACTTCAAATCCTCCTCTTTTGCATGATTATATGCATTTATTCTAATGTACCACAGTGTAACATGGTAAAGTCTGCACCAGTATGAAATACTCAGGTTATGTCTTAGTGCTGTTCTTTTGTAATTCAATTCAGCTCCCTTGCAACAGCAGCTTGCTGTACATCACCATTTGTCTCTCCCCTGCACACAGCTACTCACTCTATCAGGTAATGGTGTGATAAGATCATATACCATAAAGACGTCCAGTTGACTCCATCCATGTTTTCATTAACCAATAACCTTGCTCTCTCTCTGTCCCACACAAACAAAGAGGAGTGTTTCCTCATACCGTAGAGCTGCCAGACGCGGACCTTGTCTTCATAGGGTAGGTCGTACTTCAGAGGGTCTCCTACAGGACCCTGGTAGTATGGTCTCATGATGGACTCGATGGCTGAGGTGTGAACCAGCCCGATGGCATGACCGAACTCATGAACTGCGACCGCAAACAGATCCATCCCATGTGAGTCTGAAGAAGGCAAATGAGAAAGACATCATCCTGCTCATTGTGTCTTTCTCTGTTTGAATCTGATTATTTTCACCCAAACTGAAACATAACCAGGCACATAGATTATCAATTGCCTTTCACAAGGTACTTATATGTTTGTGTTTTGTATACATTTTCCTGTTTTGCTGCATGTAAGTGTGGCATTAGTCAGTATCTACTACTAGCAATGTACTAGTTTATTATAAAAACATTAAATAGATAATTATTTTGTATCAAATTTTTGTATTTGTATGTTTTTTAAGTGTTCATATAAATACACACAAACATATACTTGAATGGAACTTGGAAATGCAATACAACAGAAAGACATACACCCTGCACTTCTAAAAACTGCAAATTCTCCTCATCCTTTAACCTGGGGTTATTTAGGAAAGGAGTAATTTCAATCAAAGAAACAGCTATAGAATGCTGCACACAGCATATTGTCCTCCCCCTACAATCACTGCTGTCCAGCATGGCAGTAAATTACAGAACGAGAAAACTGCACACTCAAAATCTTGGAAACAGTTCCTCTTCCCTCACTCTGAACATTTCAAAATTAACCAGCACTCTTTTGGGGCAAGAAGAGGAAACAACAAGGTTTTCGCTCTGAGAACACAGCACACCATTATCAGCTTTTCTTTTCTCTTTTAATCATCCAATTCTTTCAGTTTCACTCAACATTACTACCTCAGCTTCAGCTTTAACAGAGACTTTGCTGCTTAAAGTTTGTGACTTTTGTAGAACCAACACAAATCCTGTTTGTATGTTTATCCCTTTTGAACTCTATAGGTTGTATGTTAAGAGGCATGACAGGCAGCTCTGGTGGCTTTGAGAGCTGTTAGGTGTGTGGTGTAGTGAGATAACTATGGTAATACTATCTCAGCCCTTGGGCTGCCAATCAAAACCTGAGTGCAGAAAAACACCTACAGAGGCTGCAGGCTAATAAAGCACCCTTCCCCCTTCTCAATGGTTCACAAAAAAAGCCCCTGTCTGGCTCTGCTAAGCAAGACAAAACCTGGGGCTTAGAGATTTAGCTTTGCAAAAGCATGAGTGCTAGTGTGTCAAGCCAAGCTAGCTTAGAGTTCCTTGATGGATAGGCTCAAGTCTGCATTCTGGTATCCTTATGTTGGCCTCGACTTGGGAACATCTCAGTGCTGTGCTCTGTCAAATGACAAAGGACAGCTGAAGAGGAGCATTTGTGCTGCAACACCTGGGATATTAGGGAGCCAAATGTCAGCTGTAATCTACAAGAGCACATGGTGCAGAGAGGAAAAGTGAATAAGAGAAGGGATCGATGGGGATAGATGAGGGATTCAGAACAAAGAAAGCACCATGTCATCATATTTACAGTCCATCTAAGGTTGACAAAAAAAAGAAATCCTAGTCCCAGTGAGACAAAGTCTGAAGAGCTATGAGATTTTGGTTGATGAGTGAGATTCATTTAGACATCCTTGTCAAAAAGACAGCAGGAAAGAAAAAGATAAACAGACAGAACCAAAACAATAAAGGACATGAGAGGTAACGTACAGTATATCTAACAAATTATTTTCAGATATTGTATTAAAATATCTTATTACTTTAATGCACAGTAAATACATTATGCTACACACATTGCCTGCAACATTTTTGTGGGAAAGGTGAATAATTTAACAGATAAAACAAAGATTAATATGAGTAAAGCTAAAAAGTCATGGCAGAGTCAAGCATTGTGCACTCACTATTTTGCAGTGACATTATATAGTAGCTCCACCTAATAGTTCATATTTTAGAATTCATTAAACCTATGACAAACATTGAAGAGTTTCATATAGTGCTAGTGGGCAGCAAAGTGGTACAATACTTTGCACTGTCACCTCAATGCAAGAAGTTTCTGGGTTTGAACCTCACGACCAATCGGGACTTTTCTCTTTGGAGTTTGCATGCTCTCCCCTTGCCCAGATAGGTTGTGTCCAGCTACTGCTGCTTCCTCCCCTACTCCAAAGACACGCACTTGAAGTTTAGTGGTGACTCTAAATTGTATGTTGGTGTGAATGTGAGTATGAGTGGTTGTCTATCTCTACTGTATGTGTTAGCCCTATGATAGACTGGCAATCTGTCCAGTGTGTACCCCAACTCTCACCCAGTGTCAGCAGGGACTGGCTCTAGCCAGAGAGTGAGGACACCATATTGATTGCTGAATCCTTTGAAATATGCGAAAAAAGTAAAATCAGACTTCTGACCTTGGAAATATTTAACAAAATATATTTAACCTTATTAAGGTCTCCAAGAAGTGAATTTAGAATCAAAGTTATATTCTTTAAATTCCTTAAATATGTATTGGGCAGGGAATTTTAGAATTGACAAATAAACTTGTTGGTGTTCTCTGGTAGACAAATTGTGTAATGATAACATTCGAAGCTTGATCCAATCACATATTTTAATCTTGTCTAATTTCTGTACCTATCAACTGACATTTAGGTAGATTACTGGGCTGTAACAACCCACATGCCAATGTTTTAGCCAGGCTTTGTTATTCTATGCAATTTCCCCTTTTCAACTGATCTCTGTGTTTGGAGGTAACTTCTCTCTCTGTGATACTGGCCTGCTCGAGGCAAAGTGGATAAAAAGAGCTATTATGTCACGCTAAAAATTAATTGAGAGGCATGAAAGTCTGCATCAGCTCCTTTGGTGAACATTTAGTGTGTTAAATTAGGCAAGTTAGGAGATTCAGAAAATGAACCCTGAAGCTACTGAGCAAGCTGGATGCCTGCTAACCGGAGATGTGGTACTGTTACATCATGGGCCCAAATTTAATTAATGCATTTTCAGTTTGTAATAATGAGCAACAATTAACATACAGGCACATTTGGCTCAAAACAATCAATGGGTAAACACAGAGCAATAAGAAATGACGCAGCATGTTTTCTTGATGGCCAGAGTCTGGAAACATGCCTGTAAGGTACAATATATTTTGATTAAAGGAAGAACTACAGCCAACACATAATGAAGACAAAAAAACAGTTTTATAAATGTTTAAAATTCAGTATTAATCAGTTGGTCCAGAATTATAAATGAAATCAAAATTTAACTAAATGATCTACATAAAAAAAAATTTGTTTGCAACATCTTTATGCATCTTTTTAAAGCAGCTATGATGTGACTACTTGGTTGTGAAAGTGTCCCTATCAGTTTCCTAGAGCTTTTAAGCATTTTCACCTTTTTGATTCAGTTTTATGATCCACAACTTTGTTATTTAGCTTCAGTCTGACCGTTCTCATCTATACTATCCTTCAGTTCTAAAAACCCACATTCTACCCAGCACCAAAAGGCAGAGAGAAAGTTAGTGTTGGCTAGTGAACAAAGTGGAGCTTTTAGCAGCTAAGCACTTAAACGTTGCTCTCCAATAAAAGAACTAAACCTCACTCAAAAGGTGCTGCATCAAATTGGTCACTTATTGCTTTCCAACAGTGCATTTTTATTTTTAAACCTGTGAAATGGCTGGTATAACATCTGAATATCACATTGCTTTAGAGTTACACAGCTAACTGGTTAGCTATTATGTTTTTCAGTAAATTAAAAATGGAAGACTTGAAATTTTCTAATTAGTAAGGACCTTGATGGCATATAGGTACGTCCCAAATTACTATAAAAGTATTTGAATAGGTGGTTTCCAACTACAGTAATAAAAGAGAAATGGCAAGGGCACAGTTCAAACAGTCAAGGAAAGGATCAATACCTTTTAATGACTTTAATGGTGTAGAAATAATGTTGTCTCTACAATACTAGAATAAAAAAACAAACACTAACTCTGTACTGGCATTGATTGTCCAGAAGAAACAGAAGGCTTTAGTGCCTTTACAGAATATAGCCAAAAAGAAAGGCACATCCCTGCTTTAAGAATGAACAAAGTTTGATGCATTTTATCTGATGTACATCCGACCTTTCATCACGATGAGTGAAAGAAACAACCTTGAAAGCAGTACCATCTAAGAAGATAGGATGATTCATATCCAGCATCTTTTCACTCGTGCTCACAGTGAAAGCTGTGTTTTTACCGCTGTCCTCCATCAGGCTGTCACCACTGATGAGTAATTCATAACAAAAAACATCATTTTTTGATTAAGTTTTTTTTTTTTGTCTGTTTAAATCAACATTTATGTTAAATATGATGTTGTTTGAAGAGAGAAATAGGTTGGGGTCATTAGGACACCTCTGACTTCACTGCCCTGCTCCCATTAACCAAACCCTCATCTATGCAGATGATGCTGTAAACTACTGCAGCTTAAGGCCATCATGTCCTGCCGCTGCTACAGCCTGCTGGGAGGTCTAATTGGAGCAGATTGAGCCGCCGTAGCATACGGTCCACAGCTTTAATGAAGCAAAAGCAAAGACTGGAAATTAACACAGGTCCTGGCTGCATCATACACTCACCAGATGGTCGAGTCAATGTCATCTACACCCCCGCTACAAGCTTTAAGCTCTCTCTCAGGGGAGTAGGACAATAGTGAGTGCTGGTAAACTAATCTTTCAGCCTAAGGTTTTTGTCACAATAATAATCTATCTTAGATCAAGTGATACTTGTGTTATTTGTTTACATATCCATCTTTTTTGTTGACATGCAAATTACAAAAATAAGTGCATAATCTGCATGAGCTATTACTAAGTGATACCTCACTTATTCCGATCCTTTATAGTCGGACTGGGCAATAAAATGATCTCAATAATTACCACAAAAAGAGACATCATCACACAACTTCAGTGATTTGGAAATGGTTTGGATTTCTAAAGCTGAATAAACAATAGAACAATATCCAATATGTCAACAACCTGTGCTGATGAAAACTGGAAAGGCAAAAGACCTTCTCCACCATTTGAAAGAGTAACGGTATCATCCACCATCCCAGTATACAAAAAGTCTGCCATCCAAACAACACTAAGCTTGCAAACAAGCCTTTTGTGGTAACATTAGTTCAAACCCCAGCAGCAGCCACCCATATAATAAGAGCTCAAAAACAAGCAGGGTCACAGTGATTGTAATTTCATATTTTATAGCAAAAGACATGATGCCAGTCAGAAGCGAGGTTTCAAGGGTGGTTGACTCTGGGTTTATAGATCGGAAACATTTTCAGCTTCATACAGAATACAGAGGAAAAGTGGAAGAAAAGCTTTACACACTTTGACACCACTACTGATGTTATAACCACAAAACAGAACCTTACATGAGCCTAATAGGCATAAAGATTATGCCATGTGGGTTGCAGAAAAAGCATCAAATTATTGTTTCAAAAATGAATGACAGTTTAGAGCCATAACAAAACCTTGTGATTTTTTTAAAGACAATACTAAACTCAGTATGCCTCTGGAAATTCAAACAAACAACAACAAAAAAAAACCTTGTGGAGTTTTTCTTGTAAAACAATGTTTACATTCAGTGTTACTCACCACAACACATACTTGAGGTCAAAAATAATGAATGTATTTCCATCTTCATTAATGCTATTAAAATATATATTTGGCTAATTAATGATATCCATCAATATGAAAAAATTGCGGTAATACTTTTGGCAATATTGCCCAACTTTACTTTATATAAAGGAAAAAGTTTGACATTTTGGGAAATACACTTATTAGTTTTCTAAAAGCTGAAAGTTAGCTTTGCTGTGTCCAAAGTAACAAAATCTGTGTTAAAATCTTAATTTGTAAAGGGCATGTTTTGATACCTTTGGTTAGAGATAGACTAGCTGTTTCAGTTTAGCCTTTGTGTTAAGCTGAGTCAGCCAGCTGCTGTGGTATCTTCATATTTAGTATACTTATGTGAGTGCTCAAAATGAGATGTAGAATAATTACTTTAAGTAAAAGAAACAATAGTGCAATGTAAAACAGATATTAAAGAAGTGCATGCAGTATTTGTCTCTGAACTGTGGTAGGGTGGAAACATGAAGTAGTAAAAATGTTTTGTTTTTTTACTAGAAAGACAGTTCTACACTAAACAGTGTGTCCACTCTGCAAATCTTTTGTCCAACTCACTCTTTCATCAGATGTCATTGGAGCAGCTTTGTACCGCTATAGTACCGCTTCAAAGTCTGATGGGGACATATTGCTCAGTTTTTTATTGCCATTAATCAAAGGAAATACATTGCTGTCAAGTAAAAATACTTTAATTGTGCTAAATACGGTGCTTTTCTTTCTTTTTCCAATCTTTTATTTATTAAGAAATTTAAAATACAATACTTGAGAAAACCTTACGGAATCCTTTAACAATCAAGTCGGATCAATAAGTCAACAGTAACATTTTATTTCTTCAATGGAAAACTATGGCTCATATCAATAAGTGGCATCTTATAGTTGATTGTTTATGTATGGTAGTTATGGAAATTAAAGGACGCCTTTTATGCCTGTATGAGTATGAGACAACAGTCGCCGCTGCTCTAGTCACTGCTCAGAGTCTGAAGCCACTGTCTGCTATAATTACAGTTCCATTGAATTACCTATTAATTATAGAATCTGAAAAGGGGTAGAAGCACAGTTGGCACCAACATATAGTGTTCTAGCTTTGAATGTGCAAGTCTTGGCAAGCATGGAAGTTTAAAACAGTTTTTCATTTTCTAAATGCTGAGCATTTAAATTTCATTTTATAGTTCGCTGTGAGTCACTTGGAAATGTTCCTGGTGAGTTAACATAATTACTAAACAGTAAAAGTCTTGGATATTAAAAAAAGTCAAGTTCCTCACCTGGTGATCTGAAGGTCCAGGCCTCGTCATCATCAAAGTGTGTATCCCCAGCTGTGAACCTCTCTCCGGGGAAAAATGCGTGCGCCACAGTGCCCCCCGGTCCGTCAAAAGGATAGCCATCATTGTGGTCGGCCTTTGTGAAGTCGATTTGAATGTCTGCATCACTTCCGGCCACCTCGTGGAAGTTAAGTGGCGCAATGTCACTCCAGACCTTCAAGGCGTAGTACATCAGTGCTCGAACAGTGTCCCTGCCCAGTAAGGCTGAATCCTTAGGGAACGTCCTCACTCTGTGAGAGGAAAGTGAGAAGACAGATACCTTAGCTCTGTTTGGTGACCTCTGTGCAACTGTATGGGACCAAGTTAAAAATAGCCTCTTTATGGCTGCCAGTAAAGATGACTCTTTCCATCAACAACACACACCTCACTCAGGCTTACTGACAGCCTTTGAATAGAAAACACATTCTTTCAAAGAACAACTTTCTCTGTTGTATTAAACAAAAACCAAGTCTAAAATACTGTATATGTTAGAACCATGTCAATGAGGCACATGACAGTAGCAGATGGGAAGTCTGACAATGTCAAACCTTCAGCTTTTAGGTATGTGCTTCAAAGAAATACTTTTACTTTGAAAATAACACTGACAGTTATTTTGCTCTCCACTAAGAGGGATAGAAATGCATTTATTTATCAGGTATAACACACATTCATTGCTATTAATATGATGGTGAAATCTGGCCAGAAGTTCGATTTTAATCTGCAGTCCCTGGGCAGACTGATGTTTGTTTTGGTTGATACTTGTTTTTACAATTACTGGACAGAGTTTGGGTTTTATCTTTAATGTCTTTTGAAAATTTTACCAAAGTTAAAACATCGCACAGCTCTTCTTCCCAAACCAGCATGGTGGGATAGAGAAGAGCTGCACAGTGTGGTTTGATTTTGATGAACTTATTTAAAAATCTTTTTACCTGCACAGCAGAGAGTCTCATCTGGTGCGTGGTGACAAATTATTATTCATAATACACTTTGGAAATACAGATTAGAACACTGGCTCACAGAACAAATGTCAACTCATCATCTGTGTCAGCGCGAAGGCAGAAACTCAATTGATGTCCTCAGTTGGGAGTAAATAAAGGAGCGCAGCCAAAGTTAGCTAAAGAAGCATTATGTGTGGCTCATTTTTACAAAAAATAAACAATTTAATTCTCAATAATGGTGTGTTATTTCTCAAAACTGGGAGTTGAATTTACTTTTTACATGCATTTCAAGCGGCATGTGCCACCCCTCTCCCATTCTGTGCCCTGGACTGGCCACCCCATCCAAAACTTTCTAGATCTGCCCCTGCTTTAGCTACCTGCAGCTGAACTTCAGGTAAAAAAAGATAACAATGCTTGATGTGATCCACCATGTTCCCCTGACAGTATAAGCAGATGTAGGAAATCCATTGAATAATGATATGAGTTGTGTTGAGACATCGTCAAAGGATTGTTCTCCCACTTTAAAGGCTTCACTACACTATCCTGATGACCTGCTGATGAGCAAAAGGATAAAGTATTTTAATGAAAACTTCTGAGTCACAACAACATACATCAGCAGCTACATTTCAGACCTTTCATCCCCACATGAGTCAAAGCAGTAGCTATTTCAGCAACTCAGCTTGTAGAGGCGACCGGACCTTTACTGTTCAAGTCAAACTTCTGAACTCCGGTCAGATGAGCTCACACCAGTGGGATCGCTTTAATCTTTTACACCACTTCTCAAAACACACTTGTACCATTAAAAAGTGCATTTTGTCTTATTTTATCTCTGTTTCAGTTTTGGTCTCATTCATCTCTGATTACTCTTTAGCTACACTCTTATTTTTTCTCTTTAGCTTATTTGTTTTGAAGTATTTAAACCTGTGCCTGAAAACCGGGGTCTCATCTTCATTTTTCTTGCTCTGCATGTTTGGCTATCCTTCTAGCCCTAACGCTTCTCTATTTTTCTTTCTGGAATTTTGATATCTCCTTTCTCCATTTTACTTAATCCCTTATTTATTTCCCTATTTCATCTTGTGAGGCACAAGACGTATGCGTGTGCAGCATACAGTATGACTGATTTTCTTTCAGGGGCCTGAAGGTTTTTGTGTCCCTGACCTTTTTCTCAATCCCAGAAATTATGGTTCACTAAACAATGAAAAGTGGTGAATTTCAATTTCAGTTTTAATACGTTCCTAAGATGTTTTCAACATCATGCATTTTATCCAAAACCTACTCTTCATTTTTTTTCTTTAAAGAAACAACAGATATAATAGTGAAGCATAAAGTGGCTATCATTTTTTTTATTATAACAGTGGAAAGGATAGCACTGATGAACCCACATCATCACCATGTCTGCAGTTTGCCTCAGCTCTAAAATAGCATTTTAACATCTTTTAGCGGTGTGGAAAGGAATAGTAACACTGCTTTATTATCTGCAAGATTCAAGTATATGCTGCCAACGTCACCATATCAACTTAAACTTGTGATCAGTCATTGTAGGCTTAGGTTTGTCAGACTATACAGTACCTTGTTGGGGTTTTATCAATAACAATAATAATAATAATAATGGTAAAGTCTAGACCTTACTATGTAAAGTGTCCTTGGATGCCTTTTACTGTTGTTGGTGCTATCCACAGAAGCAGAATGGGAGGCAGAGCCTTTAGCTATGAAGC
>NW_018127982.1:826530-852623 GCF_001952655.1 Monopterus albus
TCTCTGACGAGCAGTCACCGGCCACATCGACCTGATCAGTGTTTGATTGTTGTGTCTTGTTGCTTTTCTTCTTTTGTCTCTCCTCTATCCACTCACCCCAACCGGTCGAGGCAGAAGGCCGCCCACCAAGAGCCGGGGTCTGTCGGAGGTTTCTTCCGTTAAAGGGAGTTTTTCCTCCCCACTGTCGCCAAGTGCTTGCTCAAGGGGGATTTGTTGGGTTTTCCCTATGTAATAATATTGATAACAGTAAGGTCTAGACCTTACTTTGTAAAGTGTCCTGAGATGACTTTTGTTGTGATTTGGCGCTATACAAATCAAATTTGATTTGATTTGATACAAATTGAATTGAATTAAACTCTTTCAGTGTTATCATTTGGACCTTACTAACAACCATAGTTTTCGTTTACATTGGCTATTTTCTCCTGCTCCTCACTGCACTGAACAGTTGAGCTGCCTGTTACAACAATGTCTTTAACATACCCAGTTATGTGAATGAGTTCATTACAACAGCTAATTATTTTATTAATTAGCAAATATGTTGTCACAAAAACCATAGACACTATTAGTAATTTCAGCTTAAAGGAATAAGGAGGCAGCAGTTTAACATGCCCTTTCCTCACTGATATGTTTAATAATAATAATTTGTGCAGCAAGTAACTTCACATTGTAATAAGATCACCTATTCTGTGGGGGTACGTGTGTTTTACAGCTAAGTATGAATGTTGATTTATTCACAAAAGTGCCTGCATACTTCATTTTTTCATACTGCCTCAGCACATGACCCTCACTGCTAACCATAGTTAGCCAAGGTTACTGCAAATGGCTCAGCCTCCAGAGACAATTCACCTGCTTATTAGTCCTGATTCAGATGGACAAGGGTGGGTGATTGTGTGTGTTTGGGAGAGTGCTGATGAGAGAGAAAGATGGAAAGGCAGAGTGCATGGTTTTGTCAGTGTGTAAATATGTACAGGCATCCAAGTGTGTGTCAGCTCGTGCGTGTGTACTGCATGTAATTGTAGGTAAGCCTGGCCAAATTCCTGCTCTGCATCTTAGATGCACCGAGTAGCCCCAGAGAACTGCTGGTATTTTCATAAGGAGAGTATGGGTGCATGAAAAATGAAAGCAGACTGTCATTTCCCCACGGCATGCCCTTTAAATCTGACTAGTTGTACAGGCCATGGCAGGGATGGTGCAGGTTTGTCGATCTTAAACCCGGTTTTTAACAACCTTACTGATGATGATTTAATCAAGTGATTATTAAACAGTTCATTCTCATTCCATGAATATCACATTATAGGCATTTTCATTATCTAATTGTAAAATCAAAATTAAAACGTAAATTCTGAAGTTACAGGCATCAGAATTGTTTATTTTGTATCGCATCAAATAATGTGCTGCTGTATTGTTTTCAATGTAATACAGGAAACAGATGATTTACAAATCAGCATTTTCAGTTTTAATTTTGACCAAACCATTCAACCATACCTATTTCTGATTTGGGGTTTTAACAGGAAATGAGAAACACTTTTTTGGCTGCTGCAAATTGAGATATTATTTTTGGATCTTTTGTAACCTCAGTGGGAAACAAGTGACTGCACCTGTATAGTGCTTTTCTACCCTACCTGGACAAAGCACTTTACAGATTCACCCACTCACCCAGGCACACACTCACTCACTGATAGTGACAGAGTTGCCATGCAAGGCCCTGGCCTGGCCACCGGGAACAATTTGGGGTTCAGCATCTTGTTCAAGGATGCTTTGTCATGTAGACCTGGGAGACTGGGAATCAAACCGTCAACCCTGCAATTAGAGGTCAACCTGCTCTATCCCTGAGCCACAAAATTGTGGATGAGTCAAAAATGGTGGTCACAGCCAAAGCTGATACGACTGTATAATATTCTCAGCTCAGCTCTGGTTGATAAAGCTGATCACAGTATTAAATGTTTATTTTCTTGAAATTTTACAACCGTGACTGATGAGCATTTAGTGAGTGATAAGCACGTGAGCCAGCAGAGTGTGTGGAAAAAGTGCAGATGCAGGGGTTTTTGGCTGCAGCATAAAGCAGGAGTCATCACCAGCGGCTCAGTGGCTGTTTAGCAGCAACAGATCTCTTGAGACTGCATGAGCGACTCACAAATAAATATCTGAGAACAGAGTGTACTGTCAGATGTTCCCACATCAATCACATATAATACCTTCATAAAGAACTGCTTACATCAAAGACCACCCTAACACTGCTACACAGGCAGACCTGGACAGACTGTGAATCTTTTGTTATCATGCCTAACTGACAAACAGACGACGGAAGGGAAAGCGGCATTGTTACAGGCTGACAAAAATGAAGGAGGAATGAGGTAAAGTAAACAAGCAAACGGCTGAAACATTCAATCACCTGTAACAGCGCTGTTGATGACTCCACACTTATTCATGTTGATTAAAATTTTTATATTGACTTTAAACCTGACAGTTATTTGTGAAAACTGCCTGAAATCACTTTGTAATCTTGCTGTGTTATATTTGTCTAAATCAGAAGATCAGTTGGAACATGTCTGATTAACGTAATTGATTCTGGACGTGTTTTTACCAGAGACAACAAGCTGAACATAATGAGGTTTGTAATCTCAGCAACACAATAGTAACATCATTCTGGGTGTAATCTCAGATGTTTACAGTATGTGTCGATCCACATAAAAAGTATTTGGCAGACAGTGACAACCTTTTTGTTTGGCAAACACTATGCCAACGGAGTGATGAAAATGTGGATAAAACCTCGTTTTTAATTTGTACCTAACAAATGACTTCTTTTAAAGCAGGGCATGCTTGTTCCTGATAAATTCGATCTGATAAGGACTTGGTCACTCTTTAAATACAACAAAACAAAAGCTATTAAAAGACAAGAGATGTAAACACAAGTTCCTCAGAGGGCACAAATCTGTTTGCCTTTGAATCAATAAGAGCAGGGTAAGGTTTTCCAATACATTTTACTGTTAATGTAATGCATTATTTGTGCAAATTAACATCTGTCCACCATAACACAGATTATACCCACACAAAAAAACTCATCTTTCTGAAGCAACAGATCTTGGAGGGGCAGGAAGAATGGCAGCAAAAGCCTTCAATAAGCTGCATTTCTAAAGCCCTTGAACAGAGTGAGATGAATTTCTCAACAGGAAGAAGCAGAACTAAATTATTTCAAGTTAACCTTCTAGTAATCATGTTAACCAAATGGTTGTGGGGAGTCATTTTCACAGCTGCAAAATGGCTGTGTGCTTAGACAAATTTTACAACTCGCTTGACAGATGTAAAACATCCTTTACTGTGGTGTCTGTGAAACCACATCCTTGCAAGGTCTTTAGCCAAATGAAGTTATAAATACATTATGAGGAGGGAAATAAGTTTTACCATTAAAGACTCCGTAATTATAGTGAGTCTAACAGTCTGCATTGTCTAACAGTCCATTTAAAAACCATAGCTATTCTTATACTGGGATGCTGCTTCAACACATTTCAAATGTGCAGTTGTCTACAGGAGATTGGTGTGTTTCCTCTCAAGTAACTTAACTAAGGTAAAAGTTATTTGCTCACAACTCTGTGCCTCTCTACTTCATCTGTTGCAGATAAATGCAAATTTTGTGCATGTGACTTCAACAATACAGGAACCTTGGAGCTGAAGCAAAGTGCAGGTACAGGCACAAGGGGTAAGACTCTACAGGGGTGTACAGTGGATGTTACTGAGGGTGCGTTTTGGTGTGTAGGTAATAATTTTCCACCTCAGAAATCAGTTAGGCACTACAATATTCCAGCAAATATCTATAATAAAGACACAAGTGACCGAGTTCATAAAAAAGCAAGCAAGAAACCATGCACATTACAAATCAAACAAAATACTTGGACAAAAGTGATTTTCTTAAACACTTCAGAGACAGCGGTTCTTTGTGGAATATAGGTTTTACTATGTTGCAATATTGATAAACCACACAATAAGGGGACTGAATCTGAAATCCATAAATAATCCACAAGTGTTTATAATAACAGCACTATGAATTCACCATCTGTTTCTTGGCAGGAGCTCCAGGCTGATAAAAAAAAAAAATCTACAAAAGACACAAGGTCCATATATCTCAGTTTCCAATAAATCTTGGCTGCTTTGTGCTGGTACACAAATGCGAGCGTGGAAAGTGGAAAGGTGGCTTCACTGGACTGAAAAGACAGGCTGACTCTTTTTCACAAAGCCGAGTGGGGCCAAGCTGAAGGCAGTGTAAGGCATGATGATTGGCAGTAGTAGGTTGGCAGGCACGGGATAGAGAGCGAGAGTGATGAGAAATAGCAAAATGTTCCAGTCATAAACCAGCAGGTCCTCACAATAGTGTGCATGCTGGTTCCCTGAAGCAGATGTGGACCTCTTGTAGAGTGATGCTGGATTGCTACCACCTAGTTTTGCAGGTCAGGTGAAATCTGCAAGAGCCCTGTTGCAATCACATCTTGACCCCACGCCCTCCTCCCAAAAATTCTGAGTGAAAGCCTCCAGTGTGTGGATGTGAGGGATTATTTCAGCAAGGCAGTGCCACAAGGACAAAGTCACAAGGTAATTTATAATCAGTAAGCGATAGCCATCCTGCTCCCAGTGACAAGTGGCTCATCCCTCTGAAATCAGCCTTCTTACAGACTGACCCATTACTTTTTTAGCTGCAAACCACTGTGGAGCAGAAAACTCTCTCCAGTCATTACGTTGAACAAACTTACACTTCCCAGGTAATCCTGGCCGGATGAGTCGGCCCAGAATCCGTGGAAATTAGGTTTATATTGGACAACTCTGCATCCAGCAATGTATATCCAAAGCCAAGATTCAGTTCTAATGGAGGAAGTAATGTGTCATGTTAATTTTAGTGTAACAAACATTTTCCCCAAGATGTAACCTGGGGTTTTAATGACCTAATCCTACTGTAACAATAGAATAACCATTGTTGTGTTGCAATAAGCAAAATCTTTTCCTAGCCTTAATTATACTGTAGCTCGCTGGCACAGTAAAAGTGAAACAATGAAATAACATGGTCTACAAACTTACAGTATAACTGTCTAAACACTGTGGTGTTACATGAAAAGCCAGGTGATCCTCAGAGTTATTAGGATGCATCCCAGATATGCCTGGGAACTTGGATATCTGAAAAAAAATTCACAGCAATCCATCAAATAAAACTGTCCAGATGAGTGGACCGATTAACAAGCCAACAGACATACGATGCCATCCCTAAAGCCATGGCTAAACATGTTATTGTGCATAATTTGTGGTTTTGTGGAAATGTCCACTATCAGCATTCTGTGTAGTGATAGAGAGGAGATAAACCGTTCAGCCTTACAGATGAATATCATGCTGGAACTACAAAAACAAACTGTTTTGCGTGTTGTGTTTTTCAGAATGTCAAAATCTGTGAACCATCTACAGAGATTTTTAAAGATCTTTGTTTATTTGTGGTTTTTTGTTTGTTCTTCTTGTTGTTTCATTTTGAATATACTCAACCTTTTTCTTTTTGTTGATTTTCTTTGGTGTTGCTTGGGCTGTCTCCACATTCGAGTCCCATATTGCAGCAAAACACTGGCAAAACAAACTAAACTCATTTAGCTTTTGATCCTGTCTTAAGGCTTTATGGCATATGTTCATGTGTCTGGAAATGAGAACAGCTCATTCATCTTGGTAAACCAAACGAAAACATCCTTTACAAATAAAAGCAGCTTGCTGCATTTGCAGAACCAGCATCTTCGTCATTCCAACTAAAGCACTTTGTGTACACTGCACAAACCAAACTTAGGTCTGCTACTCACCGCCTCAGCATCATATATTCTGATGGCATTGCCAAGGTCAGCCTACCTGTCTGTTGCAGCGCATTCCTTCTGTCAGGTACACACTGCATCTTACCGCAAAGCAACACCTTGCTAAACTGAGATGCTATTCTGGCTTGTCAGCTGTAAACACCCTCATCCTCATCTAAGCTAAAGCATTTTAGCCACTTACACTTGTGAAAGAAAATGTCTCAACACTCTAGAGCACAATACAGAGAACAATAATAATACTAAATCTAAAAGATGACAGTGCTACTGTTTTGCAGAGCAGCATTAAATGTTGCTGTGGTTATTGTGTATCAAGTGACACAGATCAACTTCTACATTAAACAAGTCATAAATCAGCACGCCAAACCCAGATACATTTGTCTCCTCAGGGGCAAAAATCAAAAATGAAAAATAAGGCAGCACTCCACTGAAATGGTTTGTTCATGCAATGCACAGACAACTTCAGCAATGCTGCCCTGTTTTTCCATCTTCAGCAAAACTCTACAGTCATGCTACCAGCACAGTGCTGCTATGAGCTGTGTTAACATCATCTTGCAAACATGATTATGGTTCACCATCTTAGTTCAGCTGCACGCTAATTTGCTAATTAGCACTAAACACAAACTACAGATGAGGCTGATGGGAATGTCATTAGTTTGGCGGGTATTTGTGGTAAAGTATTGCACTAATTAAAATGCTGACCTGATGATGGCAGTAGATGCAGATTTAAGAGATCACCAAAATTCTGACTGTTCACTTTCAGGGGAACATTAACCAAATTTTATATCAATCCATTCATAGTTGCAGTGATGTGACAGGCTAGTTGTGTCCCAAGTACAACACAGAAAAAAAATTTAAATTTAAATGACACCATTCTACATCCCAGCCACAAACAGCAAAGCAACACAAATGGCCTGCAATTTGTAAAATAATAATAATTGGTCAGGCACTCTTAAAAAAAAGTTAAGATTGACTCCTCTCCTCAGCAACAACACTGCTGGCTGAAATCGGAGAGAGGTCACTACCCATGAATGGGCAAGCAAACGGAGAAGTGGAGAGATTTCCTCAAACGTTGGGGACTGTCATGACTTTATTTGAAGGCTGTCTGACTGAGAAGCTCTGACCCCTTACAAACACCTCTCACCAGCAGGAAGAGAGCGTGGACACAAAGAGAGAAATGAAACATATCTTGTAGAACAGGACAGCGGTGGTCTTTTTGTGTTGTGCAGTGTGTGTTCCTTTTTGTGCATGTGTGCCTATGTATGACTGACCCGGTATTTTTCTCGATGTTTGCAAGTGACTGTGTGTGCATGTGCTTTTGTATCTACTGCAGTGATGGGTAGGTTGTTGCTCTTTGCTGCATGGGTACACACACACACATATACACACCGCACACTGGCTGACACACCAGCTTGATCACCTTCTTGTTGAATCATCCCCGATGGTGTGTGTGAATCACTGCAGACCAACCATATGTTTCAGTGCCTCTTCCGCTGCTGTCTAGCACTAAGCTGTATCCCTGTGACAGATGGTCCTGCTACATGCAACATGATCATATTATTTTTATCATGTGCTGTATAAACTGCAGGTGACTCTGGGACAGTACCTTTGCTCATCAGGAATCATACAGGCGACTCTGGTCTCTGAGTAATATTCCATCCATTACTAGGAGTGAACTTCATTAGATTTTTTTATGTATTTTAAATCTTCTCATGCACAGCAACAGGAGTTTGTTTCGCCGGATATTGTCGAAGGAGGAAAGTACTTGCAATTTCTTTGCATGCTTCTAGTTTCTCTAGCACTTTAACAAAATGCTTTCTTTGAGCCAAAATTGATCGGGAAACCAAAAGACTTCCACCTTGAGAAAGAGTCACCTTATATAATCTATCAAGGGATGCACAGAGAAGACAATGAAAATCTGATGGTTTGTGGATTCAAGCAGCAGCACGGAGGCATCAAAATATTCAAGTTTGAGCTGGAAAACATTGACGAAAACTAAACTATTGTTGCTATAAACTCAGAGCTGCTACCTGAGTGATTAGCAATAAAATCTTAGAGCAAAAACAACAATGTATAGAAATGGCTGCTTATTTTTAATGAATTTAAGATGCTCAAATTTTTGTTGTTGCCAGTGCTGAAAGAAGTACTCACCCAGATCTTTTACTTCAGTAAAAATATTAACACTACAGTGAAAAAATGCTCTGTTACAAGCTAATTCAAAATTTTACTTCAGTACAGAATTATTAACATCAGAATATATTTAAAGTACTAAAAGTAAAAGTGCCCATTATGCAGCACAGACAGTTTTAAAATAATGTATTTTATTATAACCATTGATGGACTCGCGTACTGTATGTATCACTTTAATGTTGCAGCTGAAAAAGAGGAGTATAATTATAACTACTGTACCTTATATACTGCTGGTTAACTTGTTGATTGTGTATTAATAATCTGTATCAGCAAAGTAATTATTAATTAAAAGTGCATAGTGTATAAAATGGAAACCTAAATAAAATACAAGTGCCTTAAAAGCACTTGAATAAAGGTAACTAGTTACTTTTTACCACTAATTATGGCTGGCATGTGCACATACAAGTAACTAATAAATTGCGTGGTTGCCAAGCAACAGTAATCCGTCTGTCCCTGCCAAAAAAACGCTTCAATGTGATCGGGATAAGAACTCATTTTGAATCCACTGGCTCAGTGCTCCCATCTATGTGCAGCACCATTCAGCATTCAGCTTTACTACAGATGTAAAGGATGAGCGATTTTGGATCAGTTGGTTTCAAAGCCGCTTGATAACGTGTTCTGATCATTTCCTTCTTTTGAGGTGTAACTTTATAGTGTTTGGTAGACTGATATTTCTTTCTTCCCTACCTCCAGGACAGATGCCTCTTATTCCATTTGCTCTGAGGGTTCAAGCTTCGTTTCCTGCGGCCCATTGTCCCCTCAGCCTCAGACACATCTGGCAGAGAACATCTGGGTGTTTTCATTAAACCCAGTGTGGCTTGGTCTAAAGAGAAGAGAAAAGAAGAGGCAGGTGTGGTGAAATGTAATAGTAGTAGTAGTAGTGGTATTAATAATAGTATGTTTATCAAAGATATGACTTTATTTCTTTTCTGTGACAGATGAAAGTTACCAAGGGAATGCAGACTATGTTTAATATAAAGACGATGTTTAAAGTGAAAGACAACCAATCTAACACCACCCAGGTTCAACATCTGTTGGAAAAAGACCGTGTCAGTAGCTATAACTCATGTCCTCACATTCATACATATGTGCATATACAGGAAATTGTGAAAAGCCATTTAAGCCATAAATCATATGTGTTCTCTAAGATACAGTCTTACACACACACATACGCACAAACACTACTGTTCAGGTCATAAATTATACTTACACACACACCACTGTGTGGTATCATCATGCTTTCTATTCTCTAACTTACTGGTGTATGAGAAGTGGTGTGTGATAAAGGAGCATACTAGATGCAGAGGAGGACTGTGGTGTTTGTGTGTCAGTGAGACTGACAACACTGTATGTGTGAAACATTTGTTTACAGTACATGAGGAACAATAGCAGAAAGTGTACTACTCTAAACAATATAGTGTAATTTTGTACGTACTACTGTTATCAGTCATGTAGAATGCAGTACTGTCATTCTACTGTGTGTGTGTGTGCGTGTGTGACAGCACATACAAGTATGAAGAATGTTTAACATGACAGTTTGATGCAATCCAATACAAAAGACCTGAAATAAATATGACCTTTCTAAAGTTCTATCACTGTTGTGTTAGCATACTGATTCAACTCGACAGGCGTTTTTAAAGCCGTACTTGGTGTTACTGTTGGTTGGACTGCATTACTGTATATTGCATTATACAGTACTGTAGGGTATACCTACACTTTAGATTAAAATATAACTCACTGTCACATATTGTGGTAAAGCAGTAAACACACAAACACATGAACTGCACCTCTTTTTGTCCAAAGAACCAACACTCCTACATGCTGCCCTCAAACAAACACAGTCACATACCGAAGACTCCGGTTTCCTTCAGCCCTCCAAACTTCTGCATGGCTTTGATGGCCTTGGTCAAAGCCTCCTTGGTCTGAAGCTGACCAGTCACTGGGTCAGGGGGTGGGAGGTAGCCAAACTTGCTCAACCAGTCCTGGAGGGGAAACAGCAGAGGACAGAGTTCAAGAGTCATGCCAGGTATTCAAAGGCCTCCGAGTACCACGGAGATGCTGAGAGGGTCTAGGCACATAAGAGCTTTCAGGATTTGTGAGAGCTTTGTGTCTGTATCTGCAGGAGTTTGTAGACACATTTTCTAAAGCAACTCTAAGCACAATTTAAAGTCCCATAATTTTTCAACACAAGAGCCTTTTTCACAGTAGGTATTTTGATATTGGATAGCAGCACTTAAAAAGAACAGAGCCATAATTAATGTTATTGTAACACCAGTGATTTTCCTGTTACAACAAGGCAAAAACAGCTGCTGTGAAAAGGGCTATAACGTGATCCTGAAACTGAAGCACCTGAATGGAGTTAAGCCATTAGTAAATGTATTATTTACTGAACACCTATGTTTTCCCTACTGCAGTATGTCAAAATGTCATATACTGTGATTGCTGGTGGGTCAGTGTTGTCTGCTTTTGTAACTTGATTCATTTGCATTCAATGGAATTTTGAATGACTCTTCCATAAAGGCATAAAGTAGGTTTTGTAAAAACAAATATCTTTGCAAAATGTATAAAATGCTCTGAAGAGTCTTTCCTTTGGTCACTTATATTGAAATTAGGGACATTTGACTCAGGGAAGCTGTGTCAGTTTGACAGTGAAAACCATCAGTTTCCTGAAAGATTAATTTTCATCTTGAGTCAATTACAGCCACGTCTACTCTCTTTCTCTTCTATCTCTTTGTATTGTTCTCTCTTGCCGTTTCCATTTTGCTGTCTCTCGTTCTCTCTGTTCTCCACTGAACTCAGCTCCACCCCTCCATGATCTAACAGCTGATCTGACAAGTATGTTTTTTAAATACGTTTGATCAGCACTCATTGGAGATGAGCAGATCAGATTAATAACAAGACAACCCTTCTCTACTGACAGTGCTGGGAAGCTTCTATTACCTAAACAATAGGCTTTCTTTATTATAAAGTTGTTTGTTGGGTGGTATTTCTCTCATCCTTGGCTTTGCTTAACAGAATGTAGATGGCCCCAGGTACCAAGCAGGATGATAAAAAGAAAAGCAATTCTGGTAGAAGTCTGAAAGTGTAGAAGTCTGAACGAGAGTCTGAATAACAACTACTTAGGCAATAAGAAAAGTGCATTCTTTACTTTTATAAAAAGAAAAATACTAAATGTTACCAATATGTATTTGTCTATAAAAGATCTGATGAAAAGAAGTGTGTAAGGCGTTTCATTAACAAACGCCTTACACACTGTGGTGAAAAGTGTCTTCTTGCAACATGAAACACAACACCATGATAAAATGTTTAAACACAGGCTACTTAAAAAAATACAAGTAAAAAACTGGCAAAGCCCATAAATGACAAGCCTTTACCAAAACAGGGGTATTCATTTATACATGTGTATGTTTGTATAAGTGGTCACAGTACATGTGTGTCCACTAACACTCACAGAGGAAGGCCTCCATTCGTTTCACTGTCAGTGAAGTGTGTGTGTGAAGTCTGACTTAGAGTATATCTCTGAAGTCTACAAACTAACAGCTCCCTGTATTTATGCACACTACCTTACAGTATATTTAATGTCTGATAAATGTTAGGGAGACACACCACTTTTCATTTAAAACTGAAGTAACTGTCTATGTGATGATTTAGTATCTGCAGTCATGCCAAGTTGTTGAAACCCAGCTTAGATGTAAAAGGTGGATGAAGGCAGGTTTACGACTGAGACGTACTGAAAGTATATCACATATCCAGTGGTTAAAAGGTTGGGTTGATAGAAAAAAAAAATATGGCAGTTGTATTGTAGGAAAACTAGAAGGATATAAAGAAACAGCTGAGGTCTGAACAGCTTCAAAGACTCAGGCTGGCACGGTTGACATGTACTTTATATGTGGTCTCAGTTAAAGGCACTAGAATTTCCAGCCAGGTTGTGCTGAGTTAGAGGTTCTGTCTAAGCCCTTTAAGGTTCAAAAACCACCTGGACCATTTTTTCACAGACTGGCTGATATGTCAGCAAATGCTCTGGCAGAATGTACAGAAAAAAGAATGATACTATATTGATCCTGTTTAAATATCCATGGCAGTTTTTCTCTGGTCACAAGGTAGCCACAGCACAACCATAACATCCCTGTAGCTAATATAGATTCAGCATGGTGTTCAAGGACCAGCTTGCTGACACCTGAACCGAGCCCCTTTAGTAGAAAGATGATTTCAATTCACCATCCTGCTACTGCTAAATAAAACATATTTTTACTGTGCGTACAGCAGACCAGAAAAGAAAAACATGGGTGTCACATCAGCTAATAGAAGGGTCTGCACATCTACAGAACCGACACTATGCTACAAGCAAATACAAAACCATAAAACACCGTACAGACATAATTTTATCCTGTTGTTTTCTATTTGCATTATTAAAGAAGACTGACGTGTCAGGCATATGTGTCAGCCCCCTCTATGCATTAGTAGACCTCTTAGTTGTAGTAAAACGATTTGGGCACATGAGTTGCTGTTGAAACCACTAAGACAGCATCACCAAAGTGCTGTTCATTTTAAAATAACAAAAGACAAGGCAATAGCGTGGCACCTTTCAAATTCCTATGCAATTCACTGTGCTTTACATAAGGCACAGAACTGCATTAGAACATTTACGTTCATACTGAAGAGGAAACTAATCATTTAAAGTAAGTAGAAATTACACAAAATAAAACAGGCGAAAATAATGTCCAACAAATACAGATCCAGTGCAGTGGCTGCATTTACACTAAAGATCATTGCTACATACAAATAAAAAGACAATGTGATTTAGTTAACTGTTATTTAAGGTGATCTGCTACTGAATATATTTACACTTTGTGTAATCTTAATGTAAGTCTACTGAAGCTGCTGTCAGTATATACTGCATACATTTAATAGTATTATATATTGTGGCAAGCAAGAAAGTTCTGGGTTTGAGCCTGGGCTGACCCAATACCTTACTGTACAGAGCTTGCATGTTCTCCCTGTGCCTGTGTGGGTTCTCTCCCGGTGCTCCGGCTTCCTCCCACAGTCCAAAGACATGTAGTTTAGGTTGATCGGTGACTCTAAATTGCCTGTAGTGAGTGTGAGTGTGTGTGGTTGTTTGTCTCTATGTGTCAGCCCTGTGATAGACTAGTGACCTGACCAGGGTGTACCCCGCCTCTCACCCAGTGTCAGCTGGGATTGGCTCCAGCCCTCCCACGACCCTGTTCAATCTAAATACAATGCAGAACATGCACAGTATACATTATGTAATATGCCAACTTACAAAAATCAGCAGTGACGCTCAGATGCCTTGCAACAAATGTTCTGCAGGACACTAAAGTCCACAATGATTGGACCAGACTCCCACTGAACATAAAAAAAAATTTAGCGTGAAGAGAAGGCAACGCCTCACTCTCATGCAGAGACAGAACAGGCTGTATCTGATAAAAGAACTGAACAGTTTCATACAACGTTATTCTCACCAAATCCAGCTGCGGCATGAGGGGATGACACATATGCCTGACACGTCAGTCTTCTTTAATCATGCAAATAGAAAACAACAGGATCAAATTATGTCTGTCAATCTCATATCCCTATATTATTGTACTTTAAATTAGAAAAACACCCTGTTACGCGCAGCTGCCGGTTTGGTGAGCTCTTTATCTGAAAATCAAATCCCTCATTACGCTGTCGTGGTGTAGTTGCTCTCCTGTGGTCTGTATTTTATTGTAGATTCTTTGCATTTCTTGTTCAAAAGTTTTACTTGCCCATAAACGTAGATGTTCTTGTGCTATATTTATTCAAAAGGCTATAATGAAAGAAAAGTGGAGGTAAACAGAGAAATAATTATCTTTGGCACATTATCAATCAGCACAAGAAATGCTTAAAGACTACTTCTTCTATTTATTTATTTTTTGCCAAATTAATCATAAAATTTAGGTACACGTTATTTCAAAACAGGAACACATTTAGATTTGCTTTTATACTGATTTCTGTGGTTATCAATTTCACAAGCCTTCAGCTGCCCTGTACACTAGCAGACATAACTGTTTCATTGTGTTGTGCGTTTGTGGACACACAACACAACACATAAATAAAGTCAGAAATTAACCCCACAATATACCTCACTCAAAACAAACAGATATATGTGGTTAGAGAGGACGGGGAAAAATAGAAAAAAGGGGAGATGTTGAAAGACACTGATGGAGATGGGAAGGTCTCTGATGAGAAGGGCTTCAGGGTGTTAAGCTCAAACTCAATCTCAAGGGACCCTTCTGTTGTACAGTCTTGTACACATCAAAGCAGTGTGAGTCATGCATGAGCTGCATGAATAACTGATCAGAAAACACACACAGAAACAGCGTGCCATGTCTCCTATTGGTCTTATATTCCATCTGACTTACCGAAAAATTGATATATGATCTTTCAAAATGAGGCAGGACAACGGCTCAGCCTGTGACTGCTGCTCTATCTTCTGGTGTTTGTTTTAATACCATCTCATGGGTGTTTCAGCTGGAGTCCATTGCCAGGCTGGTTTTATACTTTTTTCCCCACTGTGGATGTGCTTTCAAACAGCTCTACATAAAGGCTAAAACACCCAACCTTTTAACAGCTACATTTAAAGCCAACAAACTGGGAGTATTTGGAGTAAAAAGATATATTAACCATATCCTAAATATAAATAGATACATGTGGAATTCATTAAAAAGAAATAAGTGAAAACTAAGAAAGTGTTTAGATTTGTAAGAAGGTGGCGGCTTAATAGTTAATTCTGGAGCTTGATAAACATAGTCATTTGTATCTATTATAGAGAGTTTAATAATAAAAGCCCTGGAGGAATAATGGATTGATCTGTATCATTAAAGCTTTGCCATTTAAAAAGCAGCTTTTTAAATGTTTGTTTATTTATTTATGTATTTATTTATTTTACAACAAATGAAAAGTGTCTTGGTTAGCATGAATGGACTAATCTAAACAGGATATATTATATTCCAAGCAGGTAAAAGGGGTCATCATGCAAATGGATAGTGTGACGGCCCATATCCTGGCTGAGGACGTTAGTGTAAATGCTATCTTGAGATAAATGAGACAATTTGCTGATGTGCTCACTTTTTAGCAATGGGGATATCAGCATCAGGGTCTCTATCCATCACTTTAGTCCAAACCATTGATTTTAAAAATGATGGACAGGGTAAGAGCTCCCAGAAGTGAAGCCACTGAAACTTGATCGCCTCCTGGTGGCTGGTTGCAGTGTAGGTCATAAATCCTGCCTCTTCCATATTAATGGATAAGACAGCCACACTAAAAACTCGGAACACAAATCAAACAAAGTTTTCCCTGAAATCATTTCTGTGTTTTTTTTGATAGATATCATGCTGATGTTTGTACAAGTGGTCATTTTTTCTGGTAAGTTTCTTTTGAATAAGTTATTTGATGATATAAAAAAGGTGTATTTCAGTTGATCGGAAAGCTTCAATTGACAGTCTGATGCTGTCACTTTACTTCTGGTCACTACGGCGCAGAATATGGTTGCAAATACATGAGATGGCAGCCGCTGTATTTACAACATTATGGCTTAATTTTTGCATATTGGAAAAAAGTGGTGATGCCATGTCCATCGTATATATGTCAGTGGTCCTGGGTTAAATATCCCAATGATTATGCTAGTTCAAGAGGATTGCCATGTGATTTTGTGCAGACATCCATGGTCCCCTAACAATAAACCCTGTTGACTTAAATCTGTGAGTCTTCTTCTAGCAGCACTAAAGGTTTCCCGTTTGTAATCTTGAGTTAAACATAACATTTCATACCCACAGGTCCCCCTTCTAATAACTGGTGATCTCATCAAAATTTCAAATGATCTACTACTAAACCTGAAAACTAGCAGCCTCAGCTGTACTTTATGTGCTTATCAACTAATGCCAAAAATAAATATTAAATAAACAAATGTTAACACAATAAACCAGCAGATTAACCATGATAAATATTATCTGGTAAACATCAGAATGTCATTGTTGGATTCTAAGTTTAATTTACACTCATGTGGGACAACAAATCTGGCACAATGGTTTTACAGCCCTACTTTTGTAATGGTACCGTTGCACAGATTTAAACACAGGAGATAGATATGAAGGGTAATATTGTTATATGATGATGTTTTTATAGAGCGTTACATTATAAAGTGAAGGCACACAAATCCAAAAATATACTGTATATAAAACATATCAAAATATTCTTTAATAAAATGAAAAGCATAATAAAATCAATAATAATGTGTTTATATTGGGCTGGCTAGATCACATCTAAATATATTATTTATATTATCTTGGATGCAATTTTGATGGAAGAAAATGGTAGGTTTTGTACATATTGTAGAAATATACAAAATTGTGCATCTTTACTTGTATTTTGTGTCAGCCGACACTAGGGCTAGTTACCACACAGAACATGTCTTCTGACGGAATTCATCTTCCTATTTCTCCATCTATTTCATCCTGAAATTCTCCCCTCATCCCATCCGAGCTCCCTCTCTTACCCTGACATTCTGACAGTGGATATGAGTTAAATCAGTCCTCTATGAAACAAAGGCGCAGGCAAAAGAGAAAAGAAACAGTGGAAACGGGGTAGAGTGAAGAAAAAAAAGGAGCAGCATGTTATCAAAAGCAGCTGAAAGACAGGAACATAAAGCTGATCTTGTCCCTGGTCAAGGACTCAGATGAATAAAAGGGAAAGCAGATCTTAGACAAGAGCAAAGACAATAAGAGAGTGTCAGACAAACAGAGAGGGTAGCGATGGATGTGAAGTGGAATACATCGTGGGGAATACATACAGGAGCATTACCTGCTCATAGGAACAGAATGTGGGAATTGGTTGAATTTATACAATCACACTCTTAGGAAACTGTAGGGATTAATTTCTTTTTATGAAAACGCCCTGCATTGATTGTTCACTGTGTTTTGAAAGGGCTGTCTGGCATATTGCTGCTTTTTATGAGATATGTATCTGCCTCTTAATGAGATACTTTGATCTCCTCCAGTTGTTTTAATTTAGAAATGAAGCAGTAGGGAGGAACGTCTGAAACAGCAGGGTAAAGATGAAAGAAGGTGGAATACATAAATACACATCAAATCAATGTACTATACAAAAATGGTGTAAAATTTAACTTGTACAAAAAAATTGCAATATTCCTTTTTGAAACAGATTCTTAAATAGAAGATATTTTCCTGGTGTTACTATATCAGTTTTTTATGTTTGCTCATACAGTTGAATATTTTATACTGTTTTCCCCTGCTTTTCCATGTGCTTGTATAGACCCTGGTGTTTCTAATTTCTGGAAGAAAGTACGACCGCCTCTGATGTTAATGCACTCAAAGGTTACTCTTGAGAGGACTGAAGTGCAGGGGTACAAAGTACGATGAGAACAGTGAGAATCCACAGAGTGCCACAGTGATCCTAAAAGTACCGGGTGCTACTTTGTGCTGTCATGTAATTGTTGCTTTAGTTTTAATGCAATTTGCATTCTAATCTACATATGCATTTCAATGTTTTATCTATCTGTGCATTACATTAAGCACTTTGAATTGTGTTTTGCCATTCAATTCTCAGATTAGTTGGAAAGTTGTTATGCAAAGTAAACAGCTAGAGTGAAAAAGTGTGGTATAGAGTTTACTGATAATGATAGTGATTATGTAACATCATTATATTTCTCTGCCATATACAATACTGCTTCTACAATACTGCAAGGTATTGCATTGCACAGTATGTTGTACAGTTCTCCACAGTAGAGACTGTAACCACTATATGCAATACTGTGGGGCTAACTGAGTATACAGCCACATACTGTGCAAATATAAGAAACCTAAAGGTAAAGTCACAGTCATAAAGCATATGATTGCTTATTTAGCATGTGCTGAGCAAATGTGTTTTTGAGAAAATGGTTGACTGCATTTTTAGTATTAATGTTACTCTATTTTGGACACAATATTATCCTCCATAAAAACAAAAGGTGCATTCACAAACATGAACCCTTTTAAAGAGACAAACAGTTCAAGTCAAACAGAAACTAACCAAGACCTGTGTGATTTCTCGAAACTGTAAAACTTTATGCTAGCCTATATTTATTGCGCACATTTTCACATTTTATGACTTAAAACAATGGCTACCAACCTCAATGTCAAGGCCCCCGAGGGCTGCACAATACTTTGTCATTTATTTCTGTAATGTCTTATGCCACCCCCCGCCCTGAAAAAGACAATTCATTTCAAGGGGTTTATCCAGATATATTAAATTGGATGTTATGCCATTGAACTTATTTTTACATATATTACATTCACAGCCTGAGGGAGACTTTTAGATAAAATGCCTACTGTAGGTGTCAGCCATGCAATATTAAAGATATTTTAATATAGTCAGGACCTAGAGCACTTTGAAATCTACTTTTTCAGTTGCAAGATAAAAACGAGGAGTCAGGATGATTTAACCTCTGATCAACTGCCTGATAAAACACCAAAGTAAACAATCAACAAAAATAAAGTGAATCATCTAAACTCACCATCATCACTCTAGACATCATGCAACATGTAACACGAAGGAGTAACTACGCATTGTTTTGCTCTTGTGTCAAAAGGCCAAAAAGATAACCCTTGCAACAGTCAATATTGCAATTTACATTATCTACTTAGAAACATTACTGGAGCTGTAACAAGGGGGCATTGCTAAAGAGCGGGAGGCTATCCGGTAGGATAAGTATGAACCATGGGGCTGGAAGTACGTCTAAGAAGCTCAAGATGCACACTGTATGGAGTGTTGTTGGTAATGTTCTGACCGTCTGGTTATAAAAGACAGAACAAAACTTATCAGAAACTAATGTAGTTGTTGGTCCAGGTCTTACCCTTTTAAACGTCCTAGAAAAGGCAAAGCAACAAGTAAGAAGAACTGGGACAGCTTTGTTTGGACTCCAAAGTATTCAACTCCAGTAAACAAATACAGTGTGCATTTTATCCACACTTCTTTTATAAGAGAACCTGGAACTCAACCCATGCAATATTCTCACTTTTGTCCTACAATGATTTAATAGTTCACACATAAACCTTCTCTGTGCACCTCAGCTTTTCTCACATTCATACAAATTGTTGATGGGTATTAAAGTGGGTATCAAATCAAAGGTTTGTTTGTTCTATTTTATGCTACATTATCTGTGAAATAAAATTTGTTTGCTCTGAAATGTTGAGCTCTGGTCACTGTAATCCTATTATAGAGTAAGGACTCCAGTAGGTAAATGTCAAGAACAGATATTTATTGTTCTGTTTCATCTCTCCATATATTTCCATCTCCTTCCACATGATCTCTTTCTTTTTCTCCAGTACCTCAGATTTCTCATTTTCGCCTTTGTTACTCTCCATAGACTCATTGCCTTTCTCCCCGGGAAGTCCTTCTTGCACACTGGCATGTTTTGATGAAAAAGAAAAATGATCCTTCCCATAGAGATAAAACAATAGAAAGAGAATAAAAAAAGACTGTGGACGCTGAAACAAAAAGAGCATGGTCTATAAACAGAGCATTCTGTATTTAACTCAACCACATTTCTTCATCCTCCTGCTAAGAATTTAAGTCATTTTAACATCACATAACACACCCTGGCAGATGGGACAAATTCTCTTCCTAAATCCCCCAGAAAGCCAAAGTTCACCCTGCTATCCCCCCAGCCTCTATATAAAGCTCAGTCTGTTTTGTCACTCCTGCTTGTGAGATCCTCTGTTTCACAAAACGTCCCTCTGTGATTCCCCGATGAACAGCTGTTGAGTCCCGTCAACCTCAGCCTTATTGACAAGAAATGAGTCACTGGGAGACATTTAACCCAGCGACCTCACTGTCTCGCAAAGTCTGATGAAATAGCAGCGGCCACTTTAGTGTGTATATTGTTCTTTAATGCCTCTGGGACAAGGGCAGACCTTTACTTTCCTGTCTGCTAGAATGTTATGGAGCAGTAAAGTGCAAATACAAAGAAGACAGAAAAGGGTTTATAATGGGTAGGACTTCAAGGAAATACTTTATATGACGTTTTGCTGGAAAACAACAGTTGTCAACAACAGTTGTCATCCATAGCTCTTTTCTACTAACATAGTTGCTTCAAAAATAATCAGACAACTTTTTTTACACACTTTTTTTTGGGTTGCAGACTTAAATTTAATGGAAACTGTCATTTTTGCCCATCAATCTACACTCAGCAACCCATAACGACAAACTGAAAATCAAATCAAGTTTTTAGATACTGTATCTTTGCAGATGCACTAAAAACCAAGAGCTGAAAACTTTCTTCTACAACAGCATTCAGACTCTTTGCTGTGACATTCCAAATTGCGGTCAGTTACATTCTGTGTGCTTTCTTTTTCCTTGAAATGTGTCTAGACCTTGACTGGACTCTTACTGTGGTAAAGTGAATTAACTGGACACAATTTCTAAAAGTGTGTATAAGGTCCTCCACTTTACACTGCATGTCAGATAAAAACAAAGCCAGGCTTAAGTCCAAAATGTTGTCTGTAGACCTTTACAATAAAGCTGAGGTGAGGTACACTGTGGTTCAAAGCAAATGTATAAAACTGTATAAAACAGCCTAAAGTTCTGAGTGTTCTCAGGAACAGTGGCTTCAATAATTGTGAAATGGAAGAAGTATGGAAATAGCGCTCACCCTAAAGTTGGCTGGGAGCACCTGCAGGAAGGATGACCATCTCAGCAGCTCTCCATCAATCATGCCTTTATGGTAGAGTGGCTAGATGGTCGGCACTTTGAGTTAAAGGCATAGAGTAGCCCACCTGGAGTTTCCATATGGCATTCAAAGGACTCTGGGAGCATAAAGGGAAATATTCTCTGGTCTGATGAGACAAAATCTGAACTCTTTGGGCAGAACTCCAAACATTATGTCTTGTGAACACCAGCTACTGCTCATCACCTGTCTAATACCATCCCTAAGGCGAAGCATGGTGGTGCCAACAAAATAACTTTAGAGAGGAATGACTGCAGTTATATACAGAGAAGTCTTCGAAGAAAACCTCCTCCAGTGTACATGACCTGAGAGTGAACACATTTCCCCTTTCAGCATGACAATGACCTAAAAATACAGCTAAGACAGGACAAAGTCTATCCTTGGCAGCCAAAGCCCAGACTCAAACCCCACTTGTGGAGAGAACTGACAATGAGAGTTCCAAATGCTTTCCATCCGATCTGATGGAGACAGAGAGAAAGTGCTAGAAAGAAACTGCTCCAGTCCAGATGTGCAAAGCTCTCAGGGACTTACCCAAGAAGACGCAACGCAGTAATTGCTGCCAAACACGCTTCTGCAAAGTAATGAATTAAGGGTTTGAATTCTTTTGTAAAGGAGAGATTTTAGTGTGTGATTTAAAAAAAAAAAAGCATTTTCACTTTGTCATTAGAGTAGGTTGAACAAAAAAGGCATTTTTCTTCAGACACCAAAGTGTAGGAGTGACCTTTAACAAGCAGCTCTCACATGATCAAAGTGACTGATCACATGTATGATCAGAGGAGCAACAATCAGGAATTCTGCCCCCCCCAAATCTTTACATTTATTAAGATTATTCTGCAAAAAGATGTATGCTTTTATGCTTTTAGAAACTGAAGGTTTTGTGTGTGCATATTTGTGTGTGATTGCCACACCGAATGTGGTGGCTTTTTAATTTCGTTGTACTGGATAGAATGACAATAAAGATATTCTATTCTATACATTCTAAATATGTTTCTTACATTCTAAATATGTTTATCAGGGTATTTACTTTCATTTAAAATTCATTACGACAGGTTGATAAATGTGGATACATATCTAAATAATAATAATATGCTGTATTTGCAACATGGTATTTTTTCCAAAATTGTACATATAAGATATATAAAAAGATATCCACAGTTTCACACATAAAGGGTTTTACAGGTTCTTCAAAAACCATCTCCTAGTCCACCAAAAAAGTCTATAAAAATCCTGCCCTTTTCTGTGCCACATTAATCAACACAAAATCTCTGCTCTCGGCCAAGCAGATTTCTCTAAACTCTTTTTCTCCGTAACACCTTGGGAGAGTATGCAGTAGCTGCAGCGATGCTATCATTCTCCAGAAGCACCTGGAGCAGCTTTCCATTTTACATCACCAGCGTATTCTGATTCTAATTATTATTATCTGTTTTCTGTGATGCATTTCCCTCCTCTGTTTTGGTGCTTCTCGCAAACAAACAGGACTTTGTTCTTTCTTATTAAAGAGCCAAATTCTCTAGTCAAAGAAATATGACTTTTAAACTTTCTGTCAAATTGATGTTCAGAACACAGCTGTGATTAAACACTTGACTGATCTGATCTATGACAAGTATATGTTTACAGGCTGAAATGAAGGACTTACCTAAGTGACATAAAGATGATCTCTTTCTTAGTGCTAACAAAACTTAAGAGAGCATCACAGACTGCAAATAGAAAGTCATCTAATTTCCATTAGATTGCAATGTGCAGAAGAAATGACTGCTTACATTTTACCTTACGACTCTGTGAACTGCATATAGGAAAAGGTTCAATGACCAATTCTGTGTCTTAAAAGACATTGGTATGTCATCAAAGTGCAACACTCACAGCACAATTAGCAGTAAATCGAGATAATCAGTATAGTTCATTATTTTAACGATAGAGCGAAATATCTGAAGCTATAGATCACTTTTCCCTTGATCACATCTAATAGATTAGGAGGCACGGAGGCAGAGGATGATTTTACAAGTAAAGAAACTGCTTACAAAGCTAACACATACTGAATTGGCTAAGTTATGTTAGCCAAGGAAGCTAGTTAGGTAACATCACAAAAATAATATGTTATAAATATAAGTTAGAATTTTCTTTAGAAAGTTCCTAAGTCTGAAAACCTAGAGAAAACCCTGTATATAACTTTGACTTACTCTAGAACAGAATAGTATAGAAAAGAAATAAGACACACAACAAATCACAGTCAGTGACAAACACGTGTACATACAGCCAGCAACAAAAACAGTCCCATCTTTTAAAATGTTCAGAACTAAAGGGTTCAAAAACTCATCCAGCTGGATGACATCCACATTTTCAAGTCCTCTGTAACACCTTCCATATATACTGGAATACTAGAAGACAGTCTTCCACAGTACCTCTTGTGAGGAATCAAACTTGATACTCGAGAAGTTATACTGTATTCTGAGGCAGCTTTACAAGGAGACCATATAAACAGAAATGAGATTGTGTTTAGTTTTCTTCTTGTTGCTAGTGAGGATCAGTGTATTTTTCATGTAGTATTCAGTGATGAGTGCAATTATACAGTAGCTTTGGAATGAAATGCAGGGCTTGAGTGGTAAACTGTATTTAATGAGCAGCATGAGGGTGCAGGCTCTCTCCATGATGCTCAATTGCACTGTTTTTTTAAATTTTATTTTTAATACTCTGCTATAATTATAATGTAGATGATAATAAATTGCTTAAACCTTAGCTTCAACTCCCTTCTCTCTGTTTTTCTCTTACCCTCATTTTTTCTGCTGATACTGAAGGTCATTTTACTTTACGGTCATACTTCAGGTAAAGGTCAACAATTCATAAAGGCCCCGGTGTCTCGACTGTGTTTTTGTTAATTAAAATATTTTATCATCCATAATGATCTATAGAAATGTATTTCCTGTGTAATACGAACACTTTTGATTTTTCCGTAATGATGTTCTAAATGTAAACTGGTTAGTGTGTTACATATTGTGTTGAGTGAGAGACTGAAACAGCAGGTCATGTGTACTGTGTACCCACAGCATATGTTGACCCCCAGGTCATGCTTAATCTATGATGTTCTTAGGTGCCTCTATGTGTGTATGTGTGTGTGTGTGTTGTGCCTCTATGTGTGTGTGTGTGTGTGTGTGTACACTTCACATTCACATTTGCAAGTATGATTTCAAAGGGCAATATGAAGGACAAGCTGAATGGACACTTGGAGAGAAGTGCAACTAATGGTCTGTGTACTTTAGCAAATAGAGACCCTACACAAGGAGAATAGGTGGAGGTGGTCGGAGGAACTGCACTGCACAGAGTGCTCATGTCTTTGAATTACTGGATGAATACAACGATTTTTATTTATCTGCTATTACACACCATTTTAAGAACCAAAATTTAAAACATGAATAATAGGTATTTCAATATTTACATGACTGTGTGGGATGTGTCTCTTTTAGCTTTCAAAAAAGATACATTCAACAATGTTAGCACCTAGCTGGTAATCATAGTGAGCTAAAGCACCTAGCAAGATAAAGTGACAAATATTTTCTATTGAGTTGGTGGAGCTAGAGTGGGAATACTGAGCAGCGAATATCTGCTTTACATTCATCAAGTTGCCAGAGACAACTCCAAATGAATGCTAATGTAGCTCTGTCTGCTGTATGTGCAAATGGGCAATTGTTTGCTGACACTTTCACCACAACTTTATAAAGTGATGATACTATGGCTGCATGTTTAGCTTGCTGTGAGGTTCTTTTCCCCTCAAAGGAGCCATTAAAAACATAATTTACTGCAGGTTTAACTAATCCTTCTCCATTTCACTTCTTTTGTTATCTTTTCAACTATGCTGTCTCTGTCCACTTGTGAAGCTGACTGTCCTCACACTTTGGCCCTCCACACGTTTAAAGACGCAGTCAGAGTCAGCTTTCATCCATTATCTCATCAGGTTAAAAAAGACAGCATGAAAGAGAGATGAACTCTACCTTGGTTAAGACACAATGGGAATATCGGCAATGCAGTTTTATCTGCTTCAGAGAGAATGTCAGAGACAACACACTCCAGAATTTAACTGGCAATTTTTCAATAGGTGTGAGTAGACAGACGAGTGATATGAATACAGTTTCAAGCCATTTCTACCATGCTAACTCAGATCAATAGTGTCAGAGATATAATGACAACTGTAGTTAAGTAATAAAGTATCAAAGGTTGGGTATGGCTGTATACAGTGAAAATCACATCTCCTACCAAACATACTGTATTATTCTGATGTACAGTTCAATCCATAGATGGCTGAACACTGGCAGGTGACCACACAAGGAACCAAAGGACATATGAACCCTGCCAAGAGGAGATAGCTGCACAAAGATGGACCTCCAACAGTAACATACAGTCATAAATAGAACATGGCCTGTTCTAAATGTACTGTATATAAGTTTTCTCCACAACAAAAAGAAAATAAAACAAAATAAATTTACAAAATAAGACTAAAATCAATATCATAATTCAGTCCTGGATAGGATGTGGCCTGCAGTTAATGTATATAAAAGGGTTCTCTCTGAAGCAACAGCTTTAGTCACCACCCTGAATGTCCTTATTTATACTTTCTAAACCTTCAACCTTAAGGGTATCTGGATTGTTAGCCATAGGATAATCCACATTACCTTTTTAATAGCATTTTTCTTATTTTCAAAAACTGTCTTTGAGCCGTCCCTTAGTACAGAAGCAACCACAGGTACAGGATAGGCAATACATGACAAGAGTATCTTTAAAAATGCAACGTTAAAAGTAGACAGTTTTCATCCTAAATGGCTCATAAACAATATTCCTTCTGGACAATTTCAGTGTCTACCCTCAGTATCTACTTAGCATAGGATCCAAACATTTCTGACAACTGCTACAAAAGTAAATTCAAATTTATACTTTGAATGTGTTGAAGTACATAGAACTCTTGAACAGGCATACTGACCTCCACGTCACATTGTAATTTGAATAACTGAAGCTCTTCCTCAAAGAAAGATCTTTTTCAAAAGTGCTCCAGAAATTAAAAACGGCATTGTGAGGACACACACGAAAATGGTATCAGCAAAGCACTTTACAGTATAAAAACCTAAAATAAAATGGGAAATAGTTTGTATTCATTTTTCCCCTTCATATCAAAGAGGCACCAGCCTGTGGGCAATGGACTTCCAGCTTTGAAAGGGAGAAACACAATAGAGGGATTATGGGTAACAGACTGCAATGTCAGGTATTCATCCAGTAAAGGATTTACAATCTAGTGGGATTTCCTTGCAATCAATAATCCATATACAGTGCCTTGC
>NW_018127982.1:853709-885115 GCF_001952655.1 Monopterus albus
AACCTGGGGTTCCGCCTCCATCAATCATGCATTCACACAAAAATACACACTCTTGTGTGTTACAGCCTGCTCAGTGTTTTATAACTAAGGTGTCACTTTATTTTTAAGCTCATTTAATAAGACAAGTTGAACCAGAACAGACTCATTTGGAGCAGCATAGAAACACATACAGTACACACATGGATCACTGTGTAGAGCTATGGGCAGCTTCTGCACAACTTCTATAATTAATTAAAGTCCCACTCCAGAAACATTTTCATTTTTATATTTGTATATAAAAATACTTTACTATAAACAATATGCAGTCTAACACAGCTTTTCCTCAAAAAAATTTCAGTGGGCCTCTGTAATAGGAATGAACATTGCCCCTCATTGTGCATTCCAGGATCTATGAATGTTGCCGTCATCCCTTATGTGGATTTGAATAATTTTGCACGCCCAATTTTTCAGTTTTTTATTTGTTAAAAAAGTTTGAAATATCCAATAAATTTCGTTCCACTTCATGATTGTGTCCCACTTGTTGTTGATTCTTCACAAAAAATTACAGTTTTATATCTTTATGTTTGAAGCCTGAAATGTGGTAAAAGGTCGCAAAGTTCAAGGGGGCCGAATACTTTCGCAAGGCACTGTAAGTATGAAGTCTATTTCTAACATACATGATCATGCATCAAAGCACATGCAAGTTTTGAAACAGACTTCATATATTTGTTGATTTTTTGTTGTTGTTGTTTAAGGTCAAATTCAGCTGAGGTCTGTTTTCAATTCAAGATTTCATAAAACAGATTCTGATTCCGTCTGGATTATCTTTCTACATGCAGAGGGCTTTAATGCAACATTCATCAATATGATCTTATTTTACATTTGCTCAAAAGAAACAACAAAATCCTCTTGACTACAGCAATTTCAGCAAATATGGTGCACTCATTTCCTCTAGTATAAAATAAAAATTATATGTAAAGTACAAAACAAATGGTCAACCCAAACTCTGCCCTGAGGCTTCATAGTTTGGATTTGCCTTTGTGATCATTTTAAAAGCCAATACGTTTTACTACATTGAGAAGTCTAGTTGTGTGATGTGTTAAGTTCAACCCAGGGGCCCACTTGAGTCCAACGAATGTGTACCTCATCCATTTCTAATGTGCTGAGCTGACCTTCTCCTGTCCTCTCTTGGCTGTGAAGCATATACATTACATTAAATCTGGATTTTTGTTAATCATAATTTATTCATCAGTTGATTTCTTTGTGTAGTTTGCAGTTGCTGCAGCTGCATTAATAGTGGGGTTATTTATTTTTATGGTTTGTGCATATCTGGAGCTTTAATGTCACTTCTTAAACTCCCCTTCCCAGGACCCAAACTTTAGATAATATGATTACTATCTCTGATGAAGAAAAGTTTTTTGTTTGTTTATGTGGTGGCCAGCTTTGTTACTGTTAATGATATAAACCTCTGCTACTGGTATTTTGGGGGAGTTTACTGAAGCTAATTGTTGTTTGGAACACTGTGCCCATAAGAGGGGCTCTGTATATGTTCCAGAGTTTTTTTATTTGTTACTTTTCTGTTTTAAGTAAATGCATGATGCCTACTGTCTGGTAATCTTGCATCATGCTACTGTTCTTTGCAGTGAAAAACATCACAAAATAAATATATAAATAAGACATTGCCTCACATGTAGGTAGACTGCAACACTACAACCTATTACCCATTTCTGAATGTACATACTGTAGAGATATCTCAATAATGTGTTTGCTAAAACACACAAAAACTGTAGGTTGGGAGGATACTTTCATTCAGTGCTCTTGCATACATAAAGCACATATTAGCGGGATGAATGCAGAGATAAAGCAGACTGCAAGCAAAAAGACAAACATGCACATTTGTATGATTCCAGTATCCAAAGTGCTCTTAGTGCTCTCACTGTCCAGATCTGGTATATTGCAGTCATTACCTAATAAAATGATCCATACAAGCTCTTATGTCCCTTTACAAATGGACATCAGAGAGCAAATAATCACCAACGCTGCAGCAAGAATGCACGCAGCCTGTTCCTTTCACTGAAACAGAAAGCTGAGGTGGGGATGCAATAATACGAGTGCCGGGGGAGCTGGGTTCAGCGTGTGATAAGTGTGCACCCCCCGGTTACACAGACAGACCACTGGAAAACAAACGAACAAACAAAAAAAGAAACCTGGGTGTTATGGAAAGTTAATTCACATCATGGTACAGTATGAGACCAGATACTGTACCAACTACTATTACTACACATCTTAAACTTACTTGTAGCACAAGGCTGAAGATAGGTAATGCATGGTCACAGCGTGAAAGGGGTATTATAACCAGATTATAGCCCAACTAAGCAATTCCATGTGTGAGAATTTAAATGAATAGACTTTAACCTAACAGTATGTCATTTGACATGACTTCATCTTAGTTGGCTTGCTGAGCTAACAGGCCACTTTAGATAAGGACCTGATGATGTGATGGATAGTGTTGACTGACCTAGAGCAGTAGAATTTTCCTGAGGGGACTTCAGAAGCAGATGGTTTCCTGGATGGGAAGGTTCAGCTAAGCATGTTTTTGCTTACAGTAGTTCTTGCAGGCCTGTACTTGCAGATTATCATTTGAAAGTGGTTGGTGGCCAGTTAGCCTCCTTGCAGCAGTAAATGCTGTAGTTTGTCCTCGGTGCAAGTGCAGGTTATGAGAAACATCGATGATGCACACAGAAAAGTTAACAGAGGTGGGTGATTGGTGTCCTCCCATAAAAGAGAGCTAGAAATGTGGATTTCTGTAAATAAGAAGGAATATAATCACCTTTATTTGGCCAAATATGTTACACACAAGGAATTTGTTTCCGGCATAGAACTGAGGCAGCCATCTGTGGCGCCAACTCATCCGATGGCTCTAACCATCGGGGGCAACTTGGGGGTTTAGTGTCTTGCCCAAGGACACTTCAACATGTGGACTGCAGGCACTGAGAGAGGAAGTGACTGGTTTTAACATAAGTCAGTTTTTTTCCCAGAGCACCACATTTGCCACCTTAAATCTTACAGTGGGGTTGTGTCATCTGCAAACCCTGCCAGTCTTGACATACAGTACTATCAGTAGAGTACAGGGGGAACCAAGAGTAAACAACCTTGTGGTGCAGCAAAGCTGGCTGATACTTTGTGACATTTGAACAAGATGCCCCAGACAACACATGAAATCTCTATTTCCTTCAGTGTTGAAGAGCACCTTCTTTCTTTCTCTTCCCTTTTCTGTCTTACAGTATATCCCTCCTCCCTTAAGAATACATTATCCTTAGGATAGCACAGAAAATTAAGAGCCATGCAAGCAAGTCCATTAAAATGCTTGTATTCAAATAGTGAAAAGCGCATGGTACAGAGTTAAAATAACCAAAGAAGGCAACACTGAATAAGCAGGAGCACCAAAACAGTGGAAGCCAAGGCTGAGTAAGTGTTTATCTTCTTTTTCAGTAAGAACATATTTTGGCATAGTGTGATGCTAAAGACACTTAATATAGCTGATAAAGATGTTGTATTCATATAATTTTGCACATTTCTTTGCATTGTTTTGAGTCTGGGGCTAATTATTTTAACTAATGATCATCATTGTTTACTGGAAAATGTGACATTCTCCCAGAACCCAAATTTATTTTGTCAAATTGTCAAAACCACAGTGAAAAAAACGAAAGATAGAAAGTTTACTGGGATATTTAAAAAAAGGAAAACAGTAAATGTTCACATGTGCAGAGAGCCAAGGAGTCACACATACAGTAAAAATAGTCATCTGTTGGATTCAAAGCCACTAGCTGCAAGCAGATGGCACACACCCCAGCCTGCTGAAACACTCAATCACCTCATTAGACAAGTACTTCCATCTAATGTGCTTATAATGAAACACATGGCTGATTTGTTGTAAGGAAACGGTTCTGCTGGATGTGCTTGCTTTAACACCCAGTTTCCACTCACTGCCAAATGTCAGTGTTTAATTACATATATCTAACTCTCAGATATAATTCAAATATAATTCAATTTGGTGGATCCACGTGAAGCAACAAAGTGTGTGTGTGTGTGTGTGAGAGTGACAGGGTGACAGCAAGGATTAAAATGTGGCTGGTAAGTGAATCATTTAATCCCTGGCTTAGAGACAGCTGGTTCTACAGAGAGCTGAGACAACTCCTGTTGGGGAAAGAAAAAGACAGTGACAGACAGCAAAAGAGAATGAAAGAGATTTAAAATGACCCAGACATGCCTGGTGAATGGAGGCTGCCATTTGTTCAGTTCTGTTAAATATGGTAATAGAATGAATGGATCTGAAAGGCAGCAGTGCTGGAGGTAACTGACAAAGACGCCAACCTATCATGATGCATGTAATGACTCAAGTTGTGCACTTAGAGCAAAGACCTAGTCATTAGATAGACTGTTTTACACAACATGTGTTCAGTGGTTTTGGCAATGTCACTACACAGTATTACTGTAAATGGTAAACGGACCAAACCAACAGCACTGAGTAGCTTTCAAGCTGAACAGGTTAAAGCACCTTTGATATCACACACAGTCGCACACTGATGGCAGCGGAGCAGCCATGCAAGGCACTAGTCTACTCTTGGGGAATAAGTACTGCCTGAGACATGCTATAATGGCCCTGTAACCAGCAGTAGGAGATTATAAAGCCCTTACATCAGTGTTTCTGATGTCATCAGGTGTGGGCAGGAATATAAGGAAAATGGTTTTTTATTAATGGACTCTAATCACAGTTGTCTGCATCCACAAACCAATCAAATGCATGGGAATGGTAATGAAGACATAAAGATGGACACACATTATGTGATCTGGCACCTCCACTGGAAGGATGACAAAATGTATGCGTTTTCCAAAACTCTCTCTTTTTTTGCAGTTGTGCCTTTATGGTACCATGACCTGATTTCCTTCCTTTCTCTGATAATACTGTCATTCAGTCACTTGGTCTTAAACAAATGTTTTATTGGAACAACTGCTGAAATATCTGACTTTGTAATTTTTCCTGGGTGGGCAGTCCTGAGGAAGCAGATGAGAAGCTCTACCATGTCACCAATTACCAGTCTAGCTCAAGAAATGCCATGCATTACATTATGCGATGAATCTAGCCTACCAAATGTGTACCATAAACACAACCTCCAGGAAAGCGCTCACTGCCATCAAAGAGCTGCCACGTTTCTATGAGGCAGAGCTTTTTAATGTGCAGTAGTTTAGAGAGTGTTCTTACTAGAAAACAATGTCTGGACATTTTCCTTTTTCCATTCAATTAAATATTTTTGCCCTACAAGTGCGATACACAGCTGTTTACTTCTAAAAACAACATTTCAGTGAGTCATTTTTTTTTTCTAAAAACGGCTGTTGCTGCATGTTCCTTTCTCCCTTCCTTAATGCCACTATATCTGTTTGTTTTGAGGACTGAGAAGGAAAAAAAGCCCTTTTCACCAGTGGATATGTATTTATGAATCACAATATAGAGAACATCTGTAACAAAGGTGTCGGTCTTTCCACAGCAGTCAGTGTGTGTTCTGGACATGTGAAGAACATCTGATAAAATCATTCAACAAATGGCATATTTATGTTAGCTCCTTTTAGAGCCAATTAGGAGATGGCCCTGTAACAGGAGTTTATTTTAGCAGGCAGAAGATTCAGTGGCTTCACTCAGGCAAAAAGCTCCCAAACCTTCTTTGAAGTTTCACTCTCAGTAATGTGGCATGGCTCCTGACCAAAGAACACAAGGACCTCAAAAACATAAAGGACTGAATAATGCCCAATGCCCTTGGTGTGGCATTTACCCTATATGCCATAATAAAGACAAAATATGCAAATTTACACACAAACACACACACAAGTGTGTGTTAATTGTGTGACAGAGCTGCCCAACTGTCATATATGCAACTGCCCCCCAGGAATAACATTAACTTGTAAGTTTGTGCCTGAGTTTGTGAGTGGATTTCAGTATACAAGTATGTAAGCTGTATGTGTGAGAGTGAAAATAAATATTTTGAAATAAGACATACGTCATTTCTATTTACTGTAGTTCCGTTTGTAGGATTATCGGCTCATATTACATACCGCTATGAGAGATGGCATATCTTTCAGCTCCAAGTTCAAACAAGCCATATATTTATGGCTCTTGTATGCAGTTTATAGGCCTGGGGATTTAGCTATGGGGCCGGTACATGCCAACACACACTAAAAACAGGTGGCAACCGGTCTTCAACACCCAGATTGCCACACTCTGCAGACTTCGTCCAGTGTTGGGGCCTTTCTTCCCCTTGTGTCAAATGGAGAAATGTGGGCATGTTGAGAGGGTGTTGGAAAGAGGTTCAGCTCAGAGGTCCAGTTTGAGCTTATCAGATGCCAAGACACAGAAAAGGGATTTACACCAGTATCACACCAAATGTGCAAGTTGTGCTGTAGTTCACGCAAGGTTGAGTGTAGAATGACAAGTTCTCTGTTAAAGTTTTACAGTTCTGAACAACTAGGATGCCACAGAGTGAAGCAGAATGCATACAATCACAGTATTAATGTTCAAACCAGGTATTCCCATCCTCTGGGTCGAATCAAAGGAGGTTATATTCACCTGATGCTCCATGGTACATGGCACAGAGTGAAATGGAATGTGAACTTGCATGTGTTTGATTTGTCCGGTGAACTGAACTGGCAAATGCGGAACCAGAGTTACATTTGTTTTGTTTTTTTCCCCGAACTCTCTGTCAGGCGGCACACAGAGATATTGTCACTCATGCTATGCTGTCTGTCTGTGTGATACCTCATGAGTGCTACTATGTCTGACAACAGAAGTAAAACACCTCCTTTTTTTGTCACAAAAACTTTTTTTAATCCCTACAAGGCTTGAAACTTTCATCTGTTCATTTTCATGCACAAGCTGTTTCGCCCCCCCAGCACAAAAAAACCTCATCACCTGATCAGGTGTAGCTTCTCCCACCCCTAAAGAAAAAAAGGTCATTAAAACAAAGAACAGCAAAGAAGTCTGGGTTTTATTTGGAAACCCCCACAGCTCCCGGCTGAGAAAAGTACAACACACACCACTCGGTGATGGCAGTTATTGTGACACCTCTGAAAAAGGAGGACTAGTACCAGAAGGGAAAAGAAGAGGTGGAATGGATGTGTGTGTGTGTGTGTGTGTGTGTGTGTGTGTGTGTGTGTGTGTGTGTGTGAGAGAGAGAATGAGTGAGTGCCCACACTGCACCTGCAGAGAGACATGAGCTGTCTGGATGTGTGCTGGTTCATTAAAGAAGAGATGGTGAGAGGAGCTGTGCTGGACCTACAGCAACAAAACCACTGCACAGAGACGACGGCACACTGTGGATCAGCTGATGCCTCCATAACCAGAAAACAGAGTGCGCAGTAGTGACTACAAGAAAGTCCAACTTCAAGGGTGAAGAATGGAGAGTTGAATTGGACAAATGAGGTGCAGAGGGTGTTTGCTTGCTTTGTAATTTAACACAGCTGCAGCCTGTAAATGGGTCAAAGTTCAAACTATAGCAATGTGTCTGGTCCGGGATACTGGGTACTGTGACACAGCCACACTTCCAGACGCTGATGTTAGTGAAAGCATGAACCCATTTATTTCATTGCTTATTTGTTGCTTCTCTATGTCTTCGTTCCAGAGACATATCCTTCTCCATGCTGGATGTCACAAGGACAGCGGCGTACGTGTTTCCAACTCATCTCCTGTGGATAAAGCTGTGATATTATATCATAATAAGATGCGTTTCTAGAGCAGCGTACAGCCCAGTTGCAGAGACAATCCTACTCAGTAGCAGGAGAGAAATCCAAGTGGAGTTCACGTTTCTTTCATGACATTTTTTTTTCTTTTTAAAGTGTGCGGAGGGTAAGACAGCACTAAATTTGCACAGCTGAAATAACACACTTCCAGTCTTTAAAATACAGTATGTGAATGAAAAAAGGAAACAAACAGAAGATACGGTACACCTACAGAGAGTCAACGTTGTACGTGACTTATCCAGGTTACAGTAAATCAAGGTTCAGGCAAGATTTGAGTTGGAAAACAAACCAAAACACTGTCATAGAAAAACTACTTTCATTAGTTCTGTTGCAAAACCAACAGACAGCTGCACCATGCCTCATGTGTTAAAATGTAAAATCACTGACAGTATTAACAACTGTTCTGCATTGTCTAATAGTAAACATATAAAAAGAAATCACACCATATAAATCTCCGCAGACAATGGCCCTACATATTGTAAACACGCTTACTGTACGTACATGTCTGTTTCATCACATCTGCCCTGCCATGTATTATTTACTCACTGTGTGTAGCTTTATTTCGCCTATTAATTACAGAGTGTGAAAACAACCATGGATAACAGACAGGCTGTCAGATCTGAGTTTTTGTTTTGTACCTCCAAGTTTTATAAGTGTCAGCATCTACAATAAAATCAATACACACTCATAGCTGAGATTTCTTTTAAATTCTTGTGAAACTACAGTGAACTACAGCACCTAAAAATATGATTTCAAATCAAGGTACTGGGATTCAATAGCAAAACAAGAGTGCTTAAAAATGTCCGTACTGTACTTTTGCTTACAGACAGTGTTCATAGTAACAAGCCAAAACTCAGTATTACTTCCATTATAAAAGTGCAGCAAAAGACAATGTGAGTTGTAATTCATGCATGAGAAAGTCCACATATTCTCCATCAGTGTGAAGACAAAAAAAAAAAAAAGTGTTACTTCGACGCTTGCCCAAGCTTACTCTGCTTAACATCAACTCCTACAGCCCCAGGTGGAAACGTAATGCGAATGCTGTAATGCTGAAATATTTGATCTTACCATGTCCCAGCTTTCATCATGCATAGTTATTATCGAGCATCTTGTTTTTATTCCCCTTCAGTTTGTAAAACTGAAAATGTGTCCATTTGGACTGCTGGACATTTCAAAAAGACATCTCAGAAAAAAACAGCTGCAGACGCTGCACTGTGGTTGGCTTTATTTAGAATGCGGTCAAAAACCCCTCAGTGTGAGAAGCAGGAGCTGTTTGACAAGTCAAGTGAGAATCTGGAAAGGTTCAGTCCGACTCTTTAAAATGACAAGAAAATACATAATGCACTATTAATTTATCTAGATAGTTTATATCATAAGCTGAGTCAGCCCATATTCATAATGCCGACAGTCACGAAGCAGAATCGCTGTTCCTTATTAATATTACATCCATCGCTATCAGCTAAACATGATTTCATCATGGTGTAATTAATTGGAAAGACTGAGGTGAGTAGCTGGCTGTTTAGCCAGCAGACGGTGCCTGGGGAGATCCAAGTTCACACTGAGTTTTCTGAAGTGATGTTCAGATTGATCAAAACAGAATCACAATAAAAGACGTCTAAGATGTTCAGGAGGGTCCAAACTGTATTTCATCTAAATGGCTCTGGAAGGGTGTTTTGTATTGGGCCACATGTCAATATTTCTAAAACTCAAATGTGATTTTTTTTTTTCCCCAGTAGTTGGAAAATCCACTGTACACTGTAAAGTGCAGAGAATTATACCCCTCTGTATTTGGTTCTGTTCAGGTGAACTGGAATAAATGTAATCTAATTATCCATGGGTCTACCTGGCTCTGACTATTCTAGGGTCCTTTTCAGATGTGGCACAAGCCAAACCTCCAAATTAAACACACCTCAGCTAATGCCATTCACATTCAGTGAGCATATACAGAACTCCTCCTGTGTTGCTTTCTTTGCAACGTCATAATCAGTTGATTACTGATCAAAGTAAAACAGGAATCTAATATACATATGCAGTGTATGCTGACTATCTGCAACAGAAACCTCTGTTCTTCATTCATAATCTTTGATGTAGTTTCTACTTTGAGTACAGTTTACTGTATTTGGAGAAACAGCCTAATCACTGAATTACTTTTTTTTTTAATGGAGGAAATGCAATTAGATTAATTGTCACTTGGGGAGAGGCATACTAAGAAATAACTTTTGTTTCCATGGGCTGGAGAGAAAGAAAAAAGCACTGCAAAATACCTAATTAGCCAATGAATAATCGCTGAGCTAATATGCACCTCAAGATACAATCTTTAAAATAACAATCAGTCTAAATTAATATGGTTATAGAACAATGTAAATCTGCTGTCAGTAGAAAAGTTAGACTTTCATGCCATAATGCTTATTGCGGCTAAGCTTTGACTATGATTCTATCCATCCATCCATCCATCCATTATAATACCACTGATCCTGTATAGGGTTGGCCAATCACTCACACTTACAGATAATGTATGGTTATCAGTTAACCTAAGCTGCAGGAGGAAGCTGGAGCACCCAGTGAAAACCCACACAGGCACAGGGACAACATGTAAACTCCAAACAGAAAGGCCCTGGTAGCCTGCAAATTTTGAGCCTGGAACTTTCTTGCTGTGCTATAATTCTAAGCACATTACGCACAAACATTGGCCACACAGTTTAAGGGCCAATCCCATTTCTTACCTCCACCCCTCGTTTTCAAGTTAACCCTCAGTTTTTCTTTTCTTCACAATCTGCCACCCCTCGTTTTCAAGTTGTTGTTGGAAATGAATCACAATGCCATTGTCAGCTGTGGTGGTTTCTCATGTTGTCTTTAAGCATTGGTTTGCGACGTCAAAAAAAGAAAAAAGCAAGAACAGGAATGTTTTTGACACCAGGGAATGATGATGGACACTTCATCCTACCCCTCCATCCTAAAGAGAACTGGGACACCCCTACCACTACATGTGAACATGCAAAACAGAGGGGCAGGGATAAGTGTTAGGGGCAAGGGGTGCATTGGGATTGTGCCTAAATCCTGCAGTGCAGCTTGCCTCTCTATTTGACTCTCTCCTGCTTTCTTAACGTTACTCAGATACACAGACAAATGTGTCCTATCTTTTAATGCATAGAATACTGATAGGTACTGCAATTCTAAAGCACACATAAAATGCTCCCCTCAGTTTTTCTTTTCTTCACAATCTGTCCTTCAGTCTGATATGAAATAAACTAAAAGCCAGCAATGCTGATCACTACTGTGACAAGGTCAGACATTAATATGAATAAACATCTACGTAGGTCTGGAGAAGCAACAGCCTTTTCCTTTATCCCTACACACGACCAAACACATACATACTGCATTACCTACGGTTTCACCAGTTTCAGATGGAAAATGTCAGAAGAGCTCTGTTGTTGCTTTAGGGGTTTCTCCAGTTCAGTTGGTGGGCCTCTGGATTATTTTAACTTTAACATGCAAGCAGCACAACAACAAAAACCACTGTAATTACAAGATCTGGGCAAACCTTTGAAAAGTATTGGCAACCAAAACCTTGATCATATGGGGACGAGATGCCTTTGTCAAAATAGGACAGCCAGATGGAGTTAATTTGGGGTTTTCTACATGGGGAGCCTGAGAGCGAGCCAGCTTGCTTGTAACCCAGAGTTATAGTATGTCATGAAATCAGTAAGGAGGAGATGAGAGGATCATACGCAGCCGAGGAAAACAGTAATTCCTGTTAAACTGCTTATACGGTTTAGTAAATTTAATTCTGTAAACTCATTTGTTTTTGCCAGATTTATAAAGCTGTGCATATTCATGGTTCACTTTCATAGAACATACTAATTGTAAAATTGGGTGCACAGACATGATTTCGGCTACCAGTTTGCCATAGATGGATGTACAGTATATGCCTTCAATCATATATACACACACACACACACGCACACACACACACACACACACACACACACACACACCAGAGCAGTGATTTGTATGGTTGTGGCTGAGTCCTATTTTTGTGGCAGTGCTCTGACAGTTTGGTATTTTCCTGACCTTGAAATTCACTGTGCGGTATTTTGGTGGGAGGAGAGGCACAGTCATTCAGCCAATTTGCCAATTTTCTTAACAAAAGCAAACTAAATATATGCAGTAAATGTATGGAAATAACAGAATAATACTTAAGATAAAACAAGTGGATGCACATTTAATGTGTCTGAAGCAGTCATGTTTGTAAATCGCTTTGCAGATACTGTAGCTATAAGTTAATATGTACAGTATCTGGTGCCCACAGCTGCTTTTGACTGTTTGAAAACCTCCTTCAGTACATTAAACCCCCACAGCCAATCAATTCTATGCATCATTGCTTTTTTCCTTCCCTTTTTTTATTATCCAAAAGTGACATTTTAAGTTTAATCCTATAAATGCAAAACACTGCTGTATCACATCAAGTGTAATATGATGTGACCATTTTCAGCATAACAATAGTATTAAAACTGAAGCAGCACTGGATTGATGCAACTTTATTCATCATAACTAAAGTAATTTTTTAATATTTAATTCTATTACTTTTGTTCTCTTTGAACTGTTGTACTGTATATACACACACACTACTTTTATGTCCTTTACCATTGTTTGTTGTATTGACGCTCCTGTGTGCCAATGCTTGCACATAAACCAAATTTCCTCCAAGGTAATAGTAAAGCTGTAGCTGACGTTGACTGCTAATGCTTCTTCAGGCCTCAAACTGCTATACTTTACTTTAAGTTGAGATATAAGTGAACAAAAATCCTGTGCTATTCTACTCATGACTCATCATGAGAATCACCTAAGGTAAATCAAGCTCTGGATTGATAGTGTCAAACCCTATCTGGAAAGCAATGTGTTGTCATTTTCTGAAAAAGTCAAGCAGAAGTCTTGCAGCTGCCACACATCAGTGCAACGCCGCCACGCTACAGTGCCAGCCAATTAGATGTCAGCTCTATTGACAACCTTGTTGAATTGGTTTCTGAGGAAATCATAAACTCCTCAGTAATGCTCACAGTCTTCTCAGAAAGTTTCAAGCCTCTGGAGAACTTTTATGCTTAAGAAGGCTGCGAGGTGACAGACTGGATAGGAGCGGATTGAAGGACTGGTTTCCCTCTTCCCGAAAAAGTGCAATATATTAGATGCTGAACATTCCCTCTGTCGATCTTCAGTGAGAAATATAGTCTCTCCAATCTTCAAGTCCTCTCTCGCACGACACTCTTCCTGAAATAATCTCACCCTGAATACAAGTCCCACGATGCATTTTAACAGCCAGAAGGTCATACTGCTTAATGGAAGTGGGACAGCAGTGCTAAAAGTAACCTAATGAGTCGGGCCGAGTGTAATAACAGATTTACATCCACAGTGTTTTCTTGCATGCCTCATCACATATTTAGCTGCAATCAACCAGTTAATCAGTGTCTTACAGGTAAAATATCCAAAGGTGTGAATCTCCTTGTTAACTAATGCTGAAAAGATATGTTTTTATTTCATGTTTATTGTGAAGGAACCCTCTTCATTGAGCATATGCCTTTTTTCTTGACCCTTATTTATTCAGTGCAGCTATTCCTCAATCGTACTTTCCCTTGCCTATTACTACATCCCCTTTTCTCTCTGAGATCCTTCTATCCTTCGGCCGCTGGGCGTAATCACAAGAACCATGATGAGAAAGAAAGCCTCCTACATAAAGTGCAGAACAGAAATGGAAAGGGGTGAGACTAAGAGAATGAAAAGACTGAATACAATTCTGGTCAAATGTAGACAGGTTTCAAGCAAACAGTGCTAATGAGGGTGATGGCAGTGTTGGTGGCCTGACTGGGTTAATGGGAAAGAAGAAAATTAAAGGGTTTCCCTATTTCATCTTTTAGAAAAAAGATTATATATTAACATTTTCTGAAAGTTGTTGGGTGAAGGATTAATGGTAAAATGAGCCAGTATTGAAATAGCAGAGTGAGTGGAGTGTTGTTACACAAGCTTGTTTTATTTTGGAGCTATATGATCTTTGAGTCAGTGTTATGGGTACCTTAAGAAAAAGCTGCATTTAAATTATTGACCTAATTACTGAACATATTATAAGCTTTAACCATACACAATCACCCAATAGGAGTGTAAATTGCATTAGAATTATTGAGATACCAAATTTAGTTTATATAATCACAAGAAGGATCCTGGTGAGGCTCACTCACATAAAAATAAACACTTGTGCTCAAAACTACAGGACATTCTTTTGGAACGGTATCTTCTTTCAAATTCCTGAAATGAATATGTTTGTGCTTGGGTTTTGTTGCTGCTCATTGATGCACTTCCCAGACCTGAAAAGAACTCATCATTTTCCATTCTTGGAGTTGGTGGTAGCGGAGGTATGGGAGCATAAGGGGAGGGAGCACTTACCGCTGCAGAGGAATTGATGCCAGATGGTGTTTTCATAGAAGAAATTACGAGGGAAAATGAGAGTGAGAAATGGACTGGCAGGGTGTGATTCCAGGCACACACACATATATACACAGTTGCATGGTCTTAAGGTTTTAAGATCATTACTCCAATATTTAAACGGTCGTGTTTCATTAATAAATAAAACCCTACAGGTGGCTGAATACAGTGTAATTTAGGTAATTTATCAGCTGCTAATCTGGTCAGCTCGCTCTCGCTTATCAAAAGAGAAGGCCTGTGTGTTCGAGTAAATACTTCCTTTGGGAAGCTTGGCTGTTCTGTTTCATTGGAGAAAATGCTCCTCACGAGGAACATAATATGATGAGCAGAAAACATAGAGCATATTATGTTTTACTTCACTCGGTTCCCTCAAGTGCTGAAATGGCAACTCGGCGCCACACGGCGATATATCAAACTAGAGAGCAGCAAAGCTATAAAATGAATACATCTGATCTGTGCTTGAGTGTGTGATTCAGTTACTTAAGGACTTAGTGTGGTTGTTTTGAAGACACACACCATACATACGATTCACAATCTCAACTAAACGCCAACTGATGGAGCGCTGCAGCGATGAAGTGTACTGGGACTGAATAGGAGCAAAGATAGAGATCAGAGGATTGTTTTGTGGTTATTTACGCATTTCGACTTTTGAGTGAATAGCAGTTATGATCTCACACACACACACACACACACACACACACACACACACACACACACAGGTACACTGCAGATAAAGAGTAATGTATGCAAACATCTGATCCTAGCTATACTTTGTAGCTGGCACAGAATGATGCTCTGTGCGTCCTCTGGCTCCCTGGTGACCCCAAATCAGTCACTGACCAGCTAATCACCATCGGAGCTGTCTACACTGATATTCTCTTTCATGGTGAACAAGGAGCTGTAGATAGATTATATTGTCTAGATTAAATGCCTCCATTCTCAGCGATCAAACATGAGAATCTGTTTTTACAATGAGCAGAAAGAAAACTCTCTCTCAAATAACAGCAGATAGCAAAATGACCTTTCTCCCACCCTGTTATCTGTTGTATTCTTTTCTAAAACTGGTACTCCAGAGGGCTCTACCACACACATTGTCCCCTCTAACAGGGCTTTTCAGCTTATGGCATAGTATGGGATTGATCACTTGCTATGTACCACCACTGATCTCCAGAGTGTGAGAGTCCTTTGCGTTACTTGAAGAGCAGACGGGAGGACACCTTTTCTCTGGAGCGTCAGGAGCTTCTACAAAGGGAACTTTTTTTCTGTGCCTTCCCATGAGGACTGAGGAAACAGTCTGTAGTTCAACTATTCCTTAGCTCACAAAAAGGTGGAAATATGAGACTTGTCCTGGATCTGGAGGCACAGCGCCAAGATCATTCAAAATTCTTGCATACAGGTGAAGTTGGGTGACTGGTTCAAAACGATAAACTTTAAAGGCACTTTTATGTCTTTGTGGCTTCTAGGCACAGGAAGTTCCAACATTTTTCCTTTTAGGGCGGACTTAAAGAGTACAGCAGGGTACTTTTCAGATGCTCCATTTTTCAAAGCATGTGGACATCGTGAGAAACATACTGTGGTACCGGGGAATGAATAACTTCTTCTACCCAGACACCTTGTTGTGAGTGGCCAGCACATTACAGCTAATGGTACTTGTTACATGATCTCCTAGAAACTTTGACAGAAGTTGCATTTTAGTTTGTTCCATTTCAAACAGACACAGCAGAGAAGTGGAACATGCTGTGATAGTGGTTTGAAAAGCTATGGGGCTTTTTTTTAGGGTTTCTGCAGGTTTCATCGAGTCAAATTTAAGGCTTTTAAGACCTTTTTTAAGACCACTTTAAATGCAATTTCACACCTACTTCCAGGATGTGAATCACCCCAAAGAAGGTAAAAATAACAGTGTGTGGGGAGAGGGGCTCTACATTTTTACAGTCCCTATGTAACTTCAGTCATATATTGAAATATATTTTAACATTCATGGCTAAAAGAAGCAACAACCCATGTTATCACACACCTGGATCATACAATTTCCAGTGACCCACCACTTGTAGTGAGTAACAGCACAGACTGGGCAGTGGTCTGACTAACTTTGACAAATGAAGCATAAAATAAACAGATTTAAGTTCCTACATTCCAGTGGTGAGCATATCATTAATACAGACAGTTACTGTATGAGCGCTTATTTCCACCTGCATTGCAGATCTTCTGGTTCCAACTTGATTTGGTTTTGTAGTTTTATTATAGCATCATAAAACACAAACTAATGACACAAAGAACTACAACACAGAACCAAAGTACCGCAGGCGGTATCGTTTTGTCACCAAAACATTTGTTCAAAAACACATAAAACACATCCTCCATCCTCAAAGACCTCATCCACCTCCAGCATGGACTGTTCTCACACCTACCCTCTGGCCAGTCATGTGGATGACAAAGTAAGCATTTCCTTGTACGGGGAAACACGTTTCCTCACTGTGCATATGACAAATAAACACTTGACTTTGACCTAATGTTAACTTAGTGTTATAATGATCAACTTAACCAAAACATGATCAGTTTTTAAGATGTATCAAAATCATATTTAAGACTTTTTAGAGCTTAAAATTCAGATGATTAACATTTAGACTTTTTAAGGAACCCTGTTTTTATTCTATAGATTTTTCTCCACAGTGAAATCTTATCATTAAAGTGGTTCTCCTTCTAAAACAAACAAACAAACAAAATAAGCCAAATACATTACAGCCACTATATGCAAGCCTACAAGGTGTGAATGTTTCATACTCAGAGAGATAGAAGAGTGGATTAATTTACTTGCTAGTCCTGCTAGCACTAGCTTTATTACCAGAACATAAACATAGATATACTAAAAATTTATATTTTTTTATATATCTAGATTTTCTGTACACTGGCACAATGATTGTCAAAACTGGGAAAAATAAATGGTAACTTTTAATGTGTAATCTCCATCAATAGTGCAAGTGTAGACTTTATCAGGTGTGTATCCATCACTGGACTGGCGGCGCTGCTTTGCATTTCCCTGCACATAAGGCATCAGAACAAGAGTAACGGCCCCTCAGACTACAGGCTGCACAGATGCTGCAATACCACTTTGGACTGTGTGTATCATAGTATCATACAGCTCTATACTGAAATTCAGGAAAGCGTCCACCTTGAGTTTCCGTTTGTCTGCCACAGTAAATGGAAGAAAATTGCTGCTGTTGCTACAGCTTTTCATCTGATGCCACTATGTATGTAGTGCCACTGTCCTCTCAATTTCCAGAAAATATCAAGACTTACTGTACTAAACAAACCAAAAAGTAAAACGAAATGCTTTCATGTAATTTCATAACTGCATTGAAAACGAACAAACAGGGACAGCCAGACACTGATTAACTGTACATGCTCAAAGGTATCAGCTAAGTTTTATGGTTCTGCCAGAAAATAAAACAAGACTTGACTACATGAATTTAGTCCAGGAGTGGGAGGGCGCTTCTGTTAATATAATAGGGGGTTTCAAGGTTTTAGATGCAAGGAGGAGGTGTGTGCAGGTCCTGATGAAAACCCCACCAAACTGACCTTTTGGAAAAACAGGAGAAATTGATTCAGAGCTAAGGTGCAACAGACCATGTTATGATATCAGGGTTGTTGACACCCACCTTAGCATTGTTTGAGTATTTCACACTGATACAAAACATGGTTAACGTAAGCTTACAGTTGTGTGCGCGTGCGGTTTTCTTGTAAAAATGATTGCTTCAATTATGAAAGTTATGTAGAAATTTAGGGAAATAAATGCATAGTATGTAAGCAAATTTCAAATTCTCTCTGTCTTACCCACACACCGTTAGTTTACATTGTCTGTAAGATGTGTCAGAACATAGTCAAAAAAATAATACTGAAAAAGATACAGCACTTCAAGAAGGAAGAATAACCTCAAGTAAAACTATGTAAAGACATAGAAAATGACCTATTTACAGCTCTTGTTCTATTCTTTGTTAAGAAAAACCCAATACCCAAGTGCAGGTTTCAGAGAGAAGAGCGCTGAAAGAAAGCAAGACAGAAGAAACTGAAGTTGGGATGAGCAGAAACAAAAACTGATGCTACCCTGAGGAGTAATACTAGAGAATGGGGGGATGAAATTACAAAGACACAATCAGCTTTTACAAGGCAAAAACTAAGACGTTTTCCAATGGAAATGCTGAATAATAAATCACAAATATGCACCAACATAGCAATTTCACACCTACTTCCAGGATGTGAATCACCCCAAAGAAGGTAAAAATAACAGTGTGTGGGGAGAGGGGCTCTACATTTTTACAGTCCCTATGTAACTTCAGTCATATATTGAAATATATTTTAACATTCATGGCTAAAAGAAGCAACAACCCATGTTATCACACACCTGGATCATACAATTTCCAGTGACCCACCACTTGTAGTGAGTAACAGCACAGACTGGGCAGTGGTCTGACTAACTTTGACAAATGAAGCATAAAATAAACAGATTTAAGTTCCTACATTCCAGTGGTGAGCATATCATTAATACAGACAGTTACTGTATGAGCGCTTATTTCCACCTGCATTGCAGATCTTCTGGTTCCAACTTGATTTGGTTTTGTAGTTTTATTATAGCATCATAAAACACAAACTAATGACACAAAGAACTACAACACAGAACCAAAGTACCGCAGGCGGTATCGTTTTGTCACCAAAACATTTGTTCAAAAACACATAAAACACATCCTCCATCCTCAAAGACCTCATCCACCTCCAGCATGGACTGTTCTCACACCTACCCTCTGGCCAGTCATGTGGATGACAAAGTAAGCATTTCCTTGTACGGGGAAACACGTTTCCTCACTGTGCATATGACAAATAAACACTTGACTTTGACCTAATGTTAACTTAGTGTTATAATGATCAACTTAACCAAAACATGATCAGTTTTTAAGATGTATCAAAATCATATTTAAGACTTTTTAGAGCTTAAAATTCAGATGATTAACATTTAGACTTTTTAAGGAACCCTGTTTTTATTCTATAGATTTTTCTCCACAGTGAAATCTTATCATTAAAGTGGTTCTCCTTCTAAAACAAACAAACAAACAAAATAAGCCAAATACATTACAGCCACTATATGCAAGCCTACAAGGTGTGAATGTTTCATACTCAGAGAGATAGAAGAGTGGATTAATTTACTTGCTAGTCCTGCTAGCACTAGCTTTATTACCAGAACATAAACATAGATATACTAAAAATTTATATTTTTTTATATATCTAGATTTTCTGTACACTGGCACAATGATTGTCAAAACTGGGAAAAATAAATGGTAACTTTTAATGTGTAATCTCCATCAATAGTGCAAGTGTAGACTTTATCAGGTGTGTATCCATCACTGGACTGGCGGCGCTGCTTTGCATTTCCCTGCACATAAGGCATCAGAACAAGAGTAACGGCCCCTCAGACTACAGGCTGCACAGATGCTGCAATACCACTTTGGACTGTGTGTATCATAGTATCATACAGCTCTATACTGAAATTCAGGAAAGCGTCCACCTTGAGTTTCCGTTTGTCTGCCACAGTAAATGGAAGAAAATTGCTGCTGTTGCTACAGCTTTTCATCTGATGCCACTATGTATGTAGTGCCACTGTCCTCTCAATTTCCAGAAAATATCAAGACTTACTGTACTAAACAAACCAAAAAGTAAAACGAAATGCTTTCATGTAATTTCATAACTGCATTGAAAACGAACAAACAGGGACAGCCAGACACTGATTAACTGTACATGCTCAAAGGTATCAGCTAAGTTTTATGGTTCTGCCAGAAAATAAAACAAGACTTGACTACATGAATTTAGTCCAGGAGTGGGAGGGCGCTTCTGTTAATATAATAGGGGGTTTCAAGGTTTTAGATGCAAGGAGGAGGTGTGTGCAGGTCCTGATGAAAACCCCACCAAACTGACCTTTTGGAAAAACAGGAGAAATTGATTCAGAGCTAAGGTGCAACAGACCATGTTATGATATCAGGGTTGTTGACACCCACCTTAGCATTGTTTGAGTATTTCACACTGATACAAAACATGGTTAACGTAAGCTTACAGTTGTGTGCGCGTGCGGTTTTCTTGTAAAAATGATTGCTTCAATTATGAAAGTTATGTAGAAATTTAGGGAAATAAATGCATAGTATGTAAGCAAATTTCAAATTCTCTCTGTCTTACCCACACACCGTTAGTTTACATTGTCTGTAAGATGTGTCAGAACATAGTCAAAAAAATAATACTGAAAAAGATACAGCACTTCAAGAAGGAAGAATAACCTCAAGTAAAACTATGTAAAGACATAGAAAATGACCTATTTACAGCTCTTGTTCTATTCTTTGTTAAGAAAAACCCAATACCCAAGTGCAGGTTTCAGAGAGAAGAGCGCTGAAAGAAAGCAAGACAGAAGAAACTGAAGTTGGGATGAGCAGAAACAAAAACTGATGCTACCCTGAGGAGTAATACTAGAGAATGGGGGGATGAAATTACAAAGACACAATCAGCTTTTACAAGGCAAAAACTAAGACGTTTTCCAATGGAAATGCTGAATAATAAATCACAAATATGCACCAACATAGACAGCATACTATCTCTCTCTCTCCAGATAAAAGGCAATAATATACACATAAGCTTACCAGTACATTTAGTTTTTGGAGGTGTCTTACTGCTTTAACCTCATTTGAGTGTGTGACTGCAAGATGTGGGTCTGCGAGGATGATGTGTAGCCTCTGACAGCTTTACAGTCTGTGTGGGCTTCAAAAGGCATCCTTCATTAATCGTGCAAAACATACAGTATAAATAAAATATATATATGTTAAATTCAATTCACAGGCAAGTAGATGTTTTGCTGTGGTCACTTATAAAATCCATAAGAGCTGTGATTTTTTTTGTCATAAGCAGTCACAACTAAAATTGACTAGTTTATATCCTTGAGACAGTAAAGCTGCCCGTTTGTCTAAACTTGACATGCTTGAGAAAAGTCATGATAAAATAACCTGTCTCATAGGATTAGTCTGTCCCAGAGAGCTCCACTCCTCCTATTAGCCCAGAGTATGTACAATGTCAGCATCCTGCAGAAGAGCTCAATATAATGCCAAGGCAAATGCATTTATTTATTTATTACAGGCCACTTGAATTTGCCTTTTAAATTTCTGCTTAAAGGAATAAGCTCTATGCACATTTTTAGTGGTCCTATTGTGCAATGCCACTCTGCCCCATGCATTGGACTGCAGAGTGGTGTTAAAATTCAGAACAAGTATTTGGAGAAGACTACACTTGCTGCTTCCTAAACGTTCAAGAGAAACCCAAGCAGGACTATGCCGCTATGATGCCCCACAGTATAGCAGGGTGTGACAGAAAAAACACGGGTGCTAGAGGGGAGGAAAAACTTCCAAGCCCTTTGTCCATTAAGTAGGTAGAAAAGGAGGAAAACTTACCACCCCCATGTCCAGCTGCTCGGCAGTCTGAGAGGGAGCCGCTCCGGTCAGGGGTAAACACCACAGTATGGGCACCAACAGCAGCATCTCCGGAGAAATATTCCTCATCCAGTTAAGAAAAACCAGAGAAGTCATGATGCCCTATGACAGGCTGATCCTGCAGGGCTCAGAAACCGACCCCGACCCCGACCACCACATTCATAGGTTAAATGAAACGCCAGCACTCCTGTAAGTCTACCTCACTGTTGAGCGCAAACACATAAAACACATTAAAACCGGAGCTGGTAAAAACATTTAGACCACTAGAGCAGTTCATATCCCGCAAAACTGCATGTATAATTTACACGCAAGTGGACTGATTCAGAGACAAACTGCGTAGTTTTGTGTTAGATTAAATCCATCCGAGGTAATCCTTGGAGCAGGAACCGTGCGCCTCTCGGCCGTCGCGTCTCTGGCACTGGAATGAAAGCAGCTGCGTGCGGTGATGTCGAGAGCACATCAGCCTCAAGCCTGCCACAATAACCAACTCAACTTCCGGACTAATTCCCCCAATAAAATTCTCGCTGCTGGACGTAATAGCAATTTTTATAGCAATTACATTTATTTGCTAAATTGTATCTTAGTAAGAAGATGAGGATTTGTTGCCATCAGACTGCTGGCTCTCAGTATAAAAACTTTAAAATATAACTTCAGGTGGTTATCAGTAATGTCAGGCATGAGGCACCTTTTGACATATTAAAGACTACATTTTTAAATTATTCAGTCAAATTTGAATGGGTGTAGAGATTTAAACTATCAGTTAAATGAAACAAAATAGATTCATTAGCCCTGATAACATAATTTATTTCAGATAATTTGACTTTTGTTTATGACTTTTGCACAGATTTGGGTGGACTTTTTCTGACTGCTCGTCTGCTCCACCATCATATGATATTTTTACATTTGGCCAGCATACTGTATAAACTACATTTCCATTATGTCACAACATATTCTATCAACCCTTACTCTGGTCTACTGCGACTTATCCTATGCTTTTATTCTGACGTTCAACTATTAAACTTCCATTGGGCTCCTACTGTTGTTTTTTCTGACTTTATTTAAACAGCTGTGACAGAATTTGAATTCAGCTTGATGCACCTTTTATTTAACCTCCTAGGCCTTTATTAATCCAAAAGATAAAACAGCGGATGCCCTAAAAAAAAGTAATTAAAGGATGCCCATATTGCTGCAATAGTGATGTTATGTAATATGACGCTGGAAAAAAAAGACCACACATCAATGATTGATAACAGCTGTTGCTGACGAAATAACAATGGTTTCATAATTAAAGTACTGTTGTTCCCTCCAGATCCAAACAGTTTTGCTCCGTTGTTTTAATAGTTTTGTTCCCTGGATATGGCTCATAGACAAGGTGATTACTATGCCCAAGGTTAAATAAACATAATAAAATCCTAATTTTAAATAAATTAAGTCAAAGAAAACCCTGATGTCAATTAAAAGTCTAAAGATGGAAGTACTTTAAACAATAAGCAATTACATTTTATTCGCTCAGTTTTAAAGCACAACATGGTTGTTTGCTGACAAGCAAGATCCTTCAACTGGAGAAACCAAGTTCGTGCCCCCAGTATTGCAGATCTCCACCCTATGATATGCCCTGGAGCCAGACCCTGAATCCTTATTGTTTGTAAGCAGAGGAGGATGTGTGTGAATCATTTAAATGTTGATTCATTATGCAGATGCACACACACACATACACACACACACCTTTGCGGCCACCCACATGTAAATACTGTATCTTAACTACGCTGTCTATCTTGATAGTCTTCTTAACCATAGTGCAGTGACACTAATGATTCACCGCTCTCCTTTATTGTACCACAGCCTCATGACTCCACTGCAAAGAAATGCACAATGAGTGCATGGACACCCACACACACACAAATTAAGCTTATCCAGTTGATCTCCTGCTATAACTGTTACATTTCCATTTCAAATAGTTTTTTGTGTAAAATTTAATAGATATGTCATTATTTTCAACCGACTGATTTAGACAACTGTTTCTACATGAAACAACCGTGCCATTAAAGTCCAGGGGCCTCTGAATGTCCTGGAAAACACTTCCGAATAAATTGACAGCCAATTAAATACATATCAGTAGAAGCTCACTGCTGTGAGTGAAGAACATGCACGTCTAAGAAATGTAAAAGATTTGTGCCCCTCATTACAATTCTACTTCTTACCGTATTTCAAGAATCATAATATATCTTGCTGAACTGCAGAGACAATTTGCATTAAAACAGTACAATGAGAAAACCACTGGCTGTTAATGCACAACAAACTCTGCCAGCCCACTCTTTGCCTCCACTGAGGACAGACTATTTCATTTATTTATACATTTTTTTTATTAAGAATTATCAAAATTTTCAGATTCATTCAGGAACATTTTATTATCAATCCGCTGATCAATAAATTGGTCCACAAAAAAATCCATGCAGTGCCTCGACTGGTTCCATTTCTTATTATGATCTATTACAGCAGCCATTCATCACTGGTCCAGAGGCAAAAGACATTAAAATATGGTTGTTGTTGTTTTCGCTGTCTTTTTGCTGTAGCCTTTTAACTTCTCGACTTTACCGCTTCCAGCCCCAGTCACACTTGTTGTAGAGCCACAACATTATGGTAATTGCAGCATCTGAATATTGTCTCACAGCATGTCTTCTGGCAAAAAGAAGCTTCATTCATTCAGTTTTATATTAACGGGAGTTTAAAACATGCATCCACTCATCACAGTCTGCTGTGCACATTTTACCTGAAGTGTTTTGACATCTTCAGACAATTTTCCAAACAACTTTAGCTCATTTTCTTTGATCTGATTGTATAATTATATGAAAACCCAGTGCCCAGTGTGGAGGTGGACTGAATTGAGTTTGTTGGCTGCTATTGTAACACATGCATTTTAATTTTTGTTACCACATATGATGCCAAGTTGGCTGCAAACCTCATGGATGAATAAATATAATCAAATATCTGTATTATTATTATATTATATCAATCATCATGTCATGTCCTCATCACTGGGGTGTGAAGTGAATGTTTTTATATGGCTTAGTGGGATGTTGGACAGTGTCTTAACTGTTAACAACATAATTTGTACTTTAATTTATTTAGCATTCACACTGTCAGCTCTACTTAATGGGTTTTGCCATTAGTCAAGTTAACACTGTGGTGTTAAAAAAAAACAACATAGCTTTCATTAATTTATTTGGCTTATCTACATTGTTTGTGGGTTTGTGGTGTAGTGTTAATATAAAAGTTGTTTTATTTTGTATATAATATAGTACAACATTAGAAACTTTTAGTACTATTAAAGTTAAAAATCATAACTTTTCTCAGGAAATTGAACCAATACTGGTTTCAGTTGTCTTTGATGGAAGAATGCACGACAAAGCTCAGTGTACCAAGAAATGTACCCTGGGTCTCTATGGAAATGAAGGTTTTACTCCACCTGTACCCAAAGCAAGGAGTTTAAGGGATTCAAAATGAAAAGCTGAGTTAGCTTAAAGATCTCAGATTTGGCTTTAAGATATGCAAACTGTTCTAAAGCTTATAAGGCTTTAACTGCAAATGTGCTATGATACATTTGGGAAATGAGAGGAACCGATGGCTCACACTTTTAGTTCAACTTTATGTTAAAAAAATCATGTTTAATTCCTTCAAGCCCACACAGTATTTTATTAACAAAAGTAGTTGTTGAATTTATTAGTGATGATAATAAAGTGTGTGATAAACAGATAAACCTGCAACTGAATTATATAGAATAGAACAAATTTATCTTTGGTTTGCCGCCCAAAAAAGCATCATGTATGTTACTCCAAATACAGTACAAATGAATACAGATACCTACAGACTGAGTTCCTCGAGTACATTATGAAAAATCTTTGCCTTTAAGATGTTTTTTCACCAAGTTTCCATGACATGCCTCAGTCGACTAGAGACTCATCTCAGATCTCCTGGCATAAAATACCATGTCAGCTATATGAGAATGCCTGGAAAGTCAAAGAAAAAAATCATGTTGTTTGTTTTCTTATTTATTCATATGGCTGGGATACAGGATTTATTAAAAAGCTTCTCCCACACTGATCCTCAGAGACATGCTGTCCAAGTTCTTCTTCTTTTTTTTCAATAGTGTGCATTTCTTGTCACATTGCTGAGGGGATCTACTGCTCTATTCACATTCACTCTGGTTGAGAAACAACAGGAAGAAAACTAAATATTATCTTATACAAAAGTATTTTATAGGTGTTTAAAATGCAGTTTTCCTCCTGTTCTCTACATAAGAAGCACAGGGCATTAAAAAAGATCTATTCTTCCCAGTATACATTGGATAGAATGCAAAAAAAAAAAAAAAACTAGCACAAAACAAAACAAAAACCTGGAGAAGTCAGTAACTGTCGGTTAAATCCAGCCTCTCTGAAAAAGTCTGAATGAGAATAATGTAACTTTGTCTGCCATTCTGCAAATGCTATTTTGTAAAATAGTTGAAATTCTTTGCTTTGAGTTTAAAGTACTTCTAAATCAAAGATGGCAATAGATAAGTGATAAATGTTATTTGGTGAAAGGCCAGACAGAAAATCAGTATCTATTGACCAAGGACTGTTGTATGTGTTGAGAATCTTTTATGTGTTTGTAGGACTTCAAGTACTCAGCACTTGTTGTCCATAGTCAGAAAAACTGCTCGGTTCAGACAGAAAAGCTGAAATTATGCAGGGCAAGAGAAGTGCCACTTCAGTGTGTGGAGTACAGTACTCGTCTTAGTGTAAGGGTGTCATTTTAAAAGCCCCTCTAGCGTTGCCTTTCACCTCGAGATTGTTTTGCATGGGTTATAGCGATGAGTGTGTGTCTTCCAACAATATGATTTAAGCTACACTGAACTGCTGTAGCTGCTACATATCCATTACTATAATGACAAAGCACCATTCTTATTCTTAACATCATCATCAAAGCAGTTTGGGTGTTTATCTCACCATCAATACTCTTGTCCCCAACAAAATAGCAGGGTATCAATTTGGGATCAATAAAGAATATATTACATTTTATATGGGGGAGGGCCTGACAGATTTTCTCATCACCCAAAGCACAACACTTTCATTAACACCCGCTCCTGGTTCAAACATCAAGGACAGCCACAATCAAGACCAGAAGCAATTTGTCTGTTGACATACAGATTTTAGTTTAGTTTAGTTATCCTGGAAATTTCTTCATTGTTTCATTTTTGGAGAGTTAATCTAAAGGAATTGTTTGACATTTGTGGTTCTCAACAAGGATTCCTATGCTGGGAGCAGATGTGACAGGCAGCAACAAACTCCTGCAAGGGGTATGAGATGAGTGTAAATAGCCAAATTAAATCATTTAGAGCAAAAACCAGAAATGAAGGAGACTGAGATTTAGTGATTGGGAGCACATTATGTTTCTGTCTGGCTGCTAGTTGACTCCGAAGAGTCAAATTAAAGTACTGTCAGTGAGAAATATTGGCAATTCTCTTCAAGAGAGAGGAGGGTCTTTCTGAAAAATATTTGGAAGGTAGTTTTTTGAAAAATAAAAAGGTCGCTAGTTCAAGAAAGTTGCTAAATTGGGAACACTGTCCTCTTTCCAGCTTCAGATTTAACAAATATTTGCAAACGAAGAGGTATCAGTCTTCTGACCTAAGCATATTTCCCTAACTGTGAAACTGTTTAGTGCTTTTATAAAAAAAAAAAGCACATACACAAAGTAATATTGCAAAGGAGACACGAAACAAATGTTTGATTATAAAAGGAACAAGGAAAAACTGTATTCAGCATATAAATGTAATCTACATGCAGAGAGGAGGAAAAATGTGATGTGTTTCTGAGAGAAACAGTGTTTGTATCTGCAGAACGTGTTTCCCTCCTCTAAAGACGGTGTCTGTTACCATCGCTGTTACAGCAGTCGAAGCAGCGACAACAGCCCCACACCTGCTGCCACCTTGTTACAGTGACTGCTCTAATAGGAAACGTGCTCTGTGTAAAGAACATGTTGGTTTCATCAGTGGGACCTCAGCGCGAGACGTCAGTGAGAGCCATCAATGATTTAGATCAACAGCACTCTCTTCGCTCCTTAACAGGATCAGCAGGTGTGGCTGGCGCTACTATTTATCACTGGAAAGTGATCAGCTCTCCTCCAGTTTCCTAGTGGCACTTTAACCAATGGTGCTTCAGTCTCTCTCTCTGCTGTGTGTCACATCTCTTTATCAGCCATACTCTGCTTGGTAAGCTGTCCTGCTGACAGAAGTCTAGTTAATGAGCTGTAATTAAAAAAAACTTTTGACTTGATTCTTATCCGACACCTCAGAATACTGGGCACTCATGGGTGATTTGTTTTTGTTTTGCTTCTTTTTAATTGTGGAGAGTAATTAAAGTGAGGAAATGTGCAGAGAGAAAGAGCAAAACGACATCTAACAAAAGTTGGACTCGAACTGGGGACATCAATGCTTTACATTATGCTGTTCAGTCACCCTAAAGGTGTGTTCAGACAAATTTATGCTTTGCATTATTTGCACACATTTTACTGCTGAGGCATTTGTTTGTATTTGCCCAAACAACAAATGATCATACATGCATTGTAAGCTATTCACTGCAGCACTGGATGCATTGACCTTGTCTGTATGTTTGTGTTCAGTTAGATTTAATTCACCTCACAAGAAACTCTGGTTCTTTCTGTTCTTTCATTCTAGTCTCTCTCCTTTTTCCTCTCATCTCTGTTCCTTTCTGAAGTAAATTCATAAAGCCCCATGATATGCTCAGTTTTTAACATCTTGTTTAACAGCTGGTTTCCAGTTTTCAGTCACTATGTTCCTTTAATGTAGCCAATGTAGGTCGTGGCGTGGGAAAATGACTTCCTCGTTCTTAATACAACCTTTGTTGACTGTATCTTCAACTGGCAGAAACAGCTGTCAGTTGGCACAAACTGGGCGTACAGTATGTGAGTCACTGAACACATCTGACGTGTAGTTGGTATTTCACAGCTCTGGATCCGCGGCCAGAAACCAGGTGTGACAGATTGCTATATCCACAGAACTAATGTTGTACTGTAAGCCACAGAAATGTTTGTCATGCTTCCCGATTGCATAAGGCCACAATGAACCAAATATCTGAAGAGTCCTGGAAAGTGCAATATGAGGTAATGAAATTTAAGTGTTATAATTGTCAAGTACTGAAATCTACTGTCCAATTTCCATTTTAAAATTACACAAGAAGCACACAGACCAATGCCTCTGAGCCAGAGAGTGCGTGGCGCCTGTGTTGCAGCAACGGTAAGTGGGATGTGGTGATTCAGTCTGACTTCAGTGACAGTCAGTTAAGTTTGGGCCTAGAATCAGATGATGAGTGGGTATTAAGGTCAACAGTGGTGACCCCCACCAGTGTGGCCAGTAGTTAAGCTGCTGAGAATGTAGTTTTTTGCATTCTAGGCCTAAAGAGCTCCATCAGAGGGCCTTGACGTTTTAACATGAAAGATTAGTTATGCAGTGCAACTTTAGTTCTGTGAACACAGATGGACCCCTCTACCCAGCTTCCCTGTTGTTTCACTAGACTTATATTTATTCAGTGGGACTATTCCCTGATGGATGAGCATGTGCATGTAAATTTTCACTATGCAGAGAGGAAGAGATGAGTGAGCAAGCCTTAAGAGGACTGTAAAAGCGTGATCATAGAACTAATGTTGCTGTGGGCGCCTACATTATTATCCTTTCGTGACATGCATGCTGATCACAGAATGCATCTCCATTTGTTGTTAATGGCAATAGCATGATTACATGCATGATTAAATCTGTGGCTACAGTCCAGGTGCAGCATAGGCTAATGAAATGTGACATCCTGGCTGAGAGAGGTCTGCATGCAGATGCTGCTGCTGTAAAAAAAAAAAAAAAAAAAACAGATGAATGTCCAAATTCCATCATCTACCATCTCTTTCCTCTCTGCTCCCTTGAGTATGAATGAAGGTCAGATGGAATGAGACACTGAAATGAAAGAGGTCAACAGGTTGTCGAGTTCCATTTTTCATATTTTTATGTTAAGTAGACTCTAGTGGGTACCCTGAAGATCTGAAAGACTGATTCTAACCCTCACACAAACAAAGATGGACATGGCACACTCTAGATAATTGTTGTTGTATGTAGCAATAAACTAACATTTGTTTCACATTTTCTAAATCTTCCTCTTTCTCCTAAATACAGTATTCTTTTTTGTACCTCTTATTTTTTACATCTTATTTCAGGCCCCTCTTTCCACAAAATCCTTAGTATCACTTCAAAATTTTATTTCACACATTCCCCCCAGAATTGTGTGGAGAGCAAAGAAAACTAAGGCCAAGTTCATATGTTCAAGAATTAACAGACCAGTCACCATATTTCTATTAAAAATCCAGTACTGTACAGTAAACCACTGTGCAGTGTTTTGGCATCTGACACCTTCAAGATGGCTTTAGATGTGTTATTGCTCATCTACTTTATATTTCATTTGTATTTTGTAGCATTCATGTGGATGGCAAAGTAAGAATGTCATTGTACAGGGAAACATGTTTCCTAACTGTGCATATGACAAATAAACACTTTGACCTTCAAACTCATTTCTCAAGTCGGTCTTCCTGGATTTATTGGCTCATCGTCACCTGAATCAACATCCCCCCCACCAGCACAACCCACTGTGCATTTTTTACAAAGGGCTGTCTGAACCTGTGACAATGGCTACACGTTGCAGTGGACTGCATAGAGCTCCTTCAATAGGCTGAAATTTAGGACCCAAGGAAAACCTACATTTTCAAGAAACAGAGACCTGAAAACAACCAGACCCAACCCAGATACAACCAATCCAAAACACTGTTAACCTGAACGCAAAGAGAACAAAAACACAAACACCAGCAGCATCATAATGATATATCAGTTAGTTTGATCAATGAACAAGCAGCAGCAGTGGGAAACAGCAGTAATATACTACTACTAATGATAATGTCCTAGTGATGAATGCAAAGTCATAGAAATAAATACAAATACAAAAAAATATTTGTATGCTTCAGACATTTATACAACCAGTGTAATAAGTTCACCTCCTGCTCAACAATAAAATATTTTGTAGCCATAAACAGTGTAGACAAAAGACAATGTTCTAACCTGTTTAGTATCTGTGAATCAAACTCCAAAAAACTGTCATAACATAAATCTTTTTCTGTTTTTTTTTTGTGCAGTCCACAATTCTCATTCTCTCTCTCAGCTCAAAACACCCCTGTTACTGTGTATGCTCAGGTTGGTTTGAATCAGGTACTGGACATTGTGACACATGGACCCAAGGCAGCAAAATGGGTCCTGATTACATACTGGGTGGTATATAAAGCTTTATTTATTCACTGTCAGCAAAGGGAGTGCTAGTTAGCACTACATGCTCTCCCTTATTTCAACGGTGCTGTGTCTCTGACAAATAACAAACAGTTGTACAATATGGCAAAGCCATGAATTATTTACATAATGGTCTACCTTCCCTCTTTAAATTCCCCTTTCATCTGCTCTTCACACATGCTGCTATTCCATCGCCCATGTTGTTCCTATAATTTGTATTTGTCAGTGTGCACTGCTTGCCTTTGAAGGCCTGCAGTGTCTCTCCTGCAAGACAATAAAAACATTTGCAA
>NW_018127982.1:885252-892072 GCF_001952655.1 Monopterus albus
GCGGTTCAAAGAAAAGATCAATCCTACCTCATTTGCATAGTCTCTGCATGAGAGGCAGTGCTTGAGTGTTACAAGGTTACACACTGGTTGACAACCAAAGGAGTTCTGCTGCCAAGAAAAGTACTCAAATGGAATTTCTCTTGGTGATATCCGTAACCACTTAAAGAATATTTAGGATTCAGAAAAAAATATGGAAAGGAAAACAAAACCCTCTGTTTCAGTTGGTCTGTTAATATAAGCACAAAACTAAACACATGGTCCCCTCAAAGCCTTGCTCGTAATTTATAATGATAGCTCGGTACATGGCTCTCTACACTAAAATGCTTTCTCACTTACTATGGAACAGACAGAATTAGGCCATGGAAACACCCTAAGGAGCCCAATTAAAGACTCTAATATTAGCAAGTAACAGTAAAAACGGTGGGGTTAATAGCTATTTAGTTATCAAGCTTAATTACCAGCCGGCAGCTTCCCGTGAGTCCTATGGAGCACAGGTTTGAAAAGACCTGTGATTCTATTAACCAGATTCTTTCTTATATACTGCAGGACATCTAAATTAGGTCAGATAATAACAATTTAACCCTCCAAATAGTTTAATAACTCCCTTAAAATTATTTTGTGGAAGGGAGACAGTGTAACACACGGAGAAAAGAGAGTGAAATACTAAATGGAAAATGAATGTTATTGTTTTTAACAGTGTCCATAAAGCATTACCCATTTCTTATTTGGGGGAGTTTACAAAGCCAAACGATATGTAGTATTTCCAAATATTTGTTAAAAAAACAATCAATTTATCAGCCTATACCACATTGATTTTGCTCTTAATTTTCTAATGTGTGAGATGTGGTAATGTATCACACACATTATTTTGCTTTGTATTGCAGTTTTAAAAACTCTTGGCTCTTTGCAATGATAAAAAAATATCAGAGAAAGGTACCAGATATGAGTCAAGACAGCAAACTGACATACTTCACTATATACTGTATCACAGGTGAACTGAGTAAAACACCAGGTTTCAAATGCTGTGCAAGAGATTTATTCAGAGAAATTTGACATTTAGTAGGCCTAATTGTTGCATAGCCTCTGCACTGGGCGGTGTCCATTTGCCTCTATGCTGTCTTAATAGCATCATGTATTTTCTGCATATATTTGCATTTATAACATAAACCTCCTGTTCCACTGTAATTTGAAGGCAGAGGCCAGTGCCTAATCTTTTGAGGCCACTGCAGTATTTTGAAATGATGAATACTTAGAGACATAGTGCATCTTTCTGCTAGAAGCATTCAAAAGGATCACTGTGACCATGAATGGATACACTACCATGCTGAGGTACACTGAGGCATGTAAATGATCCTCACCAGGTGTCAAGGAGGCCAGTGTGCCAAGAAACACATAGACACCATCACTAAGCAAGATGGATTCATGCTGTTTAAGCCACATTCTGAACATGCAAATTGTGGACACCAAATGAGGGAGTAGCTTTTGGAAGAATAGTGTTCATCCCTCTAGTAGAGTCCAGAGGAGACTGTCCTCCTGTAATATATGACAGTATACACTGTTTGTGCCAGCAGGTTATAATGATGGTAAATGGTAAATGGACTGTAACCAGCAGGTTATAATGATGAACTGTTACATGTTATAGTTTGGCAACATCTAGCAACTGTATTAAGTAATAATCATAATAATAATAATCACCTTTATTTGGTCAAGTATGTTACACACACAAGGAATTTGTTTCTGATACAGAACCGAGGCAGCCATCTGCGGTGCCAACTCAACCGATGGCTCTAACCATTGGTGGGCATTGTGGATTCAGTGTCTTGCCCAAGGACACTTCGACATGTGAACTGTAGGCATGTGACTCAAACCTCCAACCCTCCGGTTGGGAGACGACTGCTCTACCCACTGAGCCACCGTCGTAACATGATGTATTACACAGAGGCACAATGTCCTTGTTAGGATGAAGTTGGGGTGGATGGCTAGGTACACAAAACACCTTCTCCCAGGAGAGCCAGGTTTAACTCCTGTGCCTTGTGTTTTTAAGAGTTTTTGCTCCTAAATGTAACCAGGTCTTTTTTGTGCCTAAACCTAACCAAATGTTTTTCCCCTAATGCTTTGTGTGGTAAAACAATGAAATGTTGACAGTTTTATACTCGTAACATCATATAAACGACAGTTTCCAAGACCATGGAGTTGCAGTAGCTTGCTGCTAGCTAGCTTACTAGTTAGCCATTGTGTTTGCGGCTGTTTCTATGTTGACAAAGGTCTCTAAAGCTTGGTAATGTAGCATACATTGCCATTAATGTTGATGAAATTGCTGCTCCAGCTACCATAGGTAGTGCTATTTAATGAGAGGCTCCTATGGGTGTTTTCAGATGGAAGGGACAAATGACCATATGGGTAGTATAAGCTGTAGGACTTGCTGGTCCAGAGACCAATGCTAAGGTGCACTGAAGTTGCTTGAATTACACATCTGATCCAGTGTATGGTTTAGTCAAATTAAAAGGCAATTATTGCACAGTGTGATCCATATTTCATAGAAAATGTTTTGTGACAATGCTCTAAATATCTAGCTTATTAAACCTTTCATTCCGAAAATAAGATATCATTCATCTTGTCATAACAAGATGGCATAGCAAGATGGATAAAACTGAATGTGTTTTATTTGGTGATCTGGTGAAATTTGCTGCTTTTAACCACGACTTAGGCCCCCTGGCTCATCATCTGAAGATGACTGTAAAAACCCCAGTGGTAATGTTTGACAATGACTTAAGATTTGACAAGCAGACCAACTCAGTCGTAAAATCTAGTTTCTTTCCCCTGAGGTTGCTAAGTAAAGTCAGGTAATTTCTTTATTTTAATGATTTTGATATTGCAATTCATGCTTTTATAACCTCTAGACTTGACTATTGTAATGCATTATACCTTGGTGTTAATCAGTCGTCTCTCATTTGTCTTCAAATGGTCCAAAATTCTGCGGCTCGTCTTTTAACAGGTACCAGGAAATTTGATCATATAACCCCAGTACTGGCCTCTCTTCACTGGCTTCCAATCCATTTTAGAATTCATTTTAAGCCATTGATTTTTGTTTTTAAGGCTCTTAATGGTTTGGCGCCGCCCTACCTCCCTGAGCTGGTGAGGTGGTGCGAATCTACAAGATCGCTCAGATCGTCAAGTAGGTTTCTTTTAGAGGTTCCCAGGGCCAGATACAAACACTGGGGTGACCGTGCTTTTACTGTTGCAGCTCCTAAATTGTGGAATAGTTTACCTCTCAATGTTAGATCATCTACAGACATGACAACTTTTAAATTATTGGTTAAAACATATTTATTCACTTTGGCTTACATACAATACATAGTATTGTCTGATACTTCCTTCTTTTAATTGTTCATTCTGTGTAATTTGTGTGTTTATGATCCTATATTGTTTTATTCAATATTGATATTTTTTATTTTAGTTCTTACCTTGCCCTTGTAAATTACTTTGGTCAACCAGATGTTTTTAAAGTGCTATATAAATAAATTTTGATTTGATTTGATTTGATAACAGGCTGTGGTTATGTGACTGAAAAAATTTTCAATTCTATGTTAACAACTGGCTGTAGTAAAAATTGTTTATTTATTATTTAAACATTATGTTAATGCTTATGTGTTATTAGAAAATTAGTTAAAATCATCCTTTATATACATACATTTTTTTTTAATAGTTATCAGCAGTGGGGTTCATTTGGGTATAGAAATCATTTTTCATTCTGTCAGTCTGGAGTTTTAAAGCCATTCCATGAATAAATTAAAAACATGTTTTAACCTTGTCCCTGTTATTTAATGATAAGACAAAAGTTACACAGTTAGAAAATAAGGGACATTCACTCCCAGAAACAGTGGGTCTTTTTATTGATATGGCTTCTGTTCAGAAATCTGTTGGTCTGATTAGAGATTCATCTCATGCACGTAGAAATGACCTGTTCTAACCTCTTCCCTGGTTACTTATTCATATGAGCACAGTTCAGATAAATGTGCCCTGCTCTGGGCATTCTAAAATATTCCATTTCCTCTTTTGATTTTTCCCTTAAATGAACATTAATGGAATCAACAGAGTGCAAGTAAACAGAGTGCAGCATTTCTGCACTGCTCTACGCACATGGCTCTGATCCTTTGTGTTGTTTGTCCATCATTTTACTGCTCAGGGTGATTTTAATCTTTAACCAACTAATTTTATTTAATGGGACTTCTTTTTTGGAGCGTGGGGATCAAGAATGATTGACTGGTCATCCACTTAACTTCTCATTTTGAAATTCCATTAACATTATTATGTTATTCTCCACCCCATCCACTTTATAATTTCTGCTTGTTTATGTGTTTGTGTGTATGTGTGTATAGTGAGTGTGTGTGTTGTTTCTTGCTGCTCAGAGGAAGAAACAAAAAGCAAAAAGTTATATTTTTGGCTGATTCATTCAGCTGTAGCAAGAGAAACATTGTCCTGGAGTTTAGAGAGACTGCTTTGTGGATTCAATGGTTCAGCATCAAACATGTCTATAGCAGCTTTTGAAAATATTCAGATCCTTTCGCCTTTTTTCCATATTGCATAGAGTTTACACAGTTGTCTCCTTTGACTTTGCCTTTGGCTATGGAGCTTTATAAGTCCAGGCTTTAACAGTCAAGGACATTCAGAGACTTGTCCTGAAGATTGTCCAGCAATATTGTTGTAATCCTAATTGGTACTCAACTGGGTAATTTCAGAGTTGGTCCTCCTTTCTGTTGGAGGGTCTCTGGGTCTTTCATACTTCCAACATAGAAATTGTACAACTGAGGAATTCACAGTCCCCGACTTCCCCCAGATGTAGAGCTTGGCGCTCAAGACGGAAATCATTTCCCTCCTTGCTTCAAGTCCTTAATTGCCTTAAAAATCTCGTGCGCCACTGAGTGTTCAAAAACCTTGCCACTCTACCATAGTTTCTTGATTGAAGCAGTCTTTCAGAGGAGCACAGATGCTCTGTTAAAGAGGCCTTTTACTCTAAGTCCTGGTTTCTTCTCTGACCAACACTCTTCTGATTCTGTCTGAGCCATTCCACAGTTCTGACAGTTTCACGGTTTTTATACAGTTATAATTATTAAAACAACTGCTGTGCTCCCGACAACCTTCTGTTGTCAGTAGCAATTTCTATATATATTTTTTTTTTTGAGGATCTCTGCTTCAAGTTAGAAGTCTACCAGTAGTTCATTGTACTTCTAGATATGTTTTAGCTCTGAAATGTACTGTCAACTGAGACATTATAGTATGTACCTTTCAAAATCACATTGACAAAATAGGTTATTTTCAATGCATGGCCAAACATATCAGATTGTGCAAAAAGTCTGAATTAAATCTGAGATCATTAGCATAAAAAAGCTGACAAATGACATGGCCAATCCTTTAAAAGCTGACTTTTCAAAAGGCTCTCATTACTATCTGACTTGACAGAACAATGCTTCCCACAGTAGAATGTGATGCTTTTGGAAAGATAAATGTACCCTTCAGAAGAGACAGACCTTCAAAATGTCACTTTTTGGATTTAGTAAAGCATAAGTTGTCTCTCATAAATCTAGAAAATGTTCTCTTAGCTGTCTTTGAGGCATAAATGAGTGGAGTGAGATTATATTTTGTCAGATACACCTCATCACCTAGCATTAGCTAGTCTGGACTAATCAGAATTGACCTGATTAATTTCAGAACTTACTAAAAACTGCACTTCTCTCAGTTATTTGCCCCCAGGACTTTTCCTTACCTCTACAGTCCTATACTGTAGCTGAACTGCAAATTTCTCATGTCAGTTAAAACACATGTTCAGCATTTCATAAAGCAATAGGGGTTAAGGAACCCCCTAGTGTACTTCTGTTGATTTTGTATGCAGGCACACCACCTTGAAAATTAGCTTTACATTCATCATGAACATGTCTACAAAAGGTGCTAGCAAATTATGCAGATTTACTATGCCTCCAACAAAAGTAATGCATCAGATACTCTCCTATTATCTCAACATGATGCTGAGGATAGATGTCTTGCTGGATAAATAGTTAATTACATTTGGGAAATGCACTTATTTAGCTGAAAGTTAGATGGAAGATCAATGCCACTCACATTTTGTATGCTAAATATTAATGTAAGTAGCATATAGAGAGGAAGCAGGGATAAACAAGCCTGCCTCTGACCAAACGTTAACAAGTCTGCCTTCTAAAGCTTCCCCTTTGCTTTCAGTTTTTATGGTAAGTTAACTGCCTCCTGGCTGGATCATATTGTTTGAAAGGAAACAACACAATATACCACAGATACCTGACAACTTTTACTTTGACTGCTTTTACATTTGCTCTAACCCAGTGGCTGAAGTGGGCCGGTATGTACCGGCACACAGTTCCAGCACTTCTACATTTTATTCTTTTGTGTACCTGGATTTTTCTTGAGCACTTCCCACAAGCTGCCAGTACTCTTTCTTTGCTTGCCTCTCTATTGGCTCATTTGAGATGCACTGGGTCTCGTTTGGACAGTGAACAGTAGATGTTGAGAGCAGGGGCGGTGACAAAAAGCTGCAGTCAAGACAGAGATTTCTGCCAGATGGGGATTAGCTCCTCCAAAAAGAGACCTGAGATCCCCCAGAAGCAACTTTTAGGGACAGCACAAGTACCCTCACCAGCCCACACACTCACACACCGTGTTTTCATTCCTTGTGGGAACTTTACATCCATTCATCCATCCATTTTCCTCCGCTTATCTGGGACCGGGTCGCGGGGGCAGCAGTCTAAGCAAAGATGCCCAGACTTCCCTCTCTCCAGCTCCTCTGGGGGAA
>NW_018127982.1:892783-893706 GCF_001952655.1 Monopterus albus
GCCCTTAGCAAAGGGCCCCGGACCCCGTACTCCCGGAGCACCCCCCACAGGGCGCTGCGAGGGACATGGTCGAATGCCTTCTCCAGATCCACGAAACACATGTGGACAGGTTGGGTAAACTCCCATGAACCCTCCGCCACCCTGAAGAGGGTATAGAGCTGGTCCAGTGTTCCACGGCCAGGACGAAAACCGCATTGTTCCTCCTGAATCCGAGGTTCGACTATCGGTCGAATTCTCCTCTCCAGTACCCTGGCATAGACTTTCCCGGGGAGGCTGAGGAGTGTGATCCAACTATAGTTGGAACACACCCTCCGGTCCCCCCTCTTAAAAAGAGGGACAACTACCCAGGTCTGCCAGTCCAGAGGCACTCCTAATGTTAAAACAAACAAATGAAATAAAACAAAATGTAGCATACGCATTGTATCATTATAACACGTCATCATTATATCATTTTCCTCACACAGCTCCTAAATGTCTGTTTGTGGACCTCTGACCTGCCTGCTCCTGACCAGACCAGTCCGGTCCCGTTTTCCACCATTTCATGTCTCCTTCCGTGTGGTTGCCATGACGCTGTTCCTTCTGGAATTAAAACTGCAGAAACTTCTCCCATAGGGAGCTATTAACACAACTATAGCAAACTCCTTTTAGCTTGTTTCTTAAAATGGCATTTTGCAAGTTTAGTGATATCTAAAGTATCATGAAGTGTGTGATAATTTGCTTAATGTTTTTTATAAGGAAACTGTAGGTTTGGATCTAACACCACTCAAATCACATTTAATTCAGAGACAGTATTGGCTACAGCTGTACCGTGGAGCTGGTTTTCTTTTCAGGGCTAAATATTTGTGCAGTTTGTACAATATACAGCGGCACAACAGCATTGTTGCAATGATTTAAGACAGGCTTCCCTTGCCTTGCCAGGTGAA
>NW_018127982.1:894346-935087 GCF_001952655.1 Monopterus albus
CGGCCACCAGGCGCTCGCATTCGAGCCCCAACCCTGGGCCTGGCTCCAGGGTGGGGCCCCGGCTGCACCATGCCGGGCGACGTCACGGTCCTTGATTTTAATCTATTCATAAAGGGCTTTTGAACTTTACATTGACTTACATTTCCTGTAGACTTATCCTAACCTTAACCATAACCACTACTTGCCTAACACCTAACCCTGAGTCCTAACCTTAAACCACGTTGCCACCCTAAAATTGATTTCCTTGTGAGGACCAGCCTCTGGTCTCAAAAAGGATGGCCGAGTCCCCACAATGTGACTGTGTTAGCACGTTTTGGTCCCCATAATATAAGTAATACAAAGGCACACACACAAGCACAAACACTTCAAGCACTGTTGTAACCTTTATCCTAACCCAACAAAGACAATTTTGTTTAATTTATTCTAAATACAAGTGCAGTGGATACTGGTTTATCCCTCAGTTACACTTTCCCAGTTCATTGGATTCAGTCCAAAAGACACAAGATGAAACCTCTGTAGTTCTCCAGTCTGTTCCATTGACACGCCACTTAAATGTACTATTGAACAGAGAGTCTAAGAAATGTAAGGCTTTATTTATGGCCCAGCATCACTGAAACACACTTAAAAGTCTTCTGTACAAATACAAACCTATTTTTAGTGAATGCACAGCTTGAACTAAATGATTGTTTGTACATCACAGGGCATCAAGGAGTATTTCATAGCTAGGCAGCACTGATCGACGTATTATCCTCAGTCTCTGCTAATCATATAAACTATCTGGGTGCATGAATGTAAGAAAGGATTAATTATAGCATGGCAGAGAATCCACAGACATTCCCATTTTTTCAATTTAACTGGATTATCATCATCTTCTTTAGTACCATGAAATTACCTAAGTTGTCCAGACACTGATACACATTTGCCAACAGACACTTGTGTGCCCTTCAGTGAGCAAGAGAGGAGAGGAGAGCCATTATCCAGCACAAGAAGATTCCACATCCATACTGTATCACTCCTCCCTTCTCCTCAGTTTTTAATCTTCCTCTGCCACCTACCTGTTTTCATTCCATTTCTGTCTCTTTCTCCCGTGAGCCTGTCTTCCTCCCTTGCTGTTTCTCTTCATCTCTCTTTATTTTCCTTTCTCCTTTTATTTTTTCCTCTTGAGTCTCTTTACTGTCCCACACAGCTGTCTGTCATTCTCTTTGCCCATCTCATCCTCACTCTCCCTCTTTGCTGTCATAATTTCTGTCTCCCGCCTCCCTTCATCCATCCTCCCACATTCATCCAGTCTTTCATTAATGAGTCCAACCTTTGTACAACCAAGCAGTGAGTGCCACAAAGATGTATATGCCCCAATCTGCAAAAAGGCAGCTTGTGTGCAGCTTTGCTCATAGAACCAATCCTGTGCTCTAGCCAGGAGTATTCAAACCTTTTGTAAGTAACTAAGTACACTAATTCAACATTCAACATCATTTCTCTTTCTCTCCCTGTCTGAATAGTGTCTCTGATGATACTATCAGCATCCTGTAGTTTTAATTTGGTTTACTGTATGTGTCCTGTGATTTGATTAAGTAACCATTTCATGGCCATTCATCAATTAGCAGCTGGATTCAAGTAAATGGCTGGGTGGAGTATACAACAAAGACTACAGGGGCTTTTTTGTCACCTTCACCCATTAATAAAACATCGAGTTACTTCACTTGGGGCAGAAACTTCAGCTGCCATTTTCCAGCTTCCCAGTCAGCTGCAAACCACCCCACTGCATTCTGGGGAGGGTCACAGTTTGATGAAGCCAACAGAACCACAGCTCCAGTAAAGAGCAGATAAGTGGTTCACAGTTCCCCAATCAAGACACTCTCCTCACCCCAGCAGCACCTAGAGATCTCATCCATGAAGATCATAAATAGAACTGGTGACTGGGACAACTCTGGCAGAGCTTGACACCCCCCGAAAACTGAATGCTAGAATATAGAAACAGGCCTGACAGCAGTTATATAATTAACATCCAAGCTTAACAATGGCACCAGTACCCCATATTCCCATAGCACCTCCCACAAAACACCCCATATGTGTACCTAAGTACAGTGCATGTGTAACTACACTTCATTACATTTCAACACTGTAACTTCAATGTTTATTGGACTAGGCTGAGAGAGAGATGGTTCCATAATTTGTGGGAAGTACTATTAAAACACCATTAAATATGTAAACTAGTCATCTGGAAAGCTAGAATCTTTCAGCCAAATAGCTGGAGGCCTAGACCTCAATACCTGGACTTTGCCCAACTTTCAGACTGACTAAGTACCTTCCCATCTTTTAGCACGGACAGGAAGACCCTCAGGAAGCCCAAGCACAGGTCCAAGCACAGGTGTGGAAAACGAAACATAAAAATTGCACTATGTTGTGTTGCCAGTCTAATATTATCTGACTGATTGCAAATACTGTGACAAGTGGTTTATCACGTTCCACATCTTGCTTTAGTGTTAGCGATTTCTGGCTCTCCTTTGTGGGAGTATGAAACCTATACAAACACCAAAGCTTGATGGTGTCACTGCAGCAGAACTCGTTTTCCAATTCCTTATTACATGCACAATCAGTCATACCATAGGCTGTATTATAAAAATGGATGGTGCACCACCACTTCCCACCACTACACCAAACCGCCAACCAGATTCTCCACAACAAAGTCTGGATGTGGATTGCTGTATTAGTCCACCAATCAAAGCCATCAAATCATCTGAAATACACCCCTTTATATGTCATCAAATAACTTGTTGAAGTCTGTTTCATCAGAAAAATGAATTGTGCTCAAATCAGTGTGATAATATCCATGTAGAATGACCAAAATTAAAACAAACTGAAAACAAAACACTTCTCCAAATGTACAAAGTTACAACAAAAATCTTATGTTCCTGCAAAATCTGCAGTTAACATCTTCAGTCAGACTACAACGGCTAGAATGTACAATTTATAAATACCACAAATTGTTCATGATACCTTCAAATTAAAATGCATTTCTGCAGAAAAACAACAACAGCACAAAATTTAAGTTTTACAGACATTCTTTCTCAGATTTGGTGAAACTGTGCACTTTAGAATATTACAAATCCAGACAGTGTCAGTATAAACTGCTACGTCTGTTTATATCCATTCCTCTCAACATGGTGGTGTTGATGAGCTTTGTGACATCCATGTTGCCATACTGAAAACACATGTCAGATCACAACCAAACTTGTATCACCAGCCCCAGTATGGTCTCTATCTAATGAGCCTGGAAACAGATGCTAACACATGGTTTTCTGAATAATAGATGTGATGGGCTGGTGGCTCCACCACTAGTCCTGCATCAGTGACCAGGGGTGGAATGGATCTGAGATACAACAACTACACGATGCATTTGCTGAGAACTAAGGCAGAGAGGAAGCCATAGTTGATCCAAAGATATCTTATTCTGTAGGTCTGTGAATCATGATGCTGCCATATACACACACTATATGCACACGCTATCTTGCATGCACACACTCGCAACCTTCTGATCCCTTGAGCCCTTAATCCAAAAATGAGTTTTGACTAAGTGGACAAGCTCCTTGATTTGAAGCATGTGCCATTTCATGCTTAGGTCCATGTGTATCTTATTTCTTTACTGACAACATGCGAGCTCATGATTGCGTCTGTGCTTTTCTCTCAGAAGGATCAGTTGCTTACAGGTTCTGTAACGAGTGCATTTCTGTTATTCCATTCCCTGGTGTTGGCAGCACACCCAGTCACTCCATATTCCACTGATCTAGTTCCTGTCATTAAGTGTCTTTTGTATTTTGTGTAGAGGAGTTCTTTCTTCCAGCTGAGAACAGAAACTGAAATCTCTTACTGGTGAGAAGTTGTTAAATAAAGCTCTGTCAATTATGTACCTGGGGAGAAAAAGACAATTCTTTGTTATAATTGACTGTTGTGGGGGGATTTAGTGTTCCTGTGTTGCACATATTCATGTTCAACTGGCAGAACAGAGAAGTGCTCAAGTAGTTGGCTGTCGCATTAATGTGTCCTTATTCAAGGTGTGTGAAAAGCTGTCAGAATGCTTTCTTAAAACTATAACACTGACAGGGCTTTGAATTCTTTATGTTATTGATCCATTTATTTATTTCCCAGGCAGTCTGTGTTATGACAACTGATGTAAGGTTAAGAAAATGACAAGAAATAATACAAATTTGGCTGAATTATGATTTGGTTTGATTGTGTAACATTATTTGGATTAACCATAAGAAGGAATATGTATGTGAGAATGAACTCCACACAGAAATAGGTGCTCTCTGATCCGTCACCTCTAGGATTAAAAAGACAATTGTGGTTTATTGCAAAATTTGGGTTTAATCTTCAGTGTTCTGATCATCAGTTCTATGAGCCGTGATAACATTGTTCCCACCGCGGTAAATTGCTGAGACCTACAGATTCTAAAGCATCACTAAAATCTCGGCAACAAGGTAAGGAAGTAAAGCTGAAGGTGATTTGCTTAATTTGCTGAAGAAACCACTGAGTGTACAAAATTATAAAAAGTAGGTCAAAGTAGAGCCAAGAAGTCTGTCGGTTAAATGGGATGGATGTTTACAGCTGTCAGTTTGGGTAATAATTTTACCATTCACGTTTGTTTTCTCTTCTAAATAAATCTGACTGTCCTAAGGGTTTGTTTACAACCTCTCTCATCTTCTGGCTGTTGATATTTATTGCCCAACTGGGCTTTATTTTAGTGAAGGTGTCATGTTATTATATCATAAACAGAACCTAAAGCCTAAATAAATAATGATGATCATTCTTCTTATTATTATTAATTTTGAAAAACACTTTTTCTTTGAGGTTTTGCCAATAAAACAACTTGGTTAAAAGTTTTTATAATCAGTAAATTATATTAGCAGTGGTGCTTGGTAGCATTTTAGCAAGACGTTCTATAACCCCACTGTACTGTATATATGTGACAGAGAAAGTTAGCGGCAAAGCAGGCAGAAGTTGGTGGAGTATACTGTAGAGAATAGTCAACTTATTATGTGCTCAGAAACATGTCTCAAAATGAATGTGGCTTCATAACCTGTTTGCCACATCAACTTGACAACAGTGACAATGTCAGTGTTTATAGTTTGTTGCCCTCAAGTTTGACAAATCTACTTATCTTGTGTACCTGTCTTTAATCATAGTATATACTGTACAGTACATAAATTAACAAATACACCTTTACACCAATACAATTTTTCTAGAGTTAGTCTGTTTAACCAGAATATTTCTCTCTCACAACCCCTTATATGGCAAAGAGAAATCCTTTCTTTGTTCAGCTAGGTATCAGTCCATCATGAATCTAAACCCACATGAATTAGTAAGCCTCAGAAAGCACCAAAACACTTTCAAGCTCCACACCCTGCTGCCCTTTCTTACAACCTAACCAGATCACCATGAATGCCAGGCAGCACATCAGAATCAACAAAAAGCAGCACGAACTCCCATAGTCCCAGATGAAACAGCCAGGTTATATACGAACAGGTTATTCATCTGTAACTCATTCCCAGCCTCAGCGGGGATCTAGCTAAACAGAATGTGTTTATCTTCAATAGCAGTAAACACAGCATACTTGATCGCCTATTTCATTTTCTAAAATGTATCGATCCCTTGATTCCCACGAGGCCATATGAGCGGGCCATCACAACTCGTTGAGGTTATTCAGTCAAAATTACGATTGATCTTATAAAGTTGACTGCAGAACACCAAGGAGAAAAGGACATTGTTTTCAGCTCAAGGAGAGCTGCTTAAGTGAGTAATATAGAGGGGAGTCATGTCATGTCAAGTGAGCACCTCAATTAGAGCTAAGCTTAGACAATCAGTGGGATCAGAGGAGAGGATGTGACTGCTCTTCTCCATTCCCTCTAGTTTGGGATGCTCTTATGGCAGCCAGCTTCTGCATGCAGTGCTGTTTCACAGAGCAGATAAGAGCTACTGGTCTTATATATCTGCAAGGACATTCCAAAGGCTATCTATATAAAGATGCACTCATTGGATCCTGTACACGCAGGCCAGGAACACACTGACAAGGGAGATCAGAGTAGCAAAGAGGAGCTACTCCAAAAAGCTGAAAAACCAGTTTTCAGCCAACGACTCCTCGTCTGTGTGGAGAAGCCTGAAAAACATCACTGGTTATAGGAACCCATACTGGCAGACAAACTGAATATGTTTTACTGTAGGTTTGAGAAGCAGAACTCCCCCCCATCACCCACCTCACCTCAGCTGCTCCCCTGATGATCACCTCCCTTCCCTCCAGCCCTCCACCCCTGAGGATCTGTGAAAAGGATGTGTGTGAACTTTTTAAGAAACAAAAGATCAGGAAGATAGCAGGCCCAGATGGGGTGACCCCCTCCTGCCCGAAAGCTTGTGCTGATCAGCTGCCCCCCTTCTTCATACAGATCTTCAACAGATCACTAGAGCTGTGTGAAGTCCCCTCCTGCTTCAAACGCTCCACCATCATCCCTGTCCCTAAGAAACCCTCCATCAGTGGACTATAGCCCTGTCACCCTGACATCTATAGTTATGAAGTTCTTTGAGAGACTGGTGTTGGCTCATTATAAGGGCATCACAGACCCCCTGCTGCCCCCTGCAGTTCGTCTACCAGGCAAAAAGGTCAGTGGACGATGCAGTGAACATGGCACTGCATTACATCCTGCAACAACTCGACTGGCCAAGGACCTATGCACGGGTCCTCTTTGTGGACTTCAGCTCAGCATTCATCACCATCATCCAAGACATCCTTCGCTCTAAACTGACCCAGCTCACTGTGTTTGCCCCCCACCTGTCAGTCAGGAAGCAACAGGTGAGGCTGGGGAAAACCACATCCAGCACCCAGAGAATCAGCACAGGGATGTGTGTTGTCCCTGCTGCTGTTCTCCCTCTACACAAACGACTGCACCTCAGAGGACCCCTGTATTATGTATTAATATCTGCATTTTTAATACATCAACTTTCCTTCCAATCTAGCTATTGCAGCCACATCATGTTAAGGAGGTGGCTCTTTATCTCTGGTGTTCAGAAATAATAAAGGAGGCTTTTCTTTATCCTTTTCACACAGGTTCAGTCAGGTGGAGTAAATGGTAAAAGGCAAAGGTAAAAATGCAGTCTTATGGAAATAACATTTTAATTCAGGTTTTTAACATTGTACCATGAATGTAAAAGGTACAAAGACTTGACCTCAGTTGACTTGATGCACAATTCATATCCTGCATGCTGTTCATTCCCTCAGTAGCTTGTGACATCTGAATCCTGTCATCTCCTGAATTTCACTCCCTAGGTCTTATATCACACACTGAATTTTACAGATGAATAAATATATGTGGTTATGTCCCATAGCCCTGCCTACTGTTACTATGCTGATAACACCATATACTCCTTTTCATTTCTGTCCCCTGACTCTAACAGTGCACATTGTAAATTACTACATTAAATGATAAGGTTGTCAATTAGCCCTGCTACAGACTGTTTAATCCAGTTCATCCATAGAAAAGAATAAAAAAGTGGCAGTATGCCGCCCTTTAACAGAGGCAGGGTGGTTAAGTACACTAGATTTGTTAAACCAGCCAGTTAGTTTTCATGCACCTCTCCTTTCGTGTCACTTGCTACAGTTAATTTTCAAGTGTGGAATGGCCTCACTGATGCCTCTTATGACTCATGGGATAAAGACAGCCACTACAGTTGTGGTCTCACCAACCATCAAGTGCCAGTGGTCACAGCTTCAGTCTGACCTGTTAACCATCCATTAGCACACTACAGTACACCACAGATTAAATGTGACTCAGAAAGAATGCCATCCAACTCCTTCTTCAGTCATAATCATTGATTTATCTCCCATTTTCACTGTAACTCCCTCCTAGCTGACTCCTTGAACTCTATTCAGCCCCTTCCATTCCTCAAGAACACTACAACATGTCAGCTTCTTATATGAGCCCATGCTACTACTACTATACATCCCCTCTCCATGGGCTGCTTGTGTCAAGTTTAGACCTTTGGTGCATTTGGCATGCACTCCCAAGTGTCCAGTCTATAGTGCAATCTCATACACCAGCACTCAGCTACTGTCAGCCACTTGTCTCACTTGTCTCTGCAGTGAATTGATCAATTGGCTCTGGCTGTTCTTCCTTCTGGCTCCCGAATAGTGAAATGACCTTTTCACTCTACTGACAGCAGTACAATCTTTTCTCATCTTCTCTTGTAAACTGAAAACATCATTATTAAAGTTTCACACATTGCTCTTCAAATAAACTTTTTTAAATAAAATATTTTTCTAAAAAAGACAGAGATAAATAAATAGGTAAATGATCTGACTTCTTTTCTCTTTCTATGTTTAGCAATTAACTCTGAATTAAACATCCATACCAAGTGAAACACCTCCTTTAAACTTTGGTTTTGGCAGAGAAACAAGATGACAATTCATCCCAGATTAAAGTTTTATGGTCCTTTGTCTGGGTTTGCCTGGTGGATCCAACTGACTGCACAGGCTCGATCAGGCTGGCAAAATAAAACACCCCAGGGATGGTAGAAAGGGATCAGCCAAGAGTAACAGGACAGCGGGTCATTACACACAACAATTGTCTTGTGGGCTCTGAAGCTACAGAGGAGAACTGCTATCAGAGAGACAAATGTGTGTGACTGTGTGCGTAGCATGGTCAGTTTAGCAGAAATGCACATGTGCATGACAGTAACTTGTTTGCACATGTTTTGTTTGTCAGTTCCCAAGCTTAACTCTACTCTTAGTTCAAACTGTGTTGCTCAATAAATGCAGCGTTGAAAAAGTCGACATTCATCCTGTATGATGCAGTAAAACATGAGGACAGGAGTTGACCCACTGGATACAAGCTCTTGCCTTTGACACCATAAGGCGAATGTTCATGTCCATTATTGATGACATTTTTTAATGATTGATTAATGATATCCATTATTTTTGCAAAAATTACTGGTTTGAAATATCTTACCAAATGTTTACTGAAAGTGCCAAATGCAGATATTGTTGGAACATAACTGAAGAACTATTAGCAAACATTTGTCAAATATATTCAAAATGAAAAATCTGTGAAATGATACACCTCCATGTACAACTATATAATATTTATAAAAGTATAGAATACTATGCTAAAATGAAATCATAAGCATACTTTACTAGTATTAGACCTGGAACCAAGCACTGTTTACAAGCAGATCACAGATCTCCATGTTTCACAAAAGACGGTTGCTCACATGCTCTTACATACTTGTGTAAATATGCTATTTATTTTTATGGGGAAAAAAAGCATATAATAAGTTTGAGAAGAAGTTTTCTCATGTTGCACAGATGCATGTCTCAGGTTTGATGTGTTTAGATTCATAATTAACCTCTCACCTGTATCTGCTTTCACATCTACATTACCTACCTTTTAAAATTTGCATCTGTATTTTATAATAAAAACTAAAAAGTGAAATTCATCTGGTGCAACAGGGAGAGTAGGGGGATTTCCAGAGGTGGTAGGTTTCACCGTCAGGGAACATTTCAGACTGGACCAATGTGGTGGAATGACAGATACTGTTGTTCAAACTGCTGGCTCGGTAACACTCATTTCAGACAGACACAACCTCAGCAAGTGAATATTAACACACACTACTAAAAGACAGTGACTTCAGCTGAACTCAGGAAACACGTACAGGAAATTTCATCATACGAGTCTGACCAGCACCAACCTCCAGACAGCCTTCACAGTGAGCTTATGGCCTTCAGCATGTTTAACAAGGAACATGAGCTGTTTCCTTTGGTCTGGCTCTCTAATTAAGCACTGACAGGGCTGTTAAACTCTCAGTGGTTCTCCTCTGCCAGAACACCACAGCTGTATCTCTTGTTGAGATACACTGATTTCAGTCTGCCTCACTCTGTCACTGCCACTGCAGGTTTAAGGATTTGTCAAGAGGATCAGCTACAACCAGAATATTTTGACTGTGGACAACAGGATGTATTTATACAGAAAAATAATAATATAGCAGGAGCACAGCAGGGGAACAGTTCAATACAGCTGTCATCAGGTTGAAAAGGAAAAAAAAAAACAGAAAATTCTTACTCTGTAGAAAATACAGAAGGGCTCAGTGTCATGGCTCTGTTAGTGCGTTGCTGCACAGGTAGTAGAGGTTAAGCTGTTATAGACACACACATGGCTGGTTGGTCAAAAGCCAGATCAAATGCATGCTACTACTATTAGGAGGAAACACAGCAGGGTGATCTTGCCTGCCAGTCAGAATGATGCTCAGACAAATTGTGACCTCCTTCTTTGTTGAATGTAGAGAGGCTGGTGAACAGGGCAGCAGCCTCCTGCTTGCTCTACTGTGAAAGGAAGAAGATAGAGAGGCAGAAATCCTGTTACAAAGAAGAGGAAAGGCTGGTGTCTCTCTTTAATCGTTCAGCAGCCAAGAGAAAGTGTATGGGCTGATACAATATTTAGAGTCAGAGGTCAATGGGAGTTATGAGCATGGCTCCCTGCAGACTTCTGTGCTCCCTTGGCAGTAACAATGTGCCTAATTAAGAGGTCTTCCTCTGTGACCTCCCCAGCAGGTTTGAGCTAAAGAGCATTATCTGTAGAGGGAAGCATCCACTCTCTATTTATTAGGAAATATTAGATGTGACAGGGCTGTTCCTCTGACTGGAAGCTCGTTATCCAAAACACTGCATTGCCTCGGGAAGCTGGCCTTAACCACATCCATTAATGGAGAGGGAAGAGAAATAGAAAAGGAATTTTTAAAAAGTCTTTGATAAAAAAAGGGGGTGGGGGTCCATGCACATTCCAACAATTGTAGTTAGGATGCCCAGAGAGACCAGTGAAAAGTTTAGTGAATAGGAGTGTAGTCTTTAGTGTGAATGCAGGTGAGCCAAGACTAAAGGGTAGGACGTGCACTGTGGAAATGACCCATTCTCCTAAATCAACGTTCTTTGAGTAAATCCTCACATGCAAGCAGACATTCAAAGACAATGCTGTCCTATACAAAGCCTTCAGAGAAGAAAGACAATAGAAACTCCCATGATTCAGGCTTGGCAGACTCTGGTCAGGCATTCAGCCTAACTCATTAGAGGTCTTTTCCAATTACACTGGAACTATCTGTGCATCCAGTGTCATGGTTATTAAAGGGCCATTGTTTAGAAAGCATTTCCTGTGCTCCAGACTTTGCCGGAGTTTATGTTTCAGAGGAACAATGGCTGCCCTACTCTGAGTGGGGTCCAGAGAAGCAGGGCTTGTGAGAACAAACCAAAAGACTCCAACACACACCAGAAGAAGATACAAGTGGAGCTAAAAACAGGAAGACTTCCATTGCTGTTGCTGATGTCCTCACACTCGGCCCAGAACCTAAGAACCCTCCCAGTTGTGTTCTCCTACAGTTTTATTGGCCTTCCTGTATGAGAAGAGGAAGGAAAGGATACATAGCAAAATCAGATCTAGAAGAAACTGTTAGGAAGAATGCGTCCACTGCAGCCATCCAGAATCACATTTAAATGAACTGGGCTGCAATTGGTTTTAGAATACAAATGAGTGAAGACAAAGACCGACAGATGAGAGGAAAACTGGAATATACAAAGATATACTAAGTGCCACAGAGACACAAATGGTCAGAAAGACTTTAATAAGAAACAGAAACGTTAGAAAATGTATAGAACATGATAAGACAGAGAAAGGTTCATTCATAATGCAAGCTAAAAGAGCATATGTGAAAGACTAAGCCTAATGGCCATCCAAGTTCTGCATTTGTGTGTACAGAGCGCACAAGTTGGTAAGTGGCTTTAAGAGCACTAGGGAAGACATCTCCCTGCCGTGTCGGGCCACTAAGAGAAACAATTGATGCATGTACTTGAAAGCACTCAGACATTTTCAGTTGGCTGTAAAATAGAAGAAATAAAGAAAGGGAGAAAAAAGAAGGGAAAGCTCAGTACTGTCCATAGCTGTCCATAGCCGCACTAGCATGTACAGGGGTTCACTGCTATAAGTCAGTGTATTGTGTTTCCCCTAAAGCCCAGCAGCATTATCCTAAATAAAGCTAAATTAACAATTCAGAATATTATTTCTCTGTCACATTAAAATACATTAGTCACATTATTAGTCACATTATTCTGAGCTGGCTTAACAGTGATTTAAAATATAATACATCAGCACAGATACTTCTGGTATTTCTGAAGGCAGCTGTGTCAACACCTTTTCAGCATCAACCAGTGAAAGTAATTTTAGCTCTGTTAGCTCTAATTTTAGTTGCATTAGCAATAAAATAAAATAAAATGTTTAAAAAAAAAGGGCTCACTTACCAGTAAGGCACAATAACAAACTACAGTACAGATAAACAAATTCACTGAAGGAGCTGATGAATAAAAAAGCAGTTAGAATGCATGTGGCCATAAAATCATTTAGTGGTAACATGACAAAAATGATCCTAGTCATGCTATTCAGTGAGATAGTTTGTGTAGCTGCAGCTGAATAAAACTTTAACATTAGTTTGCTTTGGAACATTCAGCCTCCTAATATTAGGACACTGAATCACAGCTACAAACAAACAAAAATGTCATTCCCACTTCAGCCTGTCCTTTCAGCACAGAAACCAAGGTATAGTAGAAGCCAGTGTTGGTGGTTACCTACCTGATGGGGAAAGCTGAAGTCATCTCAGTCTGTTCAGAAACCCAGCTGTTGCTTCACTTCTTTCCATCGTGTTATGGTTGGTCTTTCTCATCTTGCTCTGCTGTTTCTCACTATTTTTGACCATAGTCTTTTCTTCTTACCTGTCCTGCTCAATGTAGCTCAACATTTCCTTCAACATGTTTAGTGTCACCTTACTTTTTCTTCTTTTTAAATTTTATGGTGGCTGGCAAACTATGAAATGACTCACTACCGCCATCCGCTGCTATGGAGTGTGTCATTGCTGTTAGGCCAGAGCCTCTGCTCACACCTTGTTGCCATGTCTCAGCTGACACAACCAGAAAGTGATTTCACCCAGATAGCATTTAATGACCAAAACAAAACTAAGAAGTGTGGCACACTGATTTATTGCTTGGGAATCTGGCTTTTAATTTTATTAGAAAGACTGTGTACATTTAAAAGTTCACAGTCTCATCATGTGACCAGAGAATAGTTTAAGAATCTGTTGAGGATAATCTCAATACATCATCTCTCCTGAAGTCTGAGTATTGATATTCACAATATGTTCATTTTAAAATTAAAATAACTGGACACAAAATTTACTTGAAACATTCATCTAGATGCCAGCTCTTTTACATAGCAGTAGTCTAATAACAGTAGTCTACATTTGTATAATATTGTGGAGAAAGTTGTGCATGTGTTTATAATACATATGTAGTGGCACGTGCTTGTGTGACTGGGACGAAATAGGGGAAGAGTGTAATCACTGTTTGAGTCATTTTTACAATATCATTGTGTCTAAATAAATTTTGTGCAATAGTAAAACTTGTATGCATTATTTATATTTTTAGATGTGATATATATAAAAAAGCATTGACAAAGCTCCATTTGGGTATGAGTTTTACATTTCACTTGGTAATAGACTCTATTTAGGTGCCCCTGATGGGGATTGTTTGTGTGACTGGGGTTATAGATGAGGAAAGGAGTGTTCTTGTAAGTTTCCATTGAGAAAATCAATTTGTTCAAGTGTTTTGGGATTTAAACAGTTTCTGCCACATTTCGCTGGCCTTGACCACCAGGGCCTCATCAAGCTTCTGTTCTTTTTCTTATTGAAATAAGCTAGTTAACAAATGAATTGGATTAGTGTTATATTTGCATTTAGATTATTATTAGATGTATATTATCTAGAAATAAAGATGGTTTATATACTATAAGCATTGTTATAATAAAGCCAAAGAAGCCACAAGCATTTTAACAACAAAAATACACAAAAATTACTATGAAAAAATAAATGAAACAAAGATCGACAAACAAAACATGCATACCTTCTGTAGGTATATCAAATTTTTCAGATTGTCCCTCATTAGGCCCTTCACTGAAATCTTCAGGATGCTTAGCATGCAGGTGTCTTAGCACTGAAGTGCTGTTGGAAATGGCAGATGTTGGTTACAAGTGGTTCATTTCACTCAATTGTGTCAAAATGCTCCCACACAAGCGATATCATTCTACTTCTTGATTCCTTCATCTTCCAAATCAGTTTCTCCATATATCTCATATGTTTGTCTATATCTTCTACACAAATAGACACAAACTCTAGCCATTTTCATTCCACGGTGAGATGTGGCACGTCTGGTGATCTGCATGTAACCAGAATCACTGACTGAGGATCAGAGGAGTGGACCTATTTAATTATTCAGCTAGTTCAACTTTCAGCTGACTCAGGATCAGTAGTTGCATACAGTTTTCCATCCATTTGACCCTTCGAAACATTTTATGAAACAATGTGTATATACTGTGGTGATGGCCTTTTCTCTCTGAAAATCTAGTACAGCACTGGCTTATGATTACAAAGCCAAAATGTGGTCTAACTACATTTGCTGGATGTGAAACTGATGACAACAAATAAGACGGAAAATAAGAACCTAATGTAACACTAGTGAGGGGTATATTTTCCTTTATCTCACATCTGGAAATGCTTTCTGCATGGCATACATACTGTACATGTCCCACACTGCCTTTCTTCTTACTTTCTTTTTTCCTACTCCTTGTCTCTTTCTCTGTCTTTAGTTGTAAATAAATAAAGGTAAATCAATTCCTTAACAGAATTCTATGCAGTCTCAAGTGAAATTAGGTTGCAATGCAATCAGCAGTCCTTTCTGTAATCAGGGTAAACAATGGCACAGGAATGCAGCTTTTAATGCTCTTACTCAGTGTTGTTGAAAATTGTTGTCTGCATCCTTTCCAAAATAGTGTACATAAAATTTGGTTCATGTGTCTGGGTAACACATTGAGAAAGAAGAAGGTCATGGCGATGATAAAGTCGGTGCTTTGATGTGGTGGTTTATATCCCATATTCCTACAGCATCATGTGAATAATTTTTCTGAGGACATTACATAAACTTTGTAGAACCCCAAGCAGTGTGCAGCCGAACTGCAAGTTTGTCTGTCTCATTATGTGTCCACGGTGTATGTGGAATAGTGGCATATCAACGTTTATGGCAGCTCATTATGACCAAAACAAACTGTAAAGTACTAATGTGTTATAACCTATATGTCTTATCAGTGCTGACAAGTAATTAAGTACATTACTGTACTTAATTAAATGCCATACAAGTAAAATATTTATTTACTGAGTATTCTAACTACATTTAAAAGAAAATATGAAATATTGTATGTTTTACGTACTTTATTTATTTGACAACCAAGTCAATAGTTATCTTGCAGATTGATTTTACATCAAAAATCATTTATTATAACATGAACTGTTGACAAATATATGTTTTTTTCCTCAAACATTTTTGTTTTGTGAGCCCTGTGAGTTGTTAACAGTTTCACCAAAGAAAGATTTTCCCTAAGTGTCCATGATTTCACTCTCTCTTTCTCTCTCTCACACAAAATACTTGAGAAACGACCAAACCAATGGTCACCCATCAATCATCTTATGATGTCTCAAATTCATCTGGTCAACCTAACAAGGCACCCCCACCACTAAACTGGAAACCACTAGATCACCAACCTGCATATAAAGTAATTAAATCTAGCTGTAGCTCCACATTTTCCTGTTACAACAGTAAAATTCAGCCTACATTTGACAAATCAGTATTAACACTCCAACAATGTCAAAACAAGTAGTTTTGCACAACACCCAGAAAATGAACCTTTTTGAAAACACTGTGATGATGTGCCATGATATAATGCTTAATTACAGTGTCAGTGGTTGAACTCCCAGCCAAGAGACCTTTGTTGCATGTCATAACCCTCTCTATCCCCCATGTGTTCCTGTCTGTATCTCTACCAAGCGGGTAGATAGGTTTCACTCAGTTATCTGGAATTGCTGGTGTGGATGTAAAACCTCTGACAACAGGGTGGCCATGGCCCAAATCAGAGCCCAGCTCAAAAAGGAAGGTAATTATGGGAGTTCAATGGATGGTAATCTTATTGTCAATAATAGTGTGGCCCTTTAATGAAAACAGTAACAAAATTAGATGATGTTTTTTAACAAATAACTGCTTTTAGTCTGAGCAAGAACACGAGAAACTAATCACCTTCAAATTGTTTTTATTGTGCTGGCCTAACAGCCTACCATATATTCACTGACAGCATTTAAAAACAGCAATTCTCATCAGCAAACAGTAGACTACAATTTGCTTCATCTTCTCCCTGCAAGCATTACCGGCACCAAATATTCTCCAAGGTAAACACTAGCATTCGGTTTGACTCCTGCATCAATGCCTTTCTCTAGTGAATAGGACTGAAAATCTCTTCAGTATCTCTCAAGAAGTTTCAGTTTTTCTGTGGCAGCTGGAGAGTGCTGGTCGGCAGAGAGAAACTGTTTCCCTAGTATCTTTGAAGTGTCTCACATGTGAAGGCATGGATGGTGAACAAGGAGAGTGCATCTGAAAAGGATACTTTTTCACACCTTTAAATTAACCAAAGATCAAATGCTGCCTGAATAAAATTTATCCTGTGCTTGTTTTCTTGTACAATGTGGATAAACAGCAAGCAAAGACTGAAAGAAGCAAATCTCCAGTGTTCTTTCTGCTCATCGACTGAACACTGTTTCACCTTTCTGAAACTAGGACCTCTGCCAAAACCACTGAAATGTAAATTCTGCCCAGAAAACAAAAAGCTGTTGACTGGCTTGGCCCTTTCAAAAGTCCTGTTTGCTAAAAGTGAGACTATTGGATAATCTCTTGTGGAGATTTTTCAATAATCTACTTAGCTTTGATATGAAATAGACAAAATCTTTTTATTGTATAGTAACTATATTGTACAGTATCTTTATATGTAATTATTTAAGGATTGCTTAAAACTATAAAAAGTTTTGAGCAAAGTTTTATCCCCATTGTTATGAAATAACAGTGAACAATGGGGCAATTTAGTAATTCATCCAATAATAATAATAATAATAATGTGTTAGTGAGTTATAAAGATGCTGGTAGGTGCAATTTGTTATGTTTGGACTAACTGACCCAGTTTCCAGTCTGTGCTAAGCTAGGTTAGCTAGCTGGAGGCTGCAGCTTCATATTTACTGTGCAGCATGGATCTTCTCACCTAACTCTAGGCAAGGACCCATTCTATTATGAATGAATGAATATAATTAATATAATTGAATATAATTAATATGAAATTACAGTATCAACAAAATTGTATATTTGATAAGGTAAATGAATGCAAATGTAACTGTGATGAACTGAAGGAATGTTATGCATGCTCATTACAGCAGGTAAATACTGTATATATACACCAAAAACAAACATTTTAAGCTTCACAAACAGATGTTAAGAAGGAAGTGTTGCACTGAATTTCATACAATTGTACAGGTGCATCTAATAACATGGCCGGTGAGTGTTTATTTACAGTATACTGAACATACTGTGCTTAATATATTTGATTTTTTAAATATCTAGATCAAAAGCAGTCACCTATTTAGCATGTTTGACATGTTCTGTCCAGTGCCACATGCAATAAAACCAGTCCATCAGAATCTGAGGTAGTAGCATTGGATGATGACATTTGGTCAGAGACAGCTGCAGTTTGCATTCAGCCTGCTGAAAAGCTAGACAAGCGAGTTGTAATGATGACAGCTGTAACTGTGGACAATAGCCGCTAACTGTACAGCACCAGTGGAGCCAAGATTAGATCACAGGGTTCAGAACACAATTGAAGTTAAAGTAATTATACTGCACAATCAAGTATACAGTATCAGTGATGACAGTCCTCCAAATTTCTTATTCAAAGATAAGAATGGTTTTTGACTTAGAATCTTGGCACACACTCATTTTCTACCTATATTGTGGTTTTCTGTCTATTTTCTGATTCTTCCATCTGGAGAGCAGATCTCTTGATGTTCAGGTCCCAGGGGCTATTATCCTGTTGTTGTTGCAGGGAGACAGGGAAGTGATGTGACACAATACAGAAAATGGAAAACCTGATGTGTATTTGAGAGCGTTGTACAGTTTGTCACACTGTTAACAGTAAAGTACATAATCTACACAACTGTCTGTGCCTCCACAAATCTTTGAATGAATGATTTTTAACAGCATAAATTGGTCACTATAGTGTTGTGCATATCACCACAGCTGCATATTCCAGTCTTACATATTTGAGGCTTATTTGATAAATGCTCTGTTGTAGCTCTTATCAAGAAATGAAAGCTTTTCTTTTTTTAACCATAGCCTTCACAGAACAGGAATAGATGATCAAAGTACAGTTCAGCTCACTGAGTGGACAATGGGCCTGTTTCCCAGTGCAGTTTAGATCTGCACTGGGACAGAAAATCATCATGTTTTGATTCAGATATGGTCTCTGTCTCTGTCTGTATTCATCCGCTCATTCAACACAAAAAAAATGTGTCAGAGAAAGACAGAAATAAAATAGACAACTAGAGGAGGGAGTGTGCGGAAGAAAGATTAGGTGATCAAACAAACAAAGCTAAACTGAAACTGAGAGAAACTGACCAGAAGAACCGAGCAGGCCCGTGTCCAGTTGCACTGGTGACATAAATGCCAAAAACGACGTGATGCAAGATACAGTATGTCCTGCAAGCACAAGAGTGATCGTGGTAACTTTTGAACATACTGTATACGCATGACCTTTCATGGCACACTGGCACTTCTCATGCACTCAGTCCATTTTAAAATGTGCAGGGTTGTGTAAACCCATTAACAGAAGCAGACTACAATTTACACTGATCACAAAAGCGCTGGCAACCCACCGATATACTGTATGCAGCACATCGCACCAACACGCCCACACACACACAAAGAGAAGGTATTTACTGATCTTACAGCACTGACCTTGGATTCATGTGCTTTAATGGTTAAACTACTGTAGCAGCTGGGTAGATTTTTAAAAACCTTTATGACATAAAATTGACACTGTGTAGCAGGTGAGTGCATGTTAAATGCAATGGCCCTTTCAGCTGAACCTATCATGAAAGCATAGCCAGGGCACCATGCTGAATGTAGAAAATGCAATAAGGATGGTAATCACATTAACTAGGTCTGATGGGAGTCATGAAGAAGCCTGTCCTCCCTGTTCAGTGTGACTGGGACAGACTTTAAACCACCAGCTATACCAGCTACAAGACAGAGGGCACCTTTGCCCGAGACAAAGACATAGTGGTCTAATTAAGTCCAATGGCAACAATGCAGAGAGGAATTTAAAAGTCTCACACTCACAGTCTCACCACTGGTAAACAGAATGTAGCATCAGACAGACGGTTTATGAAATAAATAGATAGCTAGAGAAACACAGAGGAAATCTCAGCATCTGTCTCATCCTAGACGTTGTTTACCGCTGGGACAGTCTGCTCTCTTTCTTCTTGCCACATCTTAATTAGACCACTGTGTATCTGTCTGGGTCTGTGGCCAAGGTGCCCTGAGCCCTCACTCCATGTGCAATAGCTCTTCTAGTTGGCGGTCAGATCACATCTCTCAAAGACGCTTTAGCTTGAAATCTATAGGAGCCATTACCTGTGATTACATTTACGTACAGCTATATTTCTTCAAAATGAAACATCAAATAGCCACGGACTGGAGATAATATGATAGATCAACATCATGTCAGATCATGTCACCTGAGTTAAATTAGTTCACTTTAGGATCAATACTTACCCACAAACATATTAACCTAAGGACTAAATCATCTTTATATTTGGCTATAAAGTAATAAATATAGAGCATTATTATTTTCAATAAACACAAACTGCATCATGGAATGGGACCCTTCCTCTTTATTGCCAACATTTTTTATTCCCCCTGCCATTTCCTCACATGTGTCACTGTATTATGATGCATTCAGGTCCTGTAAAACAAACAAATCACTCCCCTGTCCTCATGTTTCTCTCTAACTACTTTCCTGAGTCACTTTTGCCTTCCCTGTTTACTCTCCCATTTTACTTTCGATGCCTCTCTCGCACACACACACACACACACTGAGTCTCTCCCTGCCAGTATGAGTTAATGAAATTGCAAATTCCAGGCAGCAATTTAGTTTTGAATCAATCAGAGCAGATGTGATGAGCTCCATTTGATTATATATAAAATTGTGATTTGGCTGCAGCCTTGTGGTTATTATAGTCACCACTGATGGGGGTATGAGCAAGCAAGACAGAAGTAGCTATTCACATGACTTGTTTGCTTTTCTTGATGGGCTATTGGCACTAATGTATCAGGGTAGTAGTGTTTACAGTACTGTGAGTCTAAAGGCTTTTTGAAGCCTGTTAAGGTCTTCTAAATATACAGCATCAGATCTTAATAATAGAATGAAAAAATAATATGTATATGACCTTAGCATTTGCTTCTAGCTACCTGATCATTATATCTCTTTCTAGCAGCTACTGTAAATGCTCCGCTATGCTCAATAGCTAGTCACTAACTTTGCCTGTCTGTGGGAAAATGATGAAGATGTTGACACTAAAACCAGACCTGTACACTCTGTAGGGCTGAACTGCTGAGTCAGATGATTTTCTGTGAATTTGTCACTTGATCCAATGTTAATTTAAAAATTACTGATCATAGCTATTGTAGCAATGCAACCTTTGTTTACTTTTAGCTTAACTGCTAGCAAACATTTCTATAATAAATACTTTTGCAGTGGATCCCTGTGATTACACTGTTGCCTGGACGTTCAGTACAATACTGAGGTCTTATAGTATTTAAAAGGATACCTTCCATTTGAAACACTTACTTTTCATATGTATAATATTTTATTCCTGATGTCCTGAAGTAGATAATTAAATCATTCTGCAACTCCAGCTCATACAAAATAAAATACTTCTTGTTGTTTACAGGCGTTATTAAACGGTACTTGAGTATCAGTGGACTCAATCTGTAGGGTTTCTGTATATTGTGTGCTGCAGATACACTAGCGTGACCACTAGTATATCTGCAGCCTTTTTCTCATCTCTTTTTGACTTATATGGGGCAAGAGGGCTGAATGTTACACAAGCTTCATACATGCTGATACATACATACATGCTTTGATAATACAGATAAAAGGCAAAAAATTTAATATATGTGTCTTTTCATATGCTCCAGATTGGTCAGATGAAACGAATTTTTGACCCGTGTATCGCAATGTACATTATCATGAAAGGGCCCTTGCTGATAGGAGGAAGAAATGCAAACAAAATATTATTTATATTATATGGGCTCATAAACTTACTATGAAGTTTTTTATCTACCAGTTTGGTGCAGTCATACGCTAAAAGACAATGAAATAAATAATGTTTAACTATGTGAAGAAGGCCTGGATCACCTATTTACTGTATGTAGTACAACACCATTGTGAAATAAAGCTATCATGCAAAGTTCTTCATCTTTTCCACTGCTTGAGGGGGGGGATGGGTGAAGTCCCATGCAGGCAGGTTCACGTCATCTTGTGAGAAACTATTCCTCTGTTGGTACAATTAACCTTATGTGAAATTAGTGAGCATGAGCACAGTGCTATACTGTCCATTTGTCCCTTAACCTTCCCCAAGCTGTACTGCTGAGAAATGACTTATACTTGACTGAGTCCAGCATATAAATGAATCCAATAATGGCTCACAGATTTCTTATTTATGTGCTAGTTGTTCCTCTTTGCTATTAATAAAGCAGTTTTTCATCTCTGTAAAATATTAATGATTGCAGCTGATGACTTGTCTATATATTGTACTAGGAGTAATAAGAAACATTGTACTACTCATAAAATGATCAATTTGTGATAATGCAAGATCACCCTTAAAAAGGGACCAAGTTAACATAAAGCAGTTCTTTATAGTAATGCCATAGGGGGATCTCAAAGATAAAAGTCTTGGACCTTCAGAGAACACTTAATTAAATGCAGTAAAGAATGTGAGACATACTACAGCAAATTACACAAAACAAACTAGAATAACCGCTTCATGGCTGTATGCCTCCGCCAACCAGTCCACTAACTTTACCATGATCCTGGATAAAGAACCAGCTTCCAGGTGCCTCTAACAGACGCAAGCACCTTGACCTCCTCTCCAGACAAACATGTAGTAGGACAGATGAGTGACATGAACCTGTTTTAAATGACTTGTTAGTGGACTTACTCTAAAATGCTTCAGAACAACTCAACAGTTATCCAAAAGACCAGTGTGAAATCAATAAAGGACCTTCCAGCTTGCCCTGAAGAACCCTTATACAAAGGAAATGCTATTGTCCAGCTTCCAACCCTTTTGACCTTTACTTTAAGGTGTTCAGCTGTGCCCCTTCAAAATTGAGAAACATGAAGAAAAGTAAAGTGAGGGCTCTAAATTTACAAGCAGAACTTTCAGCTTTAAAGTGGTCAGGGTTGCTGTTTACCTATTGCACTGTATATCTGTCTAGAGTAATACTGTCTCAGTGGGTGAGACATGGCACTACATGACATGCAGTAGCCTTCGGGCTTTGTCACCTGGCGGGAGGCACAAATCTCTTCTTCCACCCCGCAACAATTCCCACACACCACAGAGTCTCTGTGACTATGCAATGTTTGGTCAAGGGGTGTATTGTAAGGATCCTGGTGGTCATGTTCCATCCTATTAATTGATGTTACTGCTTAAGTTGGTACAATTTGTATGATCAACTATAAGAAAACATCTTCCTACTCTGTATTACAGCATTCCTGTCCACCAGCTACACAAAGTGTTATGTAATCTAATACAAGACTTAATATTGAGGTGAATCAACACCTCTCAGACTCTCAAACAAAATTCAGTTCCTTATTTGTTTGGTGTTCATGTTGATGCGCCCATTGTTGCAGTTGCCAGATGAGACAGTAGTTTCACCCTTTTACATAAGGCTCTTGTGAAATAAATTTAGGTCAATAAAACACAATCCAACACAAACTGTGTAGCACTCTTTGGGCAATCAGATTAAATACAGAAACTGTGTTCAGTCTGAGGGCCACAATGGGAACAGAATTCAGAAGGTAAACATTGAAAGGGGGCTGGATTGTTGGAAAACAGCTTTTTGATGGTTTTACTTATTTAATAAAGGTCAGTACACGTTCAAGGTTGGTCTTTCACCTCACACATTAAACACGCATTAAGGTAGCAGGTGGACAGATTGAGATGTGGCATAGTTTTCACAGTACTGCAGTCAACAGCAATAATCAATAGTAATCATTTTGTAACAGTCAAGCTACAAAGGTTTTTTGTTTGATGGAATAGCAGATGAAGTCACAGGTTCATATCATAATGACATTCTAACTTGCCAAGTAGATTACAGTAAGTTACTATAGTGTGGGAAAATAATAATAATGTAAAAAAAGAAAATAACATCAGCAGAAAACTGTGTTTGTGTCAGCTGTTTGTTTGTCAGAAGGGAAGGAATATTCAGCCTGGGGCTTGAAGCAGCTCTTTGCTTTGTTGGTGCGGGTCCTAATGTTCCTGCCGTTTTCCTGACGGTGAAGGCCGACTTTTGCTATAGTGAGAGGAAGTTAGAACTGTCCTCTGGAGAGGAAAACCTTCAGGTCAGCAAAGCGTTTGGGATGTATTTGATTCTGCACAAATGGTTTGAGAGCACTTTAATTAGAATGAATGAGCCTTCTTTACTGTTTTCAGTGTGAATTCACATGGGAGGAAAAGCCAAAGCTCCTGGCCACTTGTGGTCTGTGAGGTCATCATCTAATCTGGCTGCAAGACGATATAAGGTGCTGGCAGTCAGACAGACTTCCTCTCAATTGTCAGTCGTACATGTCATGAAATATGACAAAGGTTGGGTGAGCATTCCCTAGTGTAGCCCATGTTAATGTGTTTGAAAATGCATTGATTAGTGGGCCTTAAAGGGGTTATCTTTCTGAACATTTAATTCACTGTACTGTAACTGAGGTCATCATACAGTAAGCTAATGACAATTTCTGTGCCCTTGTTTAACTGCGGACTCGATCACAAGCACCATCTCAGCAGCAGTCGACGCCCGCGGGATATCAGCTGATCAATTGTTAAGTTTGTTGGGTTTATCAGCAATGCAGCTGTGACATTCAACTTCATATAGTCAATGGAGGTGAAGGTCTGCGGGCAGTAAACATAATTTCTTCCATCTTATCAGTGTACTGCAAATAGAGGACGGTGAAGAGAAGGCCCGGGAGGGAGTGTCTGCTGCTGAGATATGAACTCCATTTTGACTTATAGGAGTCAAAATGGAGTCAATGTAAAGAAGACAATCAAGAAAACCGAAAAATGAAAACTTACATTTACTTTAAACATGTTTTTGTACACAAAAATCCAAATGTAAAAAAGGAGACGAGAAAGAGCTTTAAGTAAATTATAACTGAAACTTTATTGACAATTTGGATTAGAAATTAGTTCTGCATCAGATTAACCCATTGCAGTACAAAACAGAAGCAGAATTACAAAGCCACTCAGTAGAGCTGAGGGATGAGGTTAAAAAAAAATAAAATTAAAACAGCTTCTGAAATTACTGGTTGAGGTGTTAGAGAGAAAAGACTGCTGGGGGAAGAAATCAGAAGGAACGCAACAGCAGAGGATAGCAGATGAGGGATGAGAGAAATGCAGTTATCATAACAACCCTTCACAGAAGGAGAGAATACAGACCTCCAGCAGCTTTAGGTGATGCTGCAAAGAATAACAGTCAACATGTGGGAGACGACTAGCGTGTCTTAAAACTGGATACAAAAGAACATTTAGAGTATTTATAATTTTGACGCACCAAAACTTTCAACGTTATCTCCAGCTGATGAGCCATTTTCTCGGGTCAGGTGTGAAATCAAACATTTGAGCCTAATGAGTGCCTTTACACTCTTACAATGCTGCAGAAGACAATGTAGCCAAACTGAATCTGTTGCTCAGATTAAGATGAAAAAATAAATCAAGAATAAACACAGGGCGCTGAATCAGATCCAGGCCAGATGAATCTCCAGGAAATTGGAGAATGCTGCTTGCTGACAGGTTTTTGTAGCTAGAACAAGGACATGCCTTCTTTAGGAGTTGGGAGCTTGGAAGGTCTTGGAGGTGGCAAGCATGGCTCGCACTTTGGCCATCAGATCCTGAAATCAAAGGGGAAATAGATGAGCTTAATACATTTCCGCACACAGCCCAAGTCTGAACAGCCAATCAGAGTGGTCTGTCTTGCTGATGAGGTCTGCCGCCAATTCAACGTGCCGAATCAGCCAAAAACCTGTTGACAGAGTCCGGCTAGTGCCACGCCGCAAAGTTGACGGTGATGGACGGTTGCTGATGGCCAAACGATGGTTGATGGCCAACAGTCGCTTGGTGTGTCACGCTCCTCAGTCCCATCTATCCATTCATCCCAAAACCCAATTTAAAAAACTGCTATGGAAAAGTCTAACTGATCCTACAGTATCCTACAGCTGTGGGGATCGACACTGTGCATTTAAGTTATTGAGAGGGAAAAAAGTCAACAATTATTTTATTTTGAAATAAATGAGAAATGGCATTAAAAGAATCCTGCTAATTCTTATTCCCTGTACATTATTATTATTAAATCAAATTACTGCCTGTAGTGTCAAAGAGCTTTTAGTAATGCTGCTCCCACTGGGAATCAGCTCTCTAGTCTAAAGCGCTATTCAGCTACTAAATGCTTTTAGCGCATTGTTTCATTTGGAAGTTGTTTTGCTTGCAAACCTTTGTCTCTCACCAAGCTTCCCAGATCGGAGTATAAACAGCTACTTTCAGCACACAGTCTTATAAAAGCCAACTGGAATCTATCCAAGTGAAACGACAGAGAGCAGAAGTCAGAAGAGGTTCTAACATTTAGCAATTTTTCTCCTAAGTTCCCAACCACCACATCATGTTTAATGTTGATATCAAGTTGAATATCAAAGTAACTGGCTTGTTTGTTTTTGAGTACGCTTCCTGATCTCTAGCGATGAGGAATTCCTTAATACGTCTTTAAACACAGCACATATTTTAAATATGGAATAACTAGAAGCACACAAACTACTCTGACCTCAAATTTTGCATCTATATGCAGTTAATCTCAGTTTCAGCAGCTGACATCCTCAGCGGCCAACAGCAAATGTATTATGTAAACAATTCAAAGACAAGGGGGGAAAAAAACAACTATCATCTGTAGAAAACTGCAGCTCAGCGGGAAAATAGTAGGGAGTGAATTTTTAGTTTTCGGTTTCCTTTCCTTCTCTCTTCAGGTAGAAATGTAAATGTTGCTGACCAAGGGGCAAGCAGCTTGCACTGCTGAATGGAAGTGTTAATTTGCCTCCCAAGTGTGATTCATACACGCATGGACACGTCCACCCTTGAGCTCTCCTGACAGATGAGACAAATTAACAACTGTAATCACAGAGGGAGAGGAGCTGTCATATCAAATCACTCAAAAGGCTGTTTCCCTCTAAACCCTGGTGTATCTGAATGTACACACACAAAGAAGTGGTCACAAAATGTGGCCAAGAATGCTTCAAATTATTATCAAATGTGAGGGAAGTAGCTCAACTAGTGTTGGATTCATTACAAATCACATTACAGCTGTCAGGCACAGGATACATAATAGAGAAAATGGATTAAGCTCACAAAGGGTACCGATAAACAGCATGTAGATTGTAAACAAATATTCCTCATCATCCCACATTTTATCAAACAAAAGATGACATCTGAAAATTTAATAAACCAAACTTACAGCTCAGTCTGAATGAGAAACAATGAAACCCACACTGATCTCTTATCGCAACACAGTAAGTGTGCAATGACATATTTATATCGGGTGTAAAACACCTGCGGTAAGAAGTAACAGGCAATCCACCTGATCAGCTCTGCAGGTTTTCACAACCTTTGTGTTTCTAAGTCTGCAGTGGTGTCACCTAATAGAAGATATACCAGTTTTCCCAATTATGTAGCCGTACAATTTTCATGAAATCAAACCTTGTTGCTGACACTATTTACTGTCAACAACTTATCAATCACTCCCCACAGAAAAGCTTACTCACTGAAAACTTTGGTTTCTGTTAAAAGGAAGTTAACTTCATGAGTAGTTTAGTAGGGGCGACTTGGGCTTAGTCCAGGCTCAAATTACATGACTATTAAAATCCTAAACCAGTCTGAATGCAAGTTGCATCACACATTTAAAAAGAAGTTTCACATACTGGCCTCCCACTTGAAAACATACACACTGCAATGTCAAAATATTAAACTGGAACATACTATTAGGAATATCATGAGGGAGCCTGAGCTTCACCTCTATCTCACATATATATTGACATTTTCCTGGGAGAAGTTTTCCTTTTAGCCCCAAGTGCAGGTCTAAAAGCTTCTCTAAAAATGCACAAAGTAAACGACAACAAACATGCAAGAGAGAAAGAAGAGGGGACAAAAGACAGCAACAAACGCAAGGAAAATGAGAGATAGTCTGAGGCGAATAGCAACCAGGCACCCTCATGGAAAGAGACACCATTAAGCAGATGAGGATGTTCTGAATTATTCAAGATGTGTTTGTAAAACATCACAAATGGGGTATAAGCAGTTAGCGGTTCTGAATGTTGTTGCAACAGCAGTGAACAGCATGTTTCAAGAGCTAGCTTATGTTGCTGTGGTGAGACAAAGGCAGGAGACGGGCTTGTGTTTGTGTGACACAGTGAGAAAGAAAAAGAAAGATGCTGTTATTGTTGATGAGAGAGACGAGATGTGTCGTGTTTGGTTTTGTATCTGTGGTGCATCTGGTCAGTAAGCTTTCCCAAACACAGAGGCCTGTGGTTAGAAGAGAGAATATGCTCCGAATTCTGCGTATCACAGTGGAAGCTGTAGTAGTGTCGTCACGGCAGCCTCTTTACATTCACGCAACACGTTTCTCGTTTTTAATGTTCCACGCATTAATTTTTCAGAGCTAAACCATTTACTTACCAGAGCTTACTGAAGCTATAGTTCAACATTTCCTGTTTATACCCACACACTGGGCCTGACTTTGTGGTTTTAATACATCTAGTTGCACAGTGGTTGCATGAGAAGCAAAACGGCACAATATTGCATCACTTCATGCAATGCACTGAGAAGTGAAAAAAGCACTGCTCATTTAACAGGTGAGATGACACCTAAAAAAAAAAAAAGAAATGAAGATAAGCAGTTTTAAAGATCTTTGTATTGTTTTCCCCTCCTTCCATTTAGTTGATAGCTTTTTGTCAATCATACTAAAGACTGTTCTTCCTGAGCTGGTACGTGTGCACGCATTTGATTGTGCTGCATTTCTGAAAGCAGCAGGATGTCAGCCATAAATTGGACATTATAATTTTGAACAGTGTGGAACAGAGACAACATGCACGGGGGTCAGAATTTATTGGCCAGGTGTGTGTCAGACTTACATCAGGAGTAATGGGAACAGTGGAGTTTTAAGTATATGAATGCCTGTGGTTTTACGTACAAATCTAACGTTTGATTTTACATATACTTTTGGCAACGAGGTGCATTTTTTATTTGTAAAATAAATGGGCAGGCAAACAGCGGTTTCAGTTGGAGAGATCCTAGTTGCTCCTCTCCTGTGTCAAATTTGGTATAAACAACTGTCAACAAGCGGCTGCATGCAGAGCCTAGTGTGTGATTGCAGTAATTTTGTGAATGAAAGTGTCTATGCTGTCTTTGACACTGTGGTTTCTGTGAGCCCTTGATGGCAGCTACAGTCATCCAGTAAAAAAAAACCCATCACCACATGCTTTTGTTGAACCAGCAATCACTGATTGCTTTGGCTACTTTGGGGCAGCAGAAAAAAAAAAGTTGTGAAGTTGATGTCAGGTTAGCAAACAGCTGCTGATTGACACATCCAGCAGTTGTGAAGTATTATAATTCAGAGTGTGAATTTGTGTTTTGGTCAATTGGTGAATGCCAGTCCAATACTCATTCTCTGTTAGCTCTGGTTTTGGTCTCTCTCAACTCCTAAAGAAAAGATTGGCTCTTTAGCTGCTAAATGCTTCACTCTTCCAGACATGCTCTCCTTTCCATTAATCTGATGGCATCTGAACATGTCTGATTAAGCACCCTGATCACTTTTCTGTAAAAGTCTCCATAGCAATCTTATTGGACCGACCTAGTAACATTTATGTATCACTCTCAACCCAGAACAAGTCTGAATTGCATGCAGTCACAATAACAGATAGACGTGCCCAAGATTAACAACTATAAGAAAAGATTAACAATCTCATGTACAATATATGGCAAATATCATGTATGTACTGTGGCGCTCTCTGTCATGGTTGGTGTCTGAATGAAGCCATGAGGAGCGTTAATATAAGAACAACCTATGTCTTAATGACAGAAACCTGTTGCTTTAACAGACTGATGTTATGTATCCCATGTCTGAAAAGGGCTTTTGTTCTCCAGCTGCTAACTGTGTCTGGCTGCCTTATAATGATAAGCAGGGAGTGTGCACTGAGTTTTTAAAGCTGCCTGCTGAGACTAAAAACGAATGAATGCAAAGAGAGTGGCCAGACAGCTAAAGGCTGTAAAGCTGAGGGGAGCTACAAATAATAATTCTCTAAGTTCATCACTATGATGACACCTTTCACATTGTAATAAAAAAATGATTAGAGCAGCTTTAAGGTCAGACTACAAACAACAACAAAAACCTGTTAATCCAACTGGTTTGGCTTCTGTGAAGATGAGATGCTGACTCATTAATAAGCTTTAAGTTTTGCATGAACAACTCACTGAACTTAACCACCAGGATATCCCTTTTTTGTCTGAATTTACAAGTGCTGGAAGACAAACTGTTCAAGGGCAGCACTTTAGCTCTGCATCCTTTCTCAACAGTGAAGTGGAATCTGAAGTGCCATAAGATAGTTTTGGTAGCCAGGTAGCAAGTTTGCCAAGGCCTCTGCTTTCGCCTGGCTGCCGAACTGATATCAAACTGTATTTTGCATCTTTCCTCCAAAATTCTTGGCCCCGCTCCCAGAAAGAGTGCAGGAGGCGGAAGTGCAATTTCAACCAGGATGAGTTGCTGCAGTTGTCAGCATGAAAACATTTGTGCGTTAAAACACTAGTGCATGACTAATATAGTACTGACATCACATGTTCCTTGGCAAAGAAGGCAAAATACCAAGAGGTCAGAGAATCATTAGATCCAAAGACAGAAGACACTATTCAAGGTTCAAACAAACTACATATAATAAGAAATAACATATGGGCTGGCCACTAAAGCACAATATGTTCAGCTACAAGCACCACAACCCTATAAGGTCCTTCCACGTTTCATGGTAGAAACACAGAACAACACTCAGCACTTGTATTGGGTAGGCTGTAAAGTTCAGCAATGGATATATGTGGGATAAAAGTAAAGAACAATACCTGAGTTATTTTGGACTGAACAGAAGATATTATGGATGAGGACACTGCCTTGTCTTTCTCCTGAGAACCATCCCTGCAGAGAGTAGAGAGAGGGAGAGACAGAGGGGGAAACAAAGAAAGAGAGGCTGAAAACCAATCATGTTAACAGGAGACAATATGCAATATTCATATCTTCTGAAATGTTCAAAGTTGGACAAGCATCTAGAGCAGTAAACTGTAGAAGAGAGGAAAGGGGAAGAGAAATGTGACCTGTAAAAACAACAACAACAAAAAAAAAAGGTATCTAAGCCAAACCCAAACCACGATGTCCACAGTATCACATGCAGCCAGGTATAGAATCATGCAGACAAACAGCCAATGTGCCATCATCTTTATGAAGCTGTCCAATGCTTTTAACGTTTCTACTATCTAATATTTCATAATTTATCAAGGGATTTTTAAAATAGAAAAAGTCGTGTGCGTCAAGCTGACTGAACACAACAGCTGACAACAAAGTGCAGAGCGGACTGCAGACGATCTGAACTTTGTTGTCAGGCTTCAGTCCACTGGACGAATGTGTTATCTAAATATGTCAGTCTATCTTAGGTATTAACACGCCGTTACACACCCATCCCAACTGCTATAGTGCCATTCAATGTAAAAAGTAAACAGCACTCCATCCATTCACACAGTTTATTGGTGAGTTACCAAGTCAGACAATGCACAATCTTTGATTAAAATAGTGAAAAACAAAAACCAATCTCCTTCAGGAATGATTTTGCTTATGTGGTTGCTTGACTGATTGCACCTCTCTGAAAAGACAAACCAATTACTTTGTCATTCAGGGATATTTTTGGTGGAAAGCACCAACAACAAATCAAAGATTCACTGACTTGAATGAGTGACAGACACAGACATCCATAATTTATTGAAACTCATTTACTGACTAGGTGGAACGGCTCCTCCAATTCTGACAGCTTGTATTTGGAAACTTTGGAACAGAATCGTGGATAAATACAGGCAGGATTCAATTTTACAAATATGCATTTTCCATCTAACATCTGACACTCGACTCTAGAGAACTGAATTGCTTCAATATGTACAAAAACATGAGAGCTGCATAAATTACCACCGACATTTGTGTGCAGTAACATGACCCCACACAATGTGAAAGGCATTTCTACAACCTGCAGGCTGATCTGTTAACTGCCACTTTCTACTTCAGGTCTACTCTTTGCCTTTGTTTGCCGACCATCCCTCACTCTAAAACAATCCTCTGCACACAACTTCTTTTGCAGCAGTATGCTATTTAGTGAAAAGTGAATTTGACTCAGAAAGAATTAACTACACCCAATGTGCTTCAGTAAACTAGGTACCATTTAACTTGCCATGTTTACACACTGATTTTTTTTTTTTTCTTTTGTTGGTACATACAAAAGGAATGAATTTCTAGAACACACAATGGCCTGGTGCAGTAAATGGCTTGCCCAGTTTGAGTCACTGTAGTAATGTGGATGCACGTTTGGGGACAAACAGGGAGGGGAAGATGATGGAGTGTATTATTTTGCTGTCTGTGTCGCCCTCCATTTTGCCCTCTAGCATTCAAAAGTTAATGTATGCAGCATTAATAGTTTCTTTGCTGGAAATACTTTAAAAACAGCAAACCAACACCGCCCGAGACATCAGAAGAGATTATGTCTGTTGCCATCGATGCCTGCGTGCCTTCAGATCTTGCAGGTGAAAGATGCTGGTTCTAAGCCATCACAGGTTTCTTCTGTCCATACTGGATTTAGACCGAAGCCTCGTTTTAACCACTACAGTTTCATATTCACATAACTAGCACTACAGTTGTTTTATACACATCATCTGGATGATACTGCAGTTTCTAATGATGGTACATAACATATGGCGAAAAAAAATTACAAGATTAAAGAAATTAATTTTCATTCTGATGTAGTCTCCTGAGTTCTGAATGGGAACACAGCGCATTAACAAACCTGTTACAGATTGAAGACTAAAAATCCTTTCTTTTTCTATTTTATTCATATCTCTGGCCATGCGACTAACTGTTTAGCGGGCTGATGTCACTGGAAGATTTCTTTAGCTGCAGCTACCTAGCTATTTAAGATGATGTTAGCTCCATGAGTGAAAATGCTGTCTCTGTCTGTCTGGTTAGCTTAATTCCAGCCAACTCATTTTAAGAACCCTTTAATATGTCTTAAACACGATGGCCATATACTAAATATAATGCTAAAAGACTGATTATTTTGTTTCATGAGAGACAGATGCATCATATGACTGTAGGCAACAATCTACTGGTCTAAGTAAGACGGATTTAAAAAAACACGTCGTCTCTATTGTGGGAATCTCCTCATTTGTCAGCTTTATGCCCAAATTCTCCTAGTGGCCCTTTGTTTCTGTAACCAGTTAGATCTGGGAAAGTGATCTAAATGCTTAGGTGGTTGATTGACAGGCCTGTAGCGATCTACCTGGAGTGGGCCTGGCTGAAGGTGGGGCTAGCTGGTAGGGACAAAAGTCTGCGAGGTGATGTATAGGGAGAGAGAGATGAACCCGCAGTTTGCATCTGTCCTGAGGATGACAAGGAACTCCTCTTTTGATCAGGCGGGGACCTTGCATACAAATGCAAGAAGGAACAGGCGGTGCCAGATTCAGGCAGCAAAACTACACAACACACAATATGTCAAGGGGGTGGAGTATTCTCTGACGGCAGGACTTGTGTATTTAGCAAAGCCCTTCAGTAGTGATTTGGGGATTAAGTGGAGATGCACAACTCTTCCCCTTACCACAAACCGATGACATGCGTTGTTCGGGTTTACCTGGATCTCATGCTGGAGCTGCTGCTGGGATGATGGCGCTCCCGATCTCTCTCCTCACGTTTCCTGTCTGATGAGGTTCCCCTCCTGTTTCTTCTCCCTGAGGAGCGCGAACGGGATCTGGCCAGACAAGAGGATGAAGAAAGTGTAATATGGGAAGAAGTTATTAAATTACAGAAGAGAGGGCTTGGAAGATGAGCTGATGCACTGAAGTGAAAGAATAGGAATAGAAGAGGACGAAAAGCAGAGTGAAAGTAAGACAACAACAGCGGTAAAGTGCAAGAGAAATAAACACAGCAAACAATCAGGATGGTTTTTCAAGCAGCTTAAAACCAAGAACAGCCAGTGAGGGCTTGAAAAATGTTTGAGTGAATGTGGAACAATTTTCATTAAGACATTTAAAGACGCTGTGAAACTGAGCCACAGGGGAAAAACAAATTTAACGTGATTTACTTTAATAAAATTCTACAGGTGGATTCTTAATATGTAAACACTGTTTATAAACTAGCCTCTAAAGAAAACAGTATTAAATATTTCTGGGTAATATATGAGATTAATTCACTTAGATTTCATTCCACAAAGGGCAGGGCTAAATTTATTTTCTTCCACCAGCTAATACAGAGAGTGTGTATGAGAGTTACAACCATCAAATAGCCAATGTTAGAAAAGGAAATTATACCCCTTTTCTACAAACAATGCCAGACTGCAAAGGCCGGCCGAGTTCATGTCGGCCTGTGCTGGGCTGGCAAAACAAAGCAATCTGGTCAGTACTGTTCACTTCAGCCCGACAGATGAACGGCACAAACAAAGCAGCCAATCTCTACCTTGATCATTTCCTCTCAACCCTTAACCTCTGTTTTATTATTCTTATTATTGTTGTGTTTCAATCCAAATGTTCTTTCTCATACAATCGTTTATTCCTGTCTTTTCCTTTGCTATTAAAAGAGGTATGAAAGGATAGAGGGAAATAAAATATTATGTTCCTCTAATTATTTTTGTCAAGGTTCAGCTGAAGTGGAATATAAAAACAAAGATGTTTAATCATGTTCTCAGATTACATGCCTTTGACAGCAGCTGACCAATCACAGACCTGCTTCTCCTTTTCCAATAGAAAACTAATACTGTATATATTAATTGTGGAGATATTAAAAGGCTGGTCAAGGTTTGGGAGGTGTGCTCAACTGCAGAGAACATCTTAAGTGATAATTGGAGCCAGCAAACAAGTGAAAACATTTGTAAAGCGGCAGGGGCACTTGGACAGTTATGTAGCAGAGACTTTATTTCAGGATCTGATGTTACAGTACTAGCGTATTTTCTTCAGAGCTTAAAGGACACAACAACTTACATCATATATTAGGGTTCACGGACACCGTGAAGTATAAGACGGTCCAAGTGCTGTGGCCTCTGTGCAAGTACTTTGTCTTGTTTGCTGTCTACAATTATAATGCTGGGTTAGTGAGTCTGTATTGGCATAAAACAAATCTGGATTTGATTAGGTTTAGATCTAGCAATGTGAGTCTGTGAGTAAAGCAAAGTGTTGTTGTGCGTTCTGCGTACAGGGGCTGTGTCTGTAGTGTCTTACCGGGACCTGCGGGCTCTCCTGTAGGCACTGGGAAGGGAATGTCTGCTCTTGGACCTTGACCGTGACCTCGATTTTGACCTCCTCTTGTGTTTTTTCTTCTTTTTGTCTTTGTCCCTCCCTTTGATCCTGTCTCTGTCTCGATCTCTGCCTCTCTCTCTGTCCCTGTCTTTGTCTCTATCTGATCCTCTGGAGTTAGGGTAATAGGATGAGGAGGATGGAGCCTCCTTGCTGCGATAAGCTCCTTGGTTCTCCATGGTGGGCCTTTGATCATGCAAATATGCAGATGGTGCAGAGAACGCTTGAGAAGGTGGAAGGTCAGACAGAACAGAGAGAGCTTCTTGCATCTAGAAAGAAAGGATGATTGAAGAGGACAGAGAGGAAATAAATCAGTGACTGTTACAATCATGCTGGACCTTCAATTTTTAATTGGTTTCAACAATAAAAGAAAAGCATGTATTAATTAGATTAAACAAATAGCCTGTCTCTTCAACATTAGGGATACTGAATATATACAGGGCTCTTTACGTTTTGCACAGTATACTGTATTTTACATTCAATCTTACTTGACTTGATAATGACTGATGATACATTCAATCAGGTGCTCCTGCTAGATTTTTAAAATGTAAATATTTACTGTCACATACATACATAGGCTAGAAAGACAAAATATATTTGATGTTGTCTTGATATAAAGAAGTAAAGATGTAGCTACAACAACACAAGGAGGCACATAAGGATTTTTTTAGTAAGTTCATTTTTGTGCACTTTTGCCTTTATAGATTTTTTAAAGCTATAATCACAAGTGCGCTTAAAGGGCCACAAAATCATAATCGAATGGTTCAGGCAAAGTTAAAGTCCTTTGTTCTCTTGGGGAATTATTACTCATATTCTTCCCTTACTCAGCTGATTAAAAGATGGCACAGGGCACGCAACACAGTGCAGCCCTCTGGCTACACACTAAGTTACAACTGTCAGCTGCAAAGTCCCTCTAATTACCCAAATGTGGATCTGTCTGCTCATATTAGATTGGTTCCTACTGAAAAGTTGGCCTCAGTCCATCAGTGGAATAAACATGATGCTAAATCTTCCAAGGTCAGATTTTATCTTCCAGGGTTAGGCCTTAGAAAGCTCCTGGGGCCACCGTGCTACACACAGACAGGTGACGGGTTAAAGAGAAAACTTGAATAAGTGTTTTTTTCCCCCATCTATAGGGCATGAGGGGTCAGTGAATGCCTTGATGAGTGTGAAAATGACAAGAATCATATGCTGCGGCCTTCACAATCACCAGATCTCAAGCTGACTAAACACCTATGGGAGTTTTAGGACCGACGTGTTAGACAGCGTCTCCATAACCATTATCAAAACACTGAATGAGGGAAAATGTTTTGGAATAATGGTGATCATCCCTTGGAGAGTCGATGCCAAGGTGCACTGAAGCCGTTCTAGTGGCACACAATGGCCCAATACCTTACTAAGACACTTTACGTAGGGGTTTCCTTTAAACTGTCACCTGCCTATGCATAAAGGTGTGTCAATAGGGACTGCATATACATGCTACATTAACTTAAATGATATGGCTGCCCAAGTGACGAATAATGAACATGAAAGCCAGAAAGGAAATGAATGTGTGGTTGTGCATATGTCATACACGGTCTCTAACAGCTCCCAAAGTTGAACTTAATAAAAATGCTGTTCACTCTCCCATCTTCAGTCTCTCCAATTCAATAACTCACACTTTCATCCATGTGCTAATATTGGCAAGAAATTGATGGAGCATAAAAGAAAAAGACAGGGGCAGAAAGAAATCCAGACAAAAAGGATGATGATGAAAGAAGAGGAAAGGAGACGGCAAATGAGGTACACAAGTAAAGGAGGAAAAGGTGCTCACGGTGGAAGACGAGCATCTAAAAACAGGCAGAAAAGTACAGAAAGGGAAGAATATTTATTACACCTTTCTGTTTGGACGCTATCTGGTGTCTGGGCTAAGGGAGAGATAATGAAATGATAGCAGGCATGGTTTGGGTTAAAATTAGGACTGACAAACTGGAAGCTTATCCCAAGAACAGGCCCAGAAAGTGTCTGCCCTCTCACACCTGCTCTGGCAAGATACGGAAGTTTGGACAGTAAAAGCAGCAACAATAAAAAGTTATAATGTCGGGGTATAAGAGGGGAGGGGAGGAGAGAGGGAGCAGAATAACCCAGAGCAACATTAAAGCTAAAAATACAGACACTTCAGTGCTGTTGATGTGACAACCCCAGCAGCATCTTTCAGACAAACATGCTGTTGCATACGCTTACATTTGAATAAGCACCTGTGTCACTTTTACATTAAAGTCACAGCACCAAACTTACTAGGCCCTACCTACTAACATCCCCATTACACTGTCTGAAATCAGATTAACATAAAGGCTGCAGCATGGTCTAATAGTGATTAAACAAAGGTTTAACACTTGTCTTTAGGTCTGATTAATATCACAACAATAAGTGGATCACTTAAATAGCACCTCCCAAACAAAACTAAATCTGATTAATAAACCATGAGACACTGAATGATCCCATTTTAGATTAAGGGTCATCTTCTCAAGTCAGATTAGTTTAACAAACAAAAACAACTTCCACAGTACTCGATTCTACGTTTCAGCTAAGCTGACAGTATGGAGGAAATATCCAGGAAAAAACTGTTTACAGGATGCAAAAAAATAAAAAATAAATGGGAGTACTCAGTTTCCTTCTTTTCATTCTAGGTTTGTCCACTGTTGCGCATTATAAAATAGGCTAGGCAACAGAAATCTCTAATGAATGAGTAAATGTATTAGGAGGATTTATCAGAATTTACTGTGAGAAACAGGCGAGCTCCCAGCATGCACACATTGCTCATTAATTAGGGCTTGGACAAAAAAAAAAAAAAAAAGTTTTAAAATCCATTACTGATGGCAGCCTGTGAGAGAACTGAGAACACCAATATTTCCATACATGTCATTTGTCTCCAATTCACTGCTCTTCTCGGTGGTGCAACTGCTCCCCTCCTTGGCATTATGGCTATTACTGTTGGGTCATGTCTCAGTGAACCCATAAGAAATATTTATGTTAAAGTCACCAGTGTCGGGCTGACAAAAAGCACAATTTTAACAGAAAAGAGAGGAAGACGGAAAGAGGCCTAGTCTTGCACAGCTTATTCAGACATTTCTGTGTATTCATGACAGCCTACACTAGCTCCTACAGCGCTGCTGCTGCTGCATAAACAACATGATGAGCACCTATGGGAAACACAGCTTACAGATCAGGTCATTTTGTCAACCCTACAAAGACATGGCATCAGCACTGACATCCATTTTCAAAACTATCTAGAGTGCAGTCTTACACCATCCAGTTTTCTAGTCTTCTAAAATCCAACATCAGCTTCTAAAATGCTGCTGCCAAAATATTCACTACAACTAGAAGATTTAATCACCTTAAATCCAGTCGGAGCTCCCTTCACTTGCTCAAAGTTCTGCTAACATTTGCTGTTCAAAGCGTTTTGTCTAATGAACAAATTGTCTTATCTTACTTCAGCCCTGATTGTGTATCCCCCCTTGTGCCCTCTGATAGTGGAATGTTCATTACCTTACTATTCCTTGAACCCATCATCTCACATTTTCCCACTGAGATGTCTGTATCACAACCTGACACACTGTTGCAATTTGAGAGCAAATTCTCTGGACATCTTCAAAGCAAACTCAAATGTTATATATTTTCTCCTCAGTGACACACAGCACCTGGTAGCATGAACATCAACTAAGTTTACCATCTCTAACTTTGAGTATATTCAAATACAACATCCATTTATTCATCAGTAGGGCAATGACCTATTCCTTCAAGAAAGGTAACACTCTAATGGTCACTGCTGAAGTCACAGAACATCTGGAGAAGAGTGACAGAGCTGGTGCAGGAGTGACAGGAGCCTGCCCACTGCCACCTGGTCTAACAGGCAACAGGCCAGTTCACTATGCATCAGTTGGGCTCACATGAGGCGCTGACATTCAACATCCATCAAACGGACAGGCTATCTACACATCAAATGACCACCTCCAAGTCTTATTTACACTTTAAAGTATTCAAGTCTTTTTTGTCTGTTTAATATGACAAACAAAAGGCTTCTAAAATTTGCATTAGTGTACCCCTGTGAACCTTTTCAAGGGAGAACTTTAAAAGAGATACCGGGAGTTATCTCTGCGACAAAGAACTGGGAAGTTGGTGGGCAGAAGAAAGGCACCTACATTTTTAGCTTTCTTTATCAGGAGTCACAGTGGTTAGTTTTCCACCTCCACAAGGTTTGCTCTGAGCAGTTAATAGTATAAATATATTAGCTAAGGTGGTTTTGGTGCGTGGCATTTTCTTCTTATAATGCACAGTGAACTGTCCACAGGGAACGCTGTCTCCAACGTGCTCACAGCATTCTTAAGGACTCCTCTCACCCTACAAACTGTCTGACCTCCTGCCCTTTGGGAGGAGCCTCCAGACCAAAACCAGTAGACTCAAGAAGAGCTTCTTCCCCACAGCTGTCTCCTTACTGAACTCTGTCCCCTGTTGAGCCCCCACTGCCCTCCTCTATACCACTACACACACCTCACCCCTTCCCTCACCCCTTCTCATCTCTCCTCCCGGGACTAATGCAATCCAATTCTGTTACCTGTAACAGTGAAGTGATCTGTTAATTTGCACCTACTCTACTCACAGGATACTGCTCTATATTCATTTGTGCACTGTTCATATCCAGATACTGTATATTTATCTTTATCTTTGCATTATTTACATCCATTGAACTGTTCACTCATGTAACTTATTGTGGTCTTCTTATTCTGCAGTTTCATTCCATCTCATCCCATTGCACTAGTGTTCCTTAAGCTTAATGTACCTCTCCGTTACTTGTAATTTGAATCCATAGTCTGTTCTACATCGTACATTACCCTACATACAGTATCTTACTCTGAATATCAATCGTACATATCCATCGGTACATTAGTTCTGACTGTACAGGCTGTAGATAGTGCACGCTCTGCACTGCTGTTATTGCACTTCTGGTTAGATGCTAAACTGCATTTCGTTGCCTTGTACTTGAACATGGGTAATGACAAAGTTGAATCTAATCTAATCTAATCAAATCAGAATTACTGAAATCAAAATCATGAAATTAGGAAAAACCCACCATCTCTGCTTAAGATTGCCTTTGCAGACTCACCTCAAAAACAACAGCTCTATAAAAAATATAATATGCTTTACCTGTGGTATATATTCAAGATCTTTGAGTATATGCTGTTTACCAGTACTTCCTTCCAAAGAAATTCTTTCAGAAACCTGACATTCATCTCTTAATGTATGACTGTGTGGATATACTGTAGAAAATGAAGACTTCTATCAATAATAAAAGCTGATACAACTGTAGGTGCCTGTGACTTCATTTACACTTCAATAAGGAACCATTGATTTAGTATAGAGTTACTGAACCAACCAGCATTAACTAATCTTCATTTCTTATTACACCATTATTCCATTTGCATTATATTAAGGAGCTGACAGTGGTGATACACTTGTGTACAAACCTCTGACTGGTAGTGTATTTTAGCTCCTGACATAATGCTGTGTAATCTGCCAACTCCACTATGTGACCGAAAATGACATTTCAGTGGAATTTATAACATGATTTAATCAGAAAATGAAATGAAAATGACAAACATTGGCTCACCTTTATCAATCATTCACCTACCTCAAGTTGTGCAGATGAGTCCAGCTCCGCTCTCTTGGCTTCAGGCTCTCCAGTGAAGGGGCTGCGGAGGGTCTGTAGGAAGAGCGCTGCCTTTCGCTTCCTCTCTGCCTGTAGCTGTTTCTCCTTGGACTCCTTAGAAGCCTGGGCCAACTTCTCCCTGGCTGCAGCTGCTAGACGATCCTCTAGTTTCTGCTT
>NW_018127982.1:935138-943037 GCF_001952655.1 Monopterus albus
TAGCCTTTGTCCCTTTTCTGTTTAGACTGTAGCTAGATATACCTCTACTAACAACAATGAAGGAGGAGAACATAATTAAAAGAAAAGTGAGTGTGCTCTGGTTTTAACTTGGCCAGAATTCAAAGTGAGGAAGGACAGAGATGGAGATATCACAAAAATGCAGGTATGCAAGTGACAAAACATATCAGAGAGAGACAGTATAGCAAGTGAAAGGCAGGCAAAGAAAAATGAGAATGCCAAGAATAATTTTCCACTCTTACTGTCACATCTAACTAAGATGATGACTGGCTTCTGAGTTTCCAACTGCTGTAGATTGATAACAATTTCTGCTCTAAATGCTAAAGCCAGACTGAATCTCTGCTGATACATAACTTCATGCCAATTCAAGGTTTACACAGGAAAAGCAAAGTAGGGTGGAAGATGTGGGTGGAGAACAGGAGACAGACATCAGTGTGACAGTGGGGGTGGAAAATATGCATAGTTTTTGAGAGATGAGGACACAAGATGAAGTGACGGAGATGGATTCGGTATAGATAGGTAAGTTGAGAATGAGACAGGGCACAGAGAGCAGCTGGATGAGTGAGACAGAGACAACAAGACAAGACAGTGAGGTATAAAGCAAATGCTTGTGGAAAACAAGCTGTTTAAGTTATGCAACCACTGGGCCTACTGTTATCTCTTCAGGGTTAAAAATAGGCTAGCTGCTGAGGCAAAGCGCATTTGAGTAGAGTGTGAACAATAGCCAAGTGGAGCAGAATCCGTCTACACCCCAGACAGTGACACAATCAGAGCATGTGAGCGGAACGGAGCGTGGGCGAGCGGGGGAGCAGGAGGAGGGGGATTGTGGACAGAGCACCGAGCGGCTTTTTTAAAAAGGAGGGAGCGTCGGCCCATGTCCCGCTGCAATTTCACTCCGGTACCGCTCACACCATGAGCCTGAAGCATGCACAAGCCTGACACAATGCATTCTGGGTCAGGCTTATCCAACACTTTTCAGTCAAAAATGGACCATTCCAAGTTAATGATGGAGGTCTTCCACCACCACTATTAAACATGCACATCCACTAGGAAATGTTTGCAGTCCAAGCTATTCTTGTACTTATCACTGGAAACTGAATTTAGTGTGTGCGGCTGTTTTCCACCCCATCAATACAGATTAACGTTCTGCTGCCGGCCACTGATTCTCCAGCTGATCAAGTTAGGTCTGTTGACTGACAGCCACTTTGCCACACAGCAATGGCAATTCAGGCAGCTATTTATTAGGTTTTTCCAGCCTCTTTCTCTGGCCGCCTGTCAGCTCCAAGACCGGGAATTACACTCTGAGACCATTCCACTGAACCTAAACAGGATCTGTCAGCCCCCTTGATGCTGAAAGGTTACACATTTGTCTTTGATTGTGTCCGTCCATCTTTTCAGCCTCTATTATGCAGCTGTCTTTCTGATCTAAAAGAATTTACTACGCATTTGCTTTGTCCTTCGGACCGGAGGACTGGCACTTCAATCTTGCGTCTCTGACAAGCAACCTCATGCTATACCAGAGTACAGAATGAGAAGTAACTGTGGGAAGCAGCATTACCTGACACACAAGCACTGAAGCATTTAATAACTAAACAGCTGACTATTATAAATAATTGTGCACATCTGCCGATGTTGCTTGCTTTTCCTTCTTGTTGGTAGAGAGATTTTATGGCACTAAAAATGGTTCTTTGGTTTTGTAGATTTTTTCCAAGTCAGTGAACAGCTTAAAGGGTTTAAAGCCAATTCAGTTCATTTAACTGACGATTCAATCAAGCTACTAATAATAAGAGAAATTTTACTTTCATGCAATACAGTTAACTGATATACTACTATATATGATGAAGAATTAGCATGCTTTCCAGACAAAGGAATCCACTAAATTAATAGAGATAGAAACACTAACCCGGAATTCGTCAACAACAAACTAAGACATCCAAGAGAAATTTTATATATCCTAGCACAAAATACTGTAATTTTCTTCTGATAAAGTATTTTATCTTTCAAGGGGGAGGCTTCAAGAAGCAGACGTCAGGGCCCGCTTATGTAATCAGTGAGTCATTAGTACTGATCAGCTCACACAGAGGTACTATATAATGGTTATTTTGTAAGATGACAGTACAAATAGAACATTTTACACCTTTAATATACAAGGCCTGTGAATATGGCTAACAAGTCATGTCAAATGCATTATTGATAATCCCAATCATGAGGGTATCTGCTGGCTGTCGGGTTTTGTTATAGATGTCTTTTTGGAGTATCATTTTATATTGCAGCTGCTTTGTGATCGCTCAAAAAGACTCACAAAGGTGTGTGAAGCTGTCATATTTTCTTGAAGCTAAGAGGGTACAAGTGCAGATTTTGGAGGGTGGAAAATATAACAAGATGCAATGAATCAACCTCAAGTACAATAGTGTTTAGTAAAAAAAAATAAAAAAAGGTTGCTTTTGAACTGAATAGACACTTGCACATATCAAATATATAAATATTTCAGGAAAGTGGTCCTAAACTTAAAAATAAGATGGAAAACATGTGACGCAAAGTCCCTTTTAGAGGCATGTTCTTTAAAAAGTGGTGAAGACTGATCAGCTGAGTTATGTTTAAATGCTATTGCCCACAAAAATCCTGAAAAAAGAACATGAAGCCCTTGCAGGACAAAGAATGTAATGTATGTGTATGTGTGAATTTGGGAGCACAAATGGCTGAATGAGCTTTCAGTGTGCTGCAATGCATAGAAAAGCATTACAGAAGCATAAGACCATATATCTGCTGTGCAAAGTCACTGATGCAGGACCAGCGTATAATATCCCATATCCACAACTGAGCAAAAAGAGAGACAAAAATAAAGACGATGTGTTTGCATTAGGCCTATGGAGATATGTGTCTGTCATTTACTGTACTATACTACATATCTCTTACCACAGGGCACGCCTTGTTGAGAGAACGTATAATTCATACTCAGTAGATTTATTCATCTCTCCCCCCTTTTGTTTTTGCTCTAGATTGAACCTTTCAGAACATAAGAGCAGACCAGTAGGTGTGACAGAGATGTTTTGGCAGCACCTGTAATTATTTGGTGATGCTGAGACACAATTCAATTTTATCTCACTCACACTGAAGCCATGGGGCTGAGAAGGCCAGTTAAGACAGAAATAAGCTCTGTCATAACCAGCATCAAATGATGGGGTTTATTAACATTCTGTCAGTCACACAGTCTGAATGCACAAATGAACAGTTAGTCAAAACAACACCTGATGGACACTGCTGATTTACTAAATTTGAAATGGTGACTTAAAGGTAATTAATCAAGTATAGTGATTATTATCCAAAATGAAAATCTATCTTTAAAATGAAAAGCTAATTTTCTCTGATTTAGTTCTGCCTAATAGCGGCATGTAAAGCCATACAGTGCCTTAACCAGTGTTGTTTATGCTACAACAGAGTTTTTAAATTTCCTAGGATTTTAATGTTGTCACCTTGTTTTGCTTCCAACTCCTCCAAACTGAGGACTGGTCTCTTCTCTTCTGGTGCAATGGCCGGAGGGGGTTCCTTGTTAACTATCTCAGCTCCACCCAGTGCAGCTTCCAGCCCGTCCCCCTCCAATAGCTTCAAGCAAATAATGATATGTTGTTATTTACAAGTTATTAAAAATATGCTTTCTGGAACGATTTTTTTATCCATATCAAATCGATTCTAGTTCTATGTACATAGAAAAGATCAAGCTGAACTAGACCTTGTCCTCGTCCGAGTCATCGTCCAATCGAACTCTGTTCTTTTCCAGTGGCAACATGTCATTTTCCTTTGCCTTGATGGCAAAACAGATGGGGGCAAATGAGGCTGTAATGGCAAAAAGAGACAGAAGATTAAACTGTGATTCAGAGAGGAAAAATTATTCACAGCAGTGTCTGTCCCTACCCGGCAGACAGCTGCATAACTTTAGACTGACAAATCCAAATGAAAAATTAACGGGAAGTACCAGGACAAGGAATAAAAGGAAAGGCTGGAGGAAGGTTTAGGAGAGGTGTGGACAAGGAAATAACAGAATGATAGAAAAACAGGAAGAAGAAGAAATGAAAAAGAGGACAAATGAAGAAAATGTAAGAGTGAAAGAATTAATGAAAAGAGAAACAGGCATGCACAGGCTGGACAAGATGCAGAATACAATGTAGGTAGGTGGTGGCCATAAAGAAACTGTTTGCTGTCACACTGATTTCTATTTTGGAATCAAGTGTGTGCCCCAGTAGAGATGAAAGGATAGGCAGTTTACCTCATTCCCTAAAGAAATAACCTGAATATAGGACTTTGAACCTAACATTTACTTGTCCACTACTCCAACAACTGCTAGTTTTCCCTGGCCTGCTTAGTGACTTGTTGCCTGTGTGAATGAATGCTTTCATTTGCATATATGTGCATGTTTTTGGCTCCTGCCAGCACTGTGGTAAGCAGCCTGGTATCTCTGCAAAGCCATTTCCAGCATGATATGACCAAATTAAATTGCTAGCATAAATACCTGGCAGCTGTGAATAAACACCACCACATGACACACACACACACTAGAGTAAATGTATGCATGTATACTCACATAAACACATCTTGACCTATCTCATTTATTCAACACACACAGCACAGGGAGTGAACAGCATTATGTTCTGTGTTACTGCCCTACCTTTAGTCAGCTTGGAGTCCTTGTCAGACTTGTCAGACTGAAGCTTGTCATCATCTATCGTCCCACTCTGTATGAAAGAAGAAAAAAGTATTTAAATGTTTAATTAGTAAACCAGTAGCATTAAAAGCCATGCAATTTCTATGCACCATCTAAGCTTGGTCATATTTGTTTTTACAAGTAATCCACATTATGGTTGAAATACTGAGACTGACAAGAAACAGATGCTGCTGAAAATGAGATACCCCATAAAGCTGGTTGCCTTCATTCTTACATTGTGTGTTTTTATGCAGAGAAAAAAGTACAGTGGCAATATCTGCAAAAATGTTACTTGTTAGGAATGCTTTCAAACAAAACATCCAGAAGAACTGGATATCTGTCTGCCTGTCAGTTGGTTTTAGGGAAAAAAAAACATCCATATTTGTTGGCTTTTTGTATGAATGCTTCTTCTCTGTATAATATAACCAGTGGATGGATCTAAAATGTTGAGTCACTTGCATTGGTGTCAGTGAAACTGTAACTGCTGCAGTTCATTAGTGTAATTACTCATCTGCAGGATTTATCAATGCTTCTTGTTTACACTTGTGAAGATGTCCCCCCCTACTGTGCTGCTAGTGAGGAACTAACTGTGGGGAATGGAAAATTTTGGCTGAATAGTTATTCTTCAGTACCATTATATTCCTACAGTGACAGCGATGGGAGTGCCGAGCAGAGTACAAAAGGTCAGGAGACCATTAAACGAAAGCAGATAACTTTTGAGATGAAAAATTAGATAATACACTCAACCACCGTCACTGCACAGAAATGAATTCTAGCAGAAAAAATGATTAACTTGTATACAACAGTCATCTCTTAATGCATGTGCACATTGTTTCAGACTGGCTGTGCAACCTGTGACTGACAGGTCTCTCCTTCACTCGCACATCAACGTCGACTCCTCTCGCTCTTACTTTTAAACCTTACTGGGGGAAAACAAAACACACACACTGACACTGCACAACACAATGCACAGACACAAAAACTCTGCTCTTTGAATACAAATTGAGGGGAAAAAATAAATCATTTTAAGTAAGAAATAGGCTACATGTACTCATCACAATTTTAGTATGAAAAATTATGGGAAGAAATTAAACAATGAGAAGTACAAAGACTGTAATTTAACAACGTCTTAGTTTTTAGAATGAATTATGCTACCAGTCAAAAGTTTGGATGCACTTTTCCATTTAATTTTATAGAAAAATCTGTCCAAACTTTGGAGTGGTATAGTACATGGGTGTACAATCAGCTGCTAATTTTCATTCTTCCCCCAGTTTCTATTCCCTTTCTAAGATGTAATCATCACAATGTGACCTTCTTTATATAAAATGCAGTGAACATGCATTTTTGCACCAAACTTGGAACATGAAATCTACATGAATATTCATCTTTTCAAAAGAAATCGGTCTATTCTTCTTTAAAAATCAGTATTAACCTTAAATTAAGGAGACTTGGCCATGTAGTAGCAGAATGATTCAAATCATAAATACATGTTTTAGTAGTTGATGAGTGCAGTTTGAAGAGGTGGCAAGCCATTTTTTCATCAAGGAATCAATGCATTTCTTGTCTGGCAGTATAATTAGGTGTTACACAGTTTTAAATACCCCAGTTGGCTTTCTAATATTCCACTGTATGGCCTGTTAATGCTCATGTCAACCAAGTATCTTAACAAAGCCCTTACAGCTAGGCCAGATAACCATAAACCCTCTGTAGTAATATCTGTGGACTAAGTGCTCTTAGCCGCTATCCCATATATAAACTGCTGATGGAATGAGAGCGAAAAGTAAGAGATGAAGCCAGTGCTACAGGAGGAAAAAAAACTAACCTCACGAGGTTCATTTTACCATGTCTGAAGAGGCAAGTTCCTCCTATTCTGCTGTAATTGAACAGTGCTTTCAACAGTCAAAACACTTTACAGAGGCCCTGGAGAAAATAAGCCCTAAAACACTAAAATAAATAAATAAATAAAAAATTTAAAAGAAGAAAAGGGATGAAACTCAATCCAAATCATTCTGTTAGGAATATGCAGGAAATTTAACATGCACACCTTTCAAATGTGTTGTGGTAACATAGAACAGTTTGGAAAACCACTCAACTCTGAATTCAAACAGGAATCAGCATTTCATAGCGAGGCTGCACACACATTTGCAGTGTTGTGCACAGGTTCAGTTGTCTTGGTGAAACTCCATATGAATATTGCCCTTAGTAAATGTATCAGCTGTTCTTCCTGATACAATATCCTTACACATTGGAATTCATATTATGTAATTAATCATTTTATATTCAGAGGCAAGTTGTCAAAATCATACAGGATTGAAGTACTCATTACGCAAAATGGCACATTTAACAATAATGTATAAAATATGATTTAATTATAATAACTGATGCATTATTTTGTTCATTACATTTAATGCTGCAGCTGGTAAATGTGGAGCTAGTTTTAACTAGCATATATGCTTATAATCTGAAACACTGTCAGGTAGCTTGTGAATTTTTCCAGAGATCAATGAAGTCTTTTCATTATACTGTAACGTTTGTATTAATCTGGTTCTGAAAAGGAACTAAATTAAATGTAGTGGAGTAAAAAGGACAATGCTTGCTGCTAAAACGTAGTGAAGTGGAAGGATGAAGTAACACAAAATCAAAATACCCAAGTATAGATACCTCAAAATAGTACCTAAGTACAGTACTTGAGTAAATGAACTTAGGCTCTTTCCACCACCATCAGAAGAGTCTCCAAAAAGAAGGGAGACAAGTCATGTGATGATTTGGACTATTATAAAAAAATTCATGTATCTACTCCAAAAATACTTTGAAGATGTTAGATATTTTATTGATACTTGCCCAAAACAACAGCAGCCGTACACCCAGCTTCTGTCTGCTTTGACTGATTTTAGCTGTTTCTCACTTTTTTCATTAACTATGAAACTATAAGTATATTATTGTATACCGTCCACCTGCTCCTTATTCAGAGTTTTTAAGTGAATTCTCAGACTTTCTGTCTGATTTAGTGCTTAGTACAGGTAAAATAATCATAGTAGGCGACTTTAATATTCATGCAGATGCCGACAATGACAGCCTCAACAATGCATTCTGTTCGTTATTAGACTCAGTTGGCTTCTCTCAAACTGCAAATAAACCCACTCACTGTTTTAATCACACTCTTGATCTTGTTCTGACATATG